>NC_143031.1:62536875-62872500 GCF_057628025.1 Oncorhynchus mykiss
CAGTTCAAAGTTCATACCATTCGCAACCAAATCTCACGCTGATGTTGGCTTCGTTCTGTAGTTATTATCTGAACCATTCTGACATAGGACCGTCGTCCTCACGTCCTCGGATCAGGAGGTTATATTGTCGTCAAGGGCTTATATAGGAAGGGAGAGGAGGGCGTGTTTGTAAAGTTTTATAGCCCTATCTCATGAAAACACAAATCTCACATTTTAGAAGCTAAAATCACATTTCATCCATCACGAATAATTTCATATTCAAACATTTAAATTGAACAACAATTCCATGTGAATCCAATAACTCTGATGTGTAGACTTTCCACTGTAGAGTTTGTCATCTTAATTAACATTGCCTGCATCCGTAATGGGTCTGCGAGCAAACGACCACCCCTCATCACATGTCAAACGCTCCCTAAAACCCATCTGCGAGCAGGCCTTTCTAATCGAAGTTTTATAGCCCATGTACCTTCACAGAGGCGGGCCACTGATAAGGCTATGCTCATTCTCATGAAAACACAAATCTCACACTTTTCAACCAAAGCTACACAAGCATTTGTGTAAGAGTATTGATAGCCTAGCATAGCATTAAGCCTAGCATTCAGCAGGCAACATTTTCACAAAAACAAGAAAAGCATTCAAATAAAATAATTTACCTTTACCTACGAAATAGCTCCGTTTTGTTCATCACGTTTGACTAAGAAAAAGACCGGAAAATGCAGTCACTACATTTATTTGGGTGGTAAGGAATTCAGGTGAAATATATTGAAATTTACAAAACACAAAAAGTGTGTAAAGTGTTACAACTGTGACCTGGCCAAGATAAAGCAAAGCAGTGCGACACAAACAACAACAAAGAGTTACAGATGGATTAAACAAACATACAGTCATTAACACAATAGAAAAAGTTGTGTTAATGGGGTAAGATAAGGGAGGTAAGGCAATAAATAGGCCATTGTGGCGAAATAATTACAATTTATCAATTAAACACTGGAGTGATAGATGTGCAGAAGATGAATGTGCAAGTAGAGATACTGGGGTGCAAAGGAGCAAAAAATAAAATAACACTGGGGAGAAGACGTGTGCTGAAAGTTTGGCAAAAAAAAGGATGCACATCTTTCAACCCACCAAATTTGCACCACTTCTGTAAAAGGATAGGGTATAGGGTTCCGTTTTCGGACACAGACCAGAGCACAGACAAGAAGAGTGTCTGCCACCATGCCTGCACTAGTGTGAAGTATGTACTATTTCCCTTGACCTGACATGCAAATAGTGTGTTTTACTCTGACTGGACACAAATCCATTTAAAAGATCCAAATGTCAATAAATCTAATAGTTGTATTCATTTTTTCTGACTGCATGATTGATGGATTGTTTCTGCTCTATCAAAAGTAACAGACATGAATGGTTCAACAGAAGCATTTATTGAAAAGGATGGATTCAAAAATGAAAAGAAAACGTGCAAAAAAACACTCTTTGTACTCATTTGTTCAACCCTTGAAAACATTTGGGTCTTATCATCCAATCTCACTATTTGTCACGATTTCCACCGAAGTTGGTCCCTCTCCTTGTTTGGGTGGCATTCGGCATTCTAGCCATCGCTGATCCTTTTTTCATTTTCCTTTGGTTTTTGTCTTGTCTTCCATCTCACCTGGTTCCAATCCCATCAATTACATGTTGTGTATTTAACCCTCTGTTCCCCCTCATGTCCTTGTCGGTGATTGTTTATTGTAAGTGCTTGTGCAGGTCTGTCCTGGTGTGCGTCGGGTTATGTACCCATTATTTGATTGTTCTGGTTTCCAGTGGGTTTTTTGTTATTAAACTGCGCCGTTGTAAATCAGTTTTTGCTCTCCTGCGTCTGACTTCTCTGCCGCCAGTACGCACCCCTTACACTATTAGATACTGACACAAAGATGCAATGTGAAGCACTAGCAAGAATCTTCCTAAAGGGCCTCACGGGTGGCGCAGTGCTAGCTGTGCCACCAGAGATTCTGGGTTTGAGCCCAGGCCCCATGGACAGGAAGGTAAAAGGTGTGACGCACAATGATTGAGAACCATACTTAGGTAGCCTGGTTTCACTTTTGAGTTGTGGGTGATTATTTTCCGTGTCAGTGTTTGTTCCACACGGAACTGTTTCGGTTTTTGTTATTTCACGTTGTCGTTTATTGTTTTGTTCAGTGTTCATTATTTTTATTAAACAATATGGACACTTACCACGCTGCGCATTGGTCCTCCGATCCTTCCTACTACTTCTCTTCGTCAGACCTGTGTGTGTGTGTGTGTGTGTGTGTGTGTGTGTGTGTGTGTGTGTGTGTGTGTGTGTATCCAGACAGCCAGGTAGAAAAATGGCTGAACATTTTTAAAAGACGGCCATCAGAGCATTTTTTTGTACACCAAAACGCAAAGTAAGAACCCTAGTAGCCTAATATCTCTAAGACTAGTTGATAAGATGTTCATAATGGAAATGTTTCATAATAATGTCATTAGGCAGAGCAGGCAACAGATGGCACACAGACAGCAGAGATGGGGACAGATAGGCAGGGACAGACTGGCAGAGACAGGGAGTCTCAGGTAAGTTTGTTGAGTCTTTGTTTGGCAACATTATGAAAGGTTCTCTCTTTTTTAGACGTGTAAAATAGCGACATAATTGGACAACGCCATGGATACCCCCACTCTCAACTTAAAACTGGTGACTGAACCAAGATTTGTTTAAGGCAATGGTATTGCTGTTGTGATTAATTGTGTAGTTTTGGGTACCAGTAGTACCAGTAGTATTTATTTTCTAGGAGACAGACTGTGAGTCAGTGAGGGAGTTGAATGGGAAAGAGCCAGGGAGAGAAACCTCAGATGACAGTGTCACAGCCACGGCAGGACCAGGTGTCAACCTTGTTGCCAGCAGCACCAGTACAGACAGTGGCACAGCATTGTCCAGTTACCTCAGTGATGGCACAAAACCATATCAGCCACACCCACAATTTATAGAACCGCAAACTCTTGCCAACAGTGTTGATGTTTCAAGAGAAGCGGTTTCGCAATATCTCCTGGCTACATTATAATCCATCAATAAAAGGAGTGTTTTGTTTTCACTGTAGCCAAGGGTTTTATAGCCAACCATATTTTGGCCAGAGAGCGGATGCTGCCTTCATTAGTGCAGGATTTAGGAACTAGAGAAAAGCCATTGTACAAGTCACAGCACATCAAAACTGCCAAACCCATCGCCACTTTGTAACTGTAAACAGCACACCAGATAAATCCAATCAGTGCCCAGTTATCCAGCGTGTGGGGTATACCGCAGCAGGACGCAAGGCATTGCTTGATGAAAATTGTTAGTTTGGTGCAGCATGTAGCAAGACAGCGACAAGCCGTTAGAGGCCAAACGGATGACAGTGGGAATATATACCAGCTTTTACTGAAGTAGTTAACAGAGCGTACCACAATGTACACAAGCCCCAAAGCACAGAATGACATTTTTAACATCATGCCCAATACAGTCATTCGAGGCATTGCAGCTGAGATTAGGTCTCTTCAGACTGTACAATTCCCAGTAATTGTTGATGGTACTCATGATGTCTCTGGCGCTGAACAGGAGAGTGTCTGAGAGTGTCTGCCTGTGTTATGTTGACCATGACTTTGCCCTTCACAAGGAGTTTATTGGGCTATACACGGTGTCAGAGACAACAGATGAGGGCATCGCGAAAGTGGCAACTGATGTGTTGTTGAGGCACAATTTGCCCACAGTTCATCATTACAATAACATTCTCTTTGATCTAGATATTGTCTACACAACACACAGTATGTAAACATTGTGTAAACATTGTGTACATATTATGAAAACTCTTCATGTTACTGTTTTCATGATAATGTCAGCATTTAACTTTTAATAAGATAACAAAAGTGACATTCATTTTCATAATCCATCTATCAGTGTTACCACTATTTTGGCTGATTTAAATATAATGTCCCAAAGTCCATTTACTGCATGTTACAGTTCTGAGGTAGGTTCTCCATAAGACCTACACAGACATTCCAGTCCCAAATACTGAAGGACAAAGGATTTGTTTGCTGCCTTAAGATGTACAATGGCTTGAGGTGTCATAACCCTCCCCATCAATCCCTCTCTACCCCTCCCCCTCTGCGGGAGTGAAATATATCTCTGTAGAGCTGTGATCCATGGTAACCTGATCCTCACAGGCCAGTCATGACACAGGTGTGGTCCATCAAGTGAGGTGATGGGCAGCATCAGTTTACAGACAGGAGCGACTGGGGTGTGTGGGTGAGGGGTTGAATGTTGTATTCCTCAAAAATGAAATTATATTGAATCTAATTAATCACTTCCAATGAGTTACCGCCCATAAGACAGAGTGCCACTAGAACTACTATAATATGTGAAGAGGCTACAGCTAACAAAGACTGAGAAAATGTCAGAGGAAACTTCATTAACCTTTGCATACACATGTTGGTCTCTTTAGAATTTGATATCTACAGAATGCCTTGTGTACAACATGATAAAACATGTCTGTATCTTCTAGCATGTCAAGAAAATGTTCTATTTTTGGCTAGCATGCAGTAAAAAGTAGGCCTACAATAGCAACAGCAACACATCCTCATCTATCATATTTATAGGTGTGGTTCCTGTCACACTGAGTAGGATATTTGCATGGCATGAGGTCCTTGGGTGTAGCTACAGAGGTTGGCAATGTGATATGCCACACAGGTGTGTTGACAGGTATTTGATTTAGCCTATAGATGTACCTAGTTCAGTTCCAAGGAGAGACACAGTCGTAAAAAGAACTTGAAGAGACGACCCACCAATCACGGACTTCAGGTTGGTTGATGCTATTTAATCTCTGAGATTAGCAGTGTAACTGAATTAAGTGCCTTAGATATGAAGAGTTCACATAGTGATGTTCTTGTCACGTATGTCTGTCTCTCTCTTTCTCCCTCTCTCTCTGCTGCAGTGATCATTGTAACTTTCAAACTGCGGTTTGTATAAAAGAAAATGAACTCTTCCAACCATTCCCCTGTCCTCTCTGCCTATCTGGAACTTAATATCGCTGTCACCACTGCCTGCTATGCAGTCAACCTCATCCTGAGTCTACCCACCAATGTCTACGTCCTGTGGCTGATACTGACCGGAGCCGGAGGGATGGTGGTCTCAGAGTACTTCACTCTCAACTTGGCTGTATCTGAGATCCTCTACTGCCTGTGTGCTGTCTTTGTCTTTGTCTACATACATCTCCCTATTCCCCCTATCCTAGCTCTAATTATATTCTTCAGTGGTTTTATGTTCCACGGCCGCCCCCTGTTCCAGTGCTGTATATGTTTTGAGCGATACCTGGCAGTTGTCCACCCTGTGGTCTTCCTGAAGTACAGACCCCTGAGATACAAGGTGGGGTGTTCTGGATTGGTTTGGCTGGTTTTGATTGGGATCTGTTTTATGTCTATGTTTGTAAATGAACACAAAATTGTTGTATTTTTTTTTTTTGCTGATATTCTGGTCTTAATTACATTTATGTTATTCTGCTGCCTGTCAGTTCTCAGGACTCTGAAACAGCCTGGGCCGGGGGAGCGGGAGAGAGAGAGGGAGGGGACAAATAACATGAAGATGAGGGCATTTAAGATCATTTTGATTATCTTGGTGTCTATGATGGTAAACTACCTCCCATGGGTGGTGGTTTTACCTTTTAATGAAATCTATGATTTGCTGCAGTTAGTATATCTCACATATATGTGTCTCTTCTTCAGTATGGTCAGTGGGTTTGTGCAGCCCCTCCTCTACCTCCACCGGGCTGGGAAACTGCCCTTTATCAAAGGTCTCTGAGGGAGAGTTTATATTCCCAGTTTCATCTGATATAGAGGGTCAATTGGGGGCGGGGCGGCAGGGTAGCCTAGTGGTTAGAGCGTTGGACTAGTAACCGGAAGGTTGCGAGTTCAAACCCCCGAGCTGACAGGGTACAAATCTGTCGTTCTGCCCTTGAACAGGCAGTTAACCCACTGTTCCCAGGCCGTCATTGAAAATAAGAATTTGTTCTTAACTGACTTGCCTGGTTAAATAAAGGTAAAATAAAAAAAAAAATAAAAAAAAAAAAATTGTAACCTGTTTACAACTGTTATGTGATAGCTTGTAAAGAGGTTGGTAGTTGAAGATGCGCTGTCAAAAATATGTATGTTTTTAGGTTTGCAATATTCTGGTAACTTGACCTAAAAGGTTCTCCAGAAATCCTGGTCAGAAGATTCCATTAATCAGGAGGGAATTACAAAATGTTGCATCCCTAGCTTTGATTCATTCCCTTGTACCTGACAAGATTTCTTATCAATCCTCTTGCTAGTGCTTCACATTGCATTTTTGTGTTTGTATTTAATAGTGAGATGGGACTAGAGGATATTTTGTTATTTTTTAAAACCCATCATATTCAATAAATGCTACTCATGTCTTTAAATTTTTGTTGAGCATCATTTTTTTTTACTCTTAGCTGTCTTTGCATGCACATTAGGGATTCTTAGATGGGTTTGTGTCCAGTCATAGTAAACAGGCTGTTTGCATATCAGGTCAAGGGAAATATGATACACGACTGCCGGCAGGGGGTCAGACACTCCTCTTTTTGGTGCTCTGGTCTGTGTCCAAAATGGCACCCTATACCATATAAAAGGGCTCTGGTCAAAAGATGTGCACTATATAGGGAATGTGGTGCCATTTTGGACGCACATAGATTAAATAATCAGTGGGGCAGGGAAGGGTCGGGTAGAGCAGAGATTTGGATCAGGTCCAGCGTCTGTGACAGGCACAACCACAACACACCCCAGGGGACAGGGACGCTGCATCTATACAGGTTACCCAAAAGTTTTTTTTTTTACATTACAATTTGAATTTAAGCCCCAATTGAATAAAAACATAATGTAGGAAAACATATTGTTAAGGATTTTATCTCCCCTGAATCACATCACAAGCAACTTTTACCAGTTGAATGTAGACAAAATATAATACTTTTCTGGACACTAGATTGTCAGATTTAATATTTTGGTTTCAATTCGTTAAGATACTCAAGGACACGGATTACTCAGAGCAAATTGTGGATTAATAAATTGTCTGTAAAATGCTAATGAATGCCTTTTTGACAAATTTTTCAAAAGAAAAGTTTATATAGAATGAAAATGTTACAACATATCAATAAATCCCTATGGACACGTCTCTGGAATATATAGAAGGATAGCCACACACAATGTTGTTTTTAAGCAGATGCTTATGAAACTGAGAAAAGTGACTTGGGCGTGTGGGAAGAGTTTGACTTTCAGGAAATGGTAGAAAAAAACGTGGACTAAATTTAGACCCAATTGCCATCTTCTCAAACTAAGTTACTACATACAGTATAGTCCAGGTTGTTACATTCTTTGAAATGGGCATTTATATTACGTGTAATTCGAAGTAGTGAGCTTGGGAATTATGGATGTATGTCCATTTTAAAGTGGTTCATAGTCATGAAAATCTTACTACGCTGGTATGATAAACGAATGAAAATATACATTTTCATCAGGATTTTGACATTTTTATGTTTATTGAGTCCGATACGTAAAGCTTATTAAAGAGCAGTGTGAGTGTTTCTTATTTTGTCTCATGTTTCTTTTCGAAAATTCTAATATTAACGGACCAAAATACCAACAAACCTCAAAATTCATAGATAGATGCAAAAATGTAATTTCAGCCTCAAATCTGAATATTGGAATATTCAGATGTTGACCACAGTATGACATTATATACATGTATTTGTCTGTCGTGTCTTTGATCATATAGTTGGAGTAAAGGAGGTGATGATGATCCGTTTCTCTTGTTGCATTTGAGTGTTTCTGATCTGATCGTTTCCCAAAACCAGGATGTGTCCCAAATGGCACCCCATTCCCTATATAGTGCACAGGACTTTGGTCAAAAGTAGATAATTTGAGATCCATTCCAGGACTCAACCGTTCACTCCACCATCTGTACGCACAGAAGAAGCTTCCAGAGAGGCAATGAACACTTCTGAAGAGGGATTCTTATTTCTCCTCTGTTGTCAACATCACCGGCCTTACATCTCAACCAGAGACCTTATTACTTGTGTTCCATGCAATCAATCTCATCCTGGAACCAGAGGGACAATGGCCACAGAATTATTCGCTCTCAACCTGACAATGTCTGAAATGATTGTCTGCCTGTTTGACACATTGTCTTTGAGTTTTATATAACTACCTCCCAATGCTGCTGGTAACAGCTCTTCGCGGTAAGTTGGGATCCAGATTACATCAGGCTTTGATTGTGTCTCTCATCATTGCTGTGGTGACTGGGTTTGTGCAGCTCATCCACTACCTCCACAGGGCTGAGAAACTCTGTATCAGAGGTCTCTGACTAAGAGGTGACTTGCTATACGGGATGCTGATATTGTTCACTACTTTCCGTAACTAACCTACCAGAAATACGTCATTTTCAATGGGTGGACAAATTCAGTAATTTATAACCGTTGGCGACTAGAGAGATATGACTAAAGTTCAGGAAGTTTCCAACTTTATGAAAATGATCAGTGATATGACCGCTCGATAGCCAATTGAAGGAGGGAGGGTCTTGTTGCTATATTTGACATTGTGCTGGATAGGCTAACAACATGTTATTTTACATGCTGGTCAGAAAATTCACCGCTGAGGGGAGGTTTTGGTAACAAGGTAGCTGAAGGTAGTGAGTAGTGTGAGTGTCCTGCTATATTTCACTGCTCTGAAGTCTGGCATCAACAGTATATTTTTTAATCTGATTTCTGTCATACATAATTTTCAATATTAAACTATACTTATGTAATAGAAAATGAACAAGTAGTGTTATAAAAAGTTTACATTTAGTGGATATAAGGAAAATATCATGATCACATGTAAGACCACTGATAATCTACCTCGATCTGGGGCTCCATGCAAGATCTCACCTATGAATGACCTGCAGAGTGAATGACCTGCAGAGAGCTGGGACCAAAGTAACCAAAGCCTACCATCAGCAAGGGCATTGAAGATGAAACGTGCCTGGGTCTTTCAGCATGACAATGATCCCAAACACACTGCCCGGGCAACGAAGGAGTGGCTTCGTAAGAAGCATTTCAAGGTCCTGGAGTGGCCTAGCCAGTCTCCAGATCTCAACCCCATAGACAATCTTTGGAGGGAGTTGAAAGTCTGTGTTGCCTAGCAACATTCCAAAACATCACTGTTCTAGAGGAGATTTGCATGGAGGAATGGGCCAAAATACCAGCAACAGTGTGTGAAAACCTTGTGAAGACTTACATTAAAAGTTTGACCTCTGTCATTGCCAACAAAGGGTATATAACAAAGTGTTGAGATAAACTTTTGTTATTGACCAACTACTTATTTTCCACCATAATTTGCAAATAAATTCATAAAAAATCCTACAATGTGATTTTCTCTATTTTATTTTTCTCATTTTGTCTGTCATAGTTGAAGTGTACCTATGATGAACATTACAGGCCTCTCTCATCTATTTAAGTGGGAGAACTTGCACAATTGGTGGCTGACTAATTACTTTTTTGCTCTAAGGAGAGACACAATCGCAAAACGCCCGGGAAGAGAGGAGACACCAAACAGAGGTCAGGTTAGATTAAACTGTTCAATCTCTGATCTTTTCAATGTAACAGAGTGAAATGTTTCAATTCAATATGATATTTTCAACAGAAAGTGCAGACATTGACTGATATTTAGAATGATGTTTTTCTGATGTGCCTTTGACAGGAAGAGTTAAGATGAGAGTGTTGTTTATGTCACCTCTCTCTCTCTCTCTCTCTCTCTCTCTTCCGTGGTGTTCAATGGAACGTTAAAGCCGGTATGTCTCAAAAGAAATGAACTTTTCCAACCATTCCTCTGTCCTCTCTAGCTATCTGGAGCCCAAATGCTATCTCATCCTGAGTCTACCCACCAGTGGCTACGTCCTGTGGCTAATATTGACAATAGCCAGAGGGATGATGGCCTCAGAACTCTTCGCTCTCAACTTGGCTGTATCTGAGGGCCTCTACTACCTGTGTACTGTCTTTGTTTTTGTCTACACACACCTCCCTATTCCCTCTGTCCTAGCTCTAGCAGCATTAATTCATGGTTTTATATTCCCAGCCAACCACCTATTCCAGTACCGTACATGTTTTGAGCGCTATCTGGCAGTGGTCCACCCTGTGGTCTTCCTGAAGTCTGGATTGGTTTAGCTGGTTTTGATTGGGTGAAAGAGCGGGAAGACTGAGGAACAAAGGGAAGAAGCTGTGCTATCGTAAATACAGTATCTTATGCATTCTAAATTACCGCCCATTTGAAAAAGGAAAATGCAATAAATATTTACTTTGAGCTGTGCTTCGGTAGGTTGGTGGTAAATGGGAGGCTGTGTTGCCCAACCGAGTCCTTTGAATAATGTCTCTAGTTGTCAATTGGATACGTTGTAGTAACGTCGTTTGGTGATAGACGGGATACTCTGTCTGTTCCTTCCTAACCCTCGTTTGCATCTGCTGTTGCAAACTCAATGGCTAGGAGGTATCACTTCTGTAGTGAATAAGAGTTCAAAGTTCATACCATTCGCAACCAAATCTCACGCTGATGTTGGCTTCGTTCTGTAGTTATTATCTGAACCATTCTGACATAGGACCGTCGTCCTCACGTCCTCGGATCAGGAGGTTATATTGTCGTCAAGGGCTTATATAGGAAGGGAGAGGAGGGCGTGTTTGTAAAGTTTTATAGCCCTATCTCATGAAAACACAAATCTCACATTTTAGAAGCTAAAATCACATTTCATCCATCACGAATAATTTCATATTCAAACATTTAAATTGAACAACAATTCCATGTGAATCCAATAACTCTGATGTGTAGACTTTCCACTGTAGAGTTTGTCATCTTAATTAACATTGCCTGCATCCGTAATGGGTCTGCGAGCAAACGACCACCCCTCATCACATGTCAAACGCTCCCTAAAACCCATCTGCGAGCAGGCCTTTCTAATCGAAGTTTTATAGCCCATGTACCTTCACAGAGGCGGGCCACTGATAGGGCTATGCTCATTCTCATGAAAACACAAATCTCACACTTTTCAACCAAAGCTACACAAGCATTTGTGTAAGAGTATTGATAGCCTAGCATAGCATTAAGCCTAGCATTCAGCAGGCAACATTTTCACAAAAACAAGAAAAGCATTCAAATAAAATAATTTACCTTTACCTACGAAATAGCTCCGTTTTGTTCATCACGTTTGACTAAGAAAAAGACCGGAAAATGCAGTCACTACATTTATTTGGGTGGTAAGGAATTCAGGTGAAATATATTGAAATTTACAAAACACAAAAAGTGTGTAAAGTGTTACAACTGTGACCTGGCCAAGATAAAGCAAAGCAGTGCGACACAAACAACAACAAAGAGTTACAGATGGATTAAACAAACATACAGTCATTAACACAATAGAAAAAGTTGTGTTAATGGGGTAAGATAAGGGAGGTAAGGCAATAAATAGGCCATTGTGGCGAAATAATTACAATTTATCAATTAAACACTGGAGTGATAGATGTGCAGAAGATGAATGTGCAAGTAGAGATACTGGGGTGCAAAGGAGCAAAAAATAAAATAACACTGGGGAGAAGACGTGTGCTGAAAGTTTGGCAAAAAAAAGGATGCACATCTTTCAACCCACCAAATTTGCACCACTTCTGTAAAAGGATAGGGTATAGGGTTCCGTTTTCGGACACAGACCAGAGCACAGACAAGAAGAGTGTCTGCCACCATGCCTGCACTAGTGTGAAGTATGTACTATTTCCCTTGACCTGACATGCAAATAGTGTGTTTTACTCTGACTGGACACAAATCCATTTAAAAGATCCAAATGTCAATAAATCTAATAGTTGTATTCATTTTTTCTGACTGCATGATTGATGGATTGTTTCTGCTCTATCAAAAGTAACAGACATGAATGGTTCAACAGAAGCATTTATTGAAAAGGATGGATTCAAAAATGAAAAGAAAACGTGCAAAAAAACACTCTTTGTACTCATTTGTTCAACCCTTGAAAACATTTGGGTCTTATCATCCAATCTCACTATTTGTCACGATTTCCACCGAAGTTGGTCCCTCTCCTTGTTTGGGTGGCATTCGGCATTCTAGCCATCGCTGATCCTTTTTTCATTTTCCTTTGGTTTTTGTCTTGTCTTCCATCTCACCTGGTTCCAATCCCATCAATTACATGTTGTGTATTTAACCCTCTGTTCCCCCTCATGTCCTTGTCGGTGATTGTTTATTGTAAGTGCTTGTGCAGGTCTGTCCTGGTGTGCGTCGGGTTATGTACCCATTATTTGATTGTTCTGGTTTCCAGTGGGTTTTTTGTTATTAAACTGCGCCGTTGTAAATCAGTTTTTGCTCTCCTGCGTCTGACTTCTCTGCCGCCAGTACGCACCCCTTACACTATTAGATACTGACACAAAGATGCAATGTGAAGCACTAGCAAGAATCTTCCTAAAGGGCCTCACGGGTGGCGCAGTGCTAGCTGTGCCACCAGAGATTCTGGGTTTGAGCCCAGGCCCCATGGACAGGAAGGTAAAAGGTGTGACGCACAATGATTGAGAACCATACTTAGGTAGCCTGGTTTCACTTTTGAGTTGTGGGTGATTATTTTCCGTGTCAGTGTTTGTTCCACACGGAACTGTTTCGGTTTTTGTTATTTCACGTTGTCGTTTATTGTTTTGTTCAGTGTTCATTATTTTTATTAAACAATATGGACACTTACCACGCTGCGCATTGGTCCTCCGATCCTTCCTACTACTTCTCTTCGTCAGACCTGTGTGTGTGTGTGTGTGTGTGTGTGTGTGTGTGTGTGTGTGTGTGTGTGTGTGTGTATCCAGACAGCCAGGTAGAAAAATGGCTGAACATTTTTAAAAGACGGCCATCAGAGCATTTTTTTGTACACCAAAACGCAAAGTAAGAACCCTAGTAGCCTAATATCTCTAAGACTAGTTGATAAGATGTTCATAATGGAAATGTTTCATAATAATGTCATTAGGCAGAGCAGGCAACAGATGGCACACAGACAGCAGAGATGGGGACAGATAGGCAGGGACAGACTGGCAGAGACAGGGAGTCTCAGGTAAGTTTGTTGAGTCTTTGTTTGGCAACATTATGAAAGGTTCTCTCTTTTTTAGACGTGTAAAATAGCGACATAATTGGACAACGCCATGGATACCCCCACTCTCAACTTAAAACTGGTGACTGAACCAAGATTTGTTTAAGGCAATGGTATTGCTGTTGTGATTAATTGTGTAGTTTTGGGTACCAGTAGTACCAGTAGTATTTATTTTCTAGGAGACAGACTGTGAGTCAGTGAGGGAGTTGAATGGGAAAGAGCCAGGGAGAGAAACCTCAGATGACAGTGTCACAGCCACGGCAGGACCAGGTGTCAACCTTGTTGCCAGCAGCACCAGTACAGACAGTGGCACAGCATTGTCCAGTTACCTCAGTGATGGCACAAAACCATATCAGCCACACCCACAATTTATAGAACCGCAAACTCTTGCCAACAGTGTTGATGTTTCAAGAGAAGCGGTTTCGCAATATCTCCTGGCTACATTATAATCCATCAATAAAAGGAGTGTTTTGTTTTCACTGTAGCCAAGGGTTTTATAGCCAACCATATTTTGGCCAGAGAGCGGATGCTGCCTTCATTAGTGCAGGATTTAGGAACTAGAGAAAAGCCATTGTACAAGTCACAGCACATCAAAACTGCCAAACCCATCGCCACTTTGTAACTGTAAACAGCACACCAGATAAATCCAATCAGTGCCCAGTTATCCAGCGTGTGGGGTATACCGCAGCAGGACGCAAGGCATTGCTTGATGAAAATTGTTAGTTTGGTGCAGCATGTAGCAAGACAGCGACAAGCCGTTAGAGGCCAAACGGATGACAGTGGGAATATATACCAGCTTTTACTGAAGTAGTTAACAGAGCGTACCACAATGTACACAAGCCCCAAAGCACAGAATGACATTTTTAACATCATGCCCAATACAGTCATTCGAGGCATTGCAGCTGAGATTAGGTCTCTTCAGACTGTACAATTCCCAGTAATTGTTGATGGTACTCATGATGTCTCTGGCGCTGAACAGGAGAGTGTCTGAGAGTGTCTGCCTGTGTTATGTTGACCATGACTTTGCCCTTCACAAGGAGTTTATTGGGCTATACACGGTGTCAGAGACAACAGATGAGGGCATCGCGAAAGTGGCAACTGATGTGTTGTTGAGGCACAATTTGCCCACAGTTCATCATTACAATAACATTTTCTTTGATCTAGATATTGTCTACACAACACACAGTATGTAAACATTGTGTAAACATTGTGTACATATTATGAAAACTCTTCATGTTACTGTTTTCATGATAATGTCAGCATTTAACTTTTAATAAGATAACAAAAGTGACATTCATTTTCATAATCCATCTATCAGTGTTACCACTATTTTGGCTGATTTAAATATAATGTCCCAAAGTCCATTTACTGCATGTTACAGTTCTGAGGTAGGTTCTCCATAAGACCTACACAGACATTCCAGTCCCAAATACTGAAGGACAAAGGATTTGTTTGCTGCCTTAAGATGTACAATGGCTTGAGGTGTCATAACCCTCCCCATCAATCCCTCTCTACCCCTCCCCCTCTGCGGGAGTGAAATATATCTCTGTAGAGCTGTGATCCATGGTAACCTGATCCTCACAGGCCAGTCATGACACAGGTGTGGTCCATCAAGTGAGGTGATGGGCAGCATCAGTTTACAGACAGGAGCGACTGGGGTGTGTGGGTGAGGGGTTGAATGTTGTATTCCTCAAAAATGAAATTATATTGAATCTAATTAATCACTTCCAATGAGTTACCGCCCATAAGACAGAGTGCCACTAGAACTACTATAATATGTGAAGAGGCTACAGCTAACAAAGACTGAGAAAATGTCAGAGGAAACTTCATTAACCTTTGCATACACATGTTGGTCTCTTTAGAATTTGATATCTACAGAATGCCTTGTGTACAACATGATAAAACATGTCTGTATCTTCTAGCATGTCAAGAAAATGTTCTATTTTTGGCTAGCATGCAGTAAAAAGTAGGCCTACAATAGCAACAGCAACACATCCTCATCTATCATATTTATAGGTGTGGTTCCTGTCACACTGAGTAGGATATTTGCATGGCATGAGGTCCTTGGGTGTAGCTACAGAGGTTGGCAATGTGATATGCCACACAGGTGTGTTGACAGGTATTTGATTTAGCCTATAGATGTACCTAGTTCAGTTCCAAGGAGAGACACAGTCGTAAAAAGAACTTGAAGAGACGACCCACCAATCACGGACTTCAGGTTGGTTGATGCTATTTAATCTCTGAGATTAGCAGTGTAACTGAATTAAGTGCCTTAGATATGAAGAGTTCACATAGTGATGTTCTTGTCACGTATGTCTGTCTCTCTCTTTCTCCCTCTCTCTCTGCTGCAGTGATCATTGTAACTTTCAAACTGCGGTTTGTATAAAAGAAAATGAACTCTTCCAACCATTCCCCTGTCCTCTCTGCCTATCTGGAACTTAATATCGCTGTCACCACTGCCTGCTATGCAGTCAACCTCATCCTGAGTCTACCCACCAATGTCTACGTCCTGTGGCTGATACTGACCGGAGCCGGAGGGATGGTGGTCTCAGAGTACTTCACTCTCAACTTGGCTGTATCTGAGATCCTCTACTGCCTGTGTGCTGTCTTTGTCTTTGTCTACATACATCTCCCTATTCCCCCTATCCTAGCTCTAATTATATTCTTCAGTGGTTTTATGTTCCACGGCCGCCCCCTGTTCCAGTGCTGTATATGTTTTGAGCGATACCTGGCAGTTGTCCACCCTGTGGTCTTCCTGAAGTACAGACCCCTGAGATACAAGGTGGGGTGTTCTGGATTGGTTTGGCTGGTTTTGATTGGGATCTGTTTTATGTCTATGTTTGTAAATGAACACAAAATTGTTGTATTTTTTTTTTGTTGCTGATATTCTGGTCTTAATTACATTTATGTTATTCTGCTGCCTGTCAGTTCTCAGGACTCTGAAACAGCCTGGGCCGGGGGAGCGGGAGAGAGAGAGGGAGGGGACAAATAACATGAAGATGAGGGCATTTAAGATCATTTTGATTATCTTGGTGTCTATGATGGTAAACTACCTCCCATGGGTGGTGGTTTTACCTTTTAATGAAATCTATGATTTGCTGCAGTTAGTATATCTCACATATATGTGTCTCTTCTTCAGTATGGTCAGTGGGTTTGTGCAGCCCCTCCTCTACCTCCACCGGGCTGGGAAACTGCCCTTTATCAAAGGTCTCTGAGGGAGAGTTTATATTCCCAGTTTCATCTGATATAGAGGGTCAATTGTAACCTGTTTACAACTGTTATGTGATAGCTTGTAAAGAGGTTGGTAGTTGAAGATGCGCTGTCAAAAATATGTATGTTTTTAGGTTTGCAATATTCTGGTAACTTGACCTAAAAGGTTCTCCAGAAATCCTGGTCAGAAGATTCCATTAATCAGGAGGGAATTACAAAATGTTGCATCCCTAGCTTTGATTCATTCCCTTGTACCTGACAAGATTTCTTATCAATCCTCTTGCTAGTGCTTCACATTGCATTTTTGTGTTTGTATTTAATAGTGAGATGGGACTAGAGGATCTTTTGTTATTTTTTAAAACCCATCATATTCAATAAATGCTACTCATGTCTTTACATTTTTGTTGAGCATCATTTTTTTTTACTCTTAGCTGTCTTTGCATGCACATTAGGGATTCTTAGATGGGTTTGTGTCCAGTCATAGTAAACAGGCTGTTTGCATATCAGGTCAAGGGAAATATGATACACGACTGCCGGCAGGGGGTCAGACACTCCTCTTTTTGGTGCTCTGGTCTGTGTCCAAAATGGCACCCTATACCATATAAAAGGGCTCTGGTCAAAAGATGTGCACTATATAGGGAATGTGGTGCCATTTTGGACGCACATAGATTAAATAATCAGTGGGGCAGGGAAGGGTCGGGTAGAGCAGAGATTTGGATCAGGTCCAGCGTCTGTGACAGGCACAACCACAACACACCCCAGGGGACAGGGACGCTGCATCTATACAGGTTACCCAAAAGTTTTTTTTTTTACATTACAATTTGAATTTAAGCCCCAATTGAATAAAAACATAATGTAGGAAAACATATTGTTAAGGATTTTATCTCCCCTGAATCACATCACAAGCAACTTTTACCAGTTGAATGTAGACAAAATATAATACTTTTCTGGACACTAGATTGTCAGATTTAATATTTTGGTTTCAATTCGTTAAGATACTCAAGGACACGGATTACTCAGAGCAAATTGTGGATTAATAAATTGTCTGTAAAATGCTAATGAATGCCTTTTTGACAAATTTTTCAAAAGAAAAGTTTATATAGAATGAAAATGTTACAACATATCAATAAATCCCTATGGACACGTCTCTGGAATATATAGAAGGATAGCCACACACAATGTTGTTTTTAAGCAGATGCTTATGAAACTGAGAAAAGTGACTTGGGCGTGTGGGAAGAGTTTGAC
The DNA here is from genome assembly GCF_057628025.1 of Oncorhynchus mykiss. NCBI lineage: Eukaryota > Metazoa > Chordata > Actinopteri > Salmoniformes > Salmonidae > Oncorhynchus > Oncorhynchus mykiss. The sequence continues at coordinate 62,554,487 of NC_143031.1, forward strand.
TTTCAGGAAATGGTAGAAAAAAACGTGGACTAAATTTAGACCCAATTGCCATCTTCTCAAACTAAGTTACTACATACAGTATAGTCCAGGTTGTTACATTCTTTGAAATGGGCATTTATATTATGTGTAATTCGAAGTAGTGAGCTTGGGAATTATGGATGTATGTCCATTTTAAAGTGGTTCATAGTCATGAAAATCTTACTACGCTGGTATGATAAACGAATGAAAATATACATTTTTATCAGGATTTTGACATTTTTATGTTTATTGAGTCCGATACGTAAAGCTTATTAAAGAGCAGTGTGAGTGTTTCTTCTTTTGTCTCATGTTTCTTTTTGAAAATTCTAATATTAACGGACCAAAATACCAACAAACCTCAAAATTCATAGATAGATGCAAAAATGTAATTTCAGCCTCAAATCTGAATATTGGAATATTCAGATGTTGACCACAGTATGACATTATATACATGTATTTGTCTGTCGTGTCTTTGATCATATAGTTGGAGTAAAGGAGGTGATGATGATCCGTTTCTCTTGTTGCATTTGAGTGTTTCTGATCTGATCGTTTCCCAAACCAGGATGTGTCCCAAATGGCACCCCATTCCCTATATAGTGCACAGGACTTTGGTCAAAAGTAGATCATTTGAGATCCATTCCAGGACTCAACCGTTCACTCCACCATCTGTACGCACAGAAGAAGCTTCCAGAGAGGCGATGAACACTTCTGAAGAGGGATTCTTATTTCTCCTCTGTTGTCAACATCACCGGCCTTACATCTCAACCAGAGACCTTATTACTTGTGTTCCATGCAATCAATCTCATCCTGGAACCAGAGGGACAATGGCCACAGAATTATTCGCTCTCAACCTGACAATGTCTGAAATGATTGTCTGCCTGTTTGACACATTGTCTTTGAGTTTTATATAACTACCTCCCAATGCTGCTGGTAACAGCTCTTCGCGGTAAGTTGGGATCCAGATTACATCAGGCTTTGATTGTGTCTCTCATCATTGCTGTGGTGACTGGGTTTGTGCAGCTCATCCACTACTTCCACAGGGCTGAGAAACTCTGTATCAGAGGTCTCTGACTAAGAGGTGACTTGCTATACGGGATGCTGATATTGTTCACTACTTTCCGTAACTAACCTACCAGAAATACGTCATTTTCAATGGGTGGACAAATTCAGTAACTTATAACCGTTGGCGACTAGAGAGATATGACTAAAGTTCAGGAAGTTTCCAACTTTATGAAAATGATCAGTGATATGACCGCTCGATAGCCAATTGAAGGAGGGAGGGTCTTGTTGCTATATTTGACATTGTGCTGGATAGGCTAACAACATGTTATTTTACATGCTGGTCAGAAAATTCACCGCTGAGGGGAGGTTTTGGTAACAAGGTAGCTGAAGGTAGTGAGTAGTGTGAGTGTCCTGCTATATTTCACTGCTCTGAAGTCTGGCATCAACAGTATATTTTTTAATCTGATTTCTGTCATACATAATTTTCAATATTAAACTATACTTATGTAATAGAAAATTAACAAGTAGTGTTATAAAAAGTTTACATTTAGTGGATATAAGGAAAATATCATGATCACATGTAAGACCACTGATAATCTACCTCGATCTGGGGCTCCATGCAAGATCTCACCTATAAATGACCTGCAGAGTGAATGACCTGCAGAGAGCTGGGACCAAAGTAACCAAAGCCTACCATCAGCAAGGGCATTGAAGATGAAACGTGCCTGGGTCTTTCAGCATGACAATGATCCCAAACACACTGCCCGGGCAACGAAGGAGTGGCTTCGTAAGAAGCATTTCAAGGTCCTGGAGTGGCCTAGCCAGTCTCCAGATCTCAACCCCATAGAAAATCTTTGGAGGGAGTTGAAAGTCTGTGTTGCCTAGCAACATTCCAAAACATCACTGTTCTAGAGGAGATTTGCATGGAGGAATGGGCCAAAATACCAGCAACAGTGTGTGAAAACCTTGTGAAGACTAACATTAAAAGTTTGACCTCTGTCATTGCCAACAAAGGGTATATAACAAAGTGTTGAGATAAACTTTTGTTATTGACCAACTACTTATTTTCCACCATAATTTGCAAATAAATTCATTAAAAATCCTACAATGTGATTTTCTCGATTTTATATTTCTCATTTTGTCTGTCATAGTTGAAGTGTACCTATGATGAACATTACAGGCCTCTCTCATCTATTTAAGTGGGAGAACTTGCACAATTGGTGGCTGACTAATTACTTTTTTGCTCTAAGGAGAGACACAATCGCAAAACGCCCGGGAAGAGAGGAGACACCAAACAGAGGTCAGGTTAGATTAAACTGTTCAATCTCTGATCTTTTCAATGTAACAGAGTGAAATGTTTCAATTCGATATGATATTTTCAACAGAAAGTGCAGACATTGACTGATATTTAGAATGATATTTTTCTGATGTGCCTTTGACAGGAAGAGTTAAGATGAGAGTGTTGTTTATGTCACCTCTCTCTCTCTCTCTTCCGTGGTGTTCAATGGAACGTTAAAGCCGAAAGAAAAAAAGCCAAAAGAAATGAACTTTTCCAACCATTCCTCTGTCCTCTCTAGCTATCTGGAGCCCAAATGCTATCTCATCCTGAGTCTACCCACCAGTGGCTACGTTCTGTGGCTAATATTGACAATAGCCAGAGGGATGATGGCCTCAGAACTCTTCGCTCTCAGCTTGGCTGTATCTGAGGGCCTCTACTACCTGTGTACTGTCTTTGTTTTTGTCTACACATACCTCCCTATTCCCCCTGTCCTAGCTCTAGCAGCATTAATTCATGGTTTTATATTCCCAGCCAACCACCTATTCCAGTACCGTACATGTTTTGAGCGCTATCTGGCAGTGGTCCACCCTGTGGTCTTCCTGAAGTCTGGATTGGTTTAGCTGGTTTTGATTGGGTGAAAGAGCGGGAAGACTGAGGAACAAAGGGAAGAAGCTGTGCTGTCGTAAATACAGTATCTTATGCATTCTAAATTACCGCCCATTTGAAAAAGGAAAATGCAATAAATATTTACTTTGAGCTGTGCTTCGGTAGGTTGGTGGTAAATGGGAGGCTGTGTTGCCCAACCGAGTCCTTTGAATAATGTCTCTAGTTGTCAATTGGATACGTTGTAGTAACGTCGTTTGGTGATAGACGGGATACTCTGTCTGTTCCTTCCTAACCCTCGTTTGCATCTGCTGTTGCAAACTCAATGGCTAGGAGGTATCACTTCTGTAGTGAATAACAGTTCAAAGTTCATACCATTCGCAACCAAATCTCACGCTGATGTTGGCTTCGTTCTGTAGTTATTATCTGAACCATTCTGACATAGGACCGTCGTCCTCACGTCCTCGGATCAGGAGGTTATATTGTCGTCAAGGGCTTATATAGGAAGGGAGAGGAGGGCGTGTTTGTAAAGTTATATAGCCCTATCTCATGAAAACACAAATCTCACATTTTAGAAGCTAAAATCACATTTCATCCATCACGAATAATTTCATATTCAAACATTTAAATTGAACAACAATTCCATGTGAATCCAATAACTCTGATGTGTAGACTTTCCACTGTAGAGTTTGTCATCTTAATTAACATTGCCTGCATCCGTAATGGGTCTGCGAGCAAACGACCACCCCTCATCACATGTCAAACGCTCCCTAAAACACATCTGCGAGCAGGCCTTTCTAATCGAAGTTTTATAGCCCATGTACCTTCACAGAGGCGGGCCACTGATAAGGCTATGCTCATTCTCATGAAAACACAAATCTCACACTTTTCAACCAAAGCTACACAAGCATTTGTGTAAGAGTATTGATAGCCTAGCATAGCATTAAGCCTAGCATTCAGCAGGCAACATTTTCACAAAAACAAGAAAAGCATTCAAATAAAATAATTTACCTTTACCTACGAAATAGCTCCGTTTTGTTCATCACGTTTGACTAAGAAAAAGACCGGAAAATGCAGTCACTACATTTATTTGGGTGGTAAGGAATTCAGGTGAAATATATTGAAATTTACAAAACACAAAAAGTGTGTAAAGTGTTACAACTGTGACCTGGCCAAGATAAAGCAAAGCAGTGCGACACAAACAACAACAAAGAGTTACAGATGGATTAAACAAACATACAGTCATTAACACAATAGAAAAAGTTGTGTTAATGGGGTAAGATAAGGGAGGTAAGGCAATAAATAGGCCATTGTGGCGAAATAATTACAATTTATCAATTAAACACTGGAGTGATAGATGTGCAGAAGATGAATGTGCAAGTAGAGATACTGGGGTGCAAAGGAGCAAAAAATAAAATAACACTATGGGGAGAAGACGTGTGCTGAAAGTTTGGCAAAAAAATAGGATGCACACCTTTCAACCCACCAAATTTGCACCACTTCTGTAAAAGGATAGGGTATAGGGTTCCGTTTTCGGACACAGACCAGAGCACAGACAAGAAGAGTGTCTGCCACCATGCCTGCACTAGTGTGAAGTATGTACTATTTCCCTTGACCTGACATGCAAATAGTGTGTTTTACTCTGACTGGACACAAATCCATTTAAAAGATCCAAATGTCAATAAATCTAATAGTTGTATTCATTTTTTCTGACTGCATGATTGATGGATTGTTTCTGCTCTATCAACAGTAACAGACATGAATGGTTCAACAGAAGCATTTATTGAAAAGGATGGATTCAAAAATGAAAAGAAAACGTGCAAAAAAAACACTCTTTGTACTCATTTGTTCAACCCTTGAAAACATTTGGGTCTTATCATCCAATCTCACTATTTGTCACGATTTCCACCGAAGTTGGTCCCTCTCCTTGTTTGGGTGGCATTCGGCATTCTAGCCATCGCTGATCCTTTTTTCATTTTCCTTTGGTTTTGTCTTGTCTTCCATCTCACCTGGTTCCAATCCCATCAATTACATGTTGTGTATTTAACCCTCTGTTCCCCCTCATGTCCTTGTCGGTGATTGTTTATTGTAAGTGCTTGTGCAGGTCTGTCCTGGTGTGCGTCGGGTTATGTACCCATTATTTGATTGTTCTGGTTTCCAGTGGGTTTTTTGTTATTAAACTGCGCCGTTGTAAATCAGTTTTTGCTCTCCTGCGTCTGACTTCTCTGCCGCCAGTACGCACCCCTTACACTATTAGATACTGACACAAAGATGCAATGTGAAGCACTAGCAAGAATCTTCCTAAAGGGCCTCACGGGTGGCGCAGTGCTAGCTGTGCCACCAGAGATTCTGGGTTTGAGCCCAGGCCCCATGGACAGGAAGGTAAAAGGTGTGACGCACAATTGGCCCAGCGTCGTCCGGGTTAGGGAGGGGTTGGCCGGCATTGTGCACTAGCGACTCCTGTGGCGGGCCTGTGCAGTGCACGCTGACCAGGTCGCCAGGTCTACAGTGTTGCCTCCGACACATTGGTGCAGCTGGCTTCCGGGTTGGAGGTGCGTTGCGTCAAGAAGCAGTGCGGCTAGGTTGGGTTGTGTTTTGGAGGACGCATGGTTCTCGACAGTCGCCTCTTTTGAGTCCGTACGGGAGTTGCAGCGATGAGACAAGACTGTAACTACTACCAATTGGAATACCACAAAATTGGGGAGACTAAAGGGGGTAAAAAAAAAGAATCTTCCCAGATAAGAGGGAATGAATCAAATCTAGGGTTGAAAATTCAGGTTTTTCTAGTTATTCCCTCCAGATTATGGGAATCTTCCGCCCGTCAGCCAGGAGCTGCCAGAGCCGCCCGTCAGCCAGGAGCTGCCGGAGCCGTCCGTCAGCCAGGAGCTGCCGGAGCCATCCCTCAGCCTGGAGCTGCCGGAATCGCCCTTCACTCCGAAGCTGCCGAAGTCTCCCCCCTGTCCGGTGCTGCCGGAAGCTCCTGTCTGTCCCGTGCTGCCGGAATCTCCCGTCCATTCGGGACCCGTGGCTAGGGTCCCCAGTCCGAGGTCGGCGGCGAGGGTCGCCGCTCTAAACAGGCCACGGAGGCGGTTAAAGAGGCGGAGAAAGACTATGGTGGAGTGGGGTCCACGTCCCGCGCCAGAGCCGCCACCATGGACAAACACCCACCCAGAGCCTCCCCTATAGGTTCAGGTTTTGCTGGGTTGGGTGGGTTGTCTATGTTCCTTTTTCTATGATTTGGGATTTCTGTGTTTGGCCTGGTATGGTTCTCAATCAAAGGCAGCTGTCATTCGTTGTCCCTGATTGAGAACCATACTTAGGTAGCCTGGTTTCACTTTTGAGTTGTGGGTGATTATTTTCCGTGTCAGTGTTTGTTCCACACGGAACTGTTTCGGTTTTTGTTATTTCACGTTGTCGTTTATTGTTTTGTTCAGTGTTCATTATTTTTATTAAACAATATGGACACTTACCACGCTGCGCATTGGTCCTCCGATCCTTCCTACTACTTCTCTTCGTCAGACCTGTGTGTGTGTGTGTGTGTGTGTGTGTGTGTGTGTGTGTGTGTGTGTGTGTGTGTGTGTGTGTGTGTGTGTGTGTGTGTGTGTGTGTGTGTGTGTGTGTGTGTATCCAGACAGCCAGGTAGAAAAATGGCTGAACATTTTTAAAAGACGGCCATCAGAGCATTTTTTTGTACACCAAAACGCAAAGTAAGAACCCTAGTAGCCTAATATCTCTAAGACTAGTTGATAAGATGTTCATAATGGAAATGTTTCATAATAATGTCATTAGGCAGAGCAGGCAACAGATGGCACACAGACAGCAGAGATGGGGACAGATAGGCAGGGACAGACTGGCAGAGACAGGGAGTCTCAGGTAAGTTTGTTGAGTCTTTGTTTGGCAACATTATGAAAGGTTCTCTCTTTTTTAGACGTGTAAAATAGCGACATAATTGGACAACGCCATGGATACCCCCACTCTCAACTTAAAACTGGTGACTGAACCAAGATTTGTTTAAGGCAATGGTATTGCTGTTGTGATTAATTGTGTAGTTTTGGGTACCAGTAGTACCAGTAGTATTTATTTTCTAGGAGACAGACTGTGAGTCAGTGAGGGAGTTGAATGGGAAAGAGCCAGGGAGAGAAACCTCAGATGACAGTGTCACAGCCACGGCAGGACCAGGTGTCAACCTTGTTGCCAGCAGCACCAGTACAGACAGTGGCACAGCATTGTCCAGTTACCTCAGTGATGGCACAAAACCATATCAGCCACACCCACAATTTATAGAACCGCAAACTCTTGCCAACAGTGTTGATGTTTCAAGAGAAGCGGTTTCGCAATATCTCCTGGCTACATTATAATCCATCAATAAAAGGAGTGTTTTGTTTTCACTGTAGCCAAGGGTTTTATAGCCAACCATATTTTGGCCAGAGAGCGGATGCTGCCTTCATTAGTGCAGGATTTAGGAACTAGAGAAAAGCCATTGTACAAGTCACAGCACATCAAAACTGCCAAACCCATCGCCACTTTGTAACTGTAAACAGCACACCAGATAAATCCAATCAGTGCCCAGTTATCCAGCGTGTGGGGTATACCGCAGCAGGACGCAAGGCATTGCTTGATGAAAATTGTTAGTTTGGTGCAGCATGTAGCAAGACAGCGACAAGCCGTTAGAGGCCAAACGGATGACAGTGGGAATATATACCAGCTTTTACTGAAGTAGTTAACAGAGCGTACCACAATGTACACAAGCCCCAAAGCACAGAATGACATTTTTAACATCATGCCCAATACAGTCATTCGAGGCATTGCAGCTGAGATTAGGTCTCTTCAGACTGTACAATTCCCAGTAATTGTTGATGGTACTCATGATGTCTCTGGCGCTGAACAGGAGAGTGTCTGAGAGTGTCTGCCTGTGTTATGTTGACCATGACTTTGCCCTTCACAAGGAGTTTATTGGGCTATACACGGTGTCAGAGACAACAGATGAGGGCATCGCGAAAGTGGCAACTGATGTGTTGTTGAGGCACAATTTGCCCACAGTTCATCATTACAATAACATTCTCTTTGATCTAGATATTGTCTACACAACACACAGTATGTAAACATTGTGTAAACATTGTGTATATATTATGAAAACTCTTCATGTTACTGTTTTCATGATAATGTCAGCATTTAACTTTTAATAAGATAACAAAAGTGACATTCATTTTCATAATCCATCTATCAGTGTTACCACTATTTTGGCTGATTTAAATATAATGTCCCAAAGTCCATTTACTGCATGTTACAGTTCTGAGGTAGGTTCTCCATAAGACCTACACAGACATTCCAGTCCCAAATACTGAAGGACAAAGGATTTGTTTGCTGCCTTAAGATGTACAATGGCTTGAGGTGTCATAACCCTCCCCATCAATCCCTCTCTACCCCTCCCCCTCTGCGGGAGTGAAATATATCTCTGTAGAGCTGTGATCCATGGTAACCTGATCCTCACAGGCCAGTCATGACACAGGTGTGGTCCATCAAGTGAGGTGATGGGCAGCATCAGTTTACAGACAGGAGCGACTGGGGTGTGTGGGTGAGGGGTTGAATGTTGTATTCCTCAAAAATGAAATTATATTGAATCTAATTAATCACTTCCAATGAGTTACCGCCCATAAGACAGAGTGCCACTAGAACTACTATAATATGTGAAGAGGCTACAGCTAACAAAGACTGAGAAAATGTCAGAGGAAACTTCATTAACCTTTGCATACACATGTTGGTCTCTTTAGAATTTGATATCTACAGAATGCCTTGTGTACAACATGATAAAACATGTCTGTATCTTCTAGCATGTCAAGAAAATGTTCTATTTTTGGCTAGCATGCAGTAAAAAGTAGGCCTACAATAGCAACAGCAACACATCCTCATCTATCATATTTATAGGTGTGGTTCCTGTCACACTGAGTAGGATATTTGCATGGCATGAGGTCCTTGGGTGTAGCTACAGAGGTTGTCAATGTGATATGCCACACAGGTGTGTTGACAGGTATTTGATTTAGCCTATAGATGTACCTAGTTCAGTTCCAAGGAGAGACACAGTCGTAAAAAGAACTTGAAGAGACGACCCACCAATCACGGACTTCAGGTTGGTTGATGCTATTTAATCTCTGAGATTAGCAGTGTAACTGAATTAAGTGCCTTAGATATGAAGAGTTCACATAGTGATGTTCTTGTCACGTATGTCTGTCTCTCTCTTTCTCCCTCTCTCTCTGCTGCAGTGATCATTGTAACTTTCAACTGCGGTTTGTATAAAAGAAAATGAACTCTTCCAACCATTCCCCTGTCCTCTCTGCCTATCTGGAACTTAATATCGCTGTCACCACTGCCTGCTATGCAGTCAACCTCATCCTGAGTCTACCCACCAATGTCTACGTCCTGTGGCTGATACTGACCGGAGCCGGAGGGATGGTGGTCTCAGAGTACTTCTCTACTGCCTGTGTGCTGTCTTTGTCTTTGTCTACATACATCTCCCTATTCCCCCTATCCTAGCTCTAATTATATTCTTCAGTGGTTTTATGTTCCACGGCCGCCCCCTGTTCCAGTGCTGTATATGTTTTGAGCGCTACCTGGCAGTTGTCCACCCTGTGGTCTTCCTGAAGTACAGACCCCTGAGATACAAGGTGGGGTGTTCTGGATTGGTTTGGCTGGTTTTGATTGGGATCTGTTTTATGTCTATGTTTGTAAATGAACACAAAATTGTTGTATTTTTTTTTTTTGCTGATATTCTGGTCTTAATTACATTTATGTTATTCTGCTGCCTGTCAGTTCTCAGGACTCTGAAACAGCCTGGGCCGGGGGAGCGGGAGAGAGAGAGGGAGGGGACAAATAACATGAAGATGAGGGCATTTAAGATCATTTTGATTATCTTGGTGTCTATGATGGTAAACTACCTCCCATGGGTGGTGGTTTTACCTTTTAATGAAATCTATGATTTGCTGCAGTTAGTATATCTCACATATATGTGTCTCTTCTTCAGTATGGTCAGTGGGTTTGTGCAGCCCCTCCTCTACCTCCACCGGGCTGGGAAACTGCCCTTTATCAAAGGTCTCTGAGGGAGAGTTTATATTCCCAGTTTCATCTGATATAGAGGGTCAATTGTAACCTGTTTACAACTGTTATGTGATAGCTTGTAAAGAGGTTGGTAGTTGAAGATGCGCTGTCAAAAATATGTATGTTTTTAGGTTTGCAATATTCTGGTAACTTGACCTAAAAGGTTCTCCAGAAATCCTGGTCAGAAGATTCCATTAATCAGGAGGGAATTACAAAATGTTGCATCCCTAGCTTTGATTCATTCCCTTGTACCTGACAAGATTTCTTATCAATCCTCTTGCTAGTGCTTCACATTGCATTTTTGTGTTTGTATTTAATAGTGAGATGGGACTAGAGGATCTTTTGTTATTTTTTAAAACCCATCATATTCAATAAATGCTACTCATGTCTTTACATTTTTGTTGAGCATCATTTTTTTTTACTCTTAGCTGTCTTTGCATGCACATTAGGGATTCTTAGATGGGTTTGTGTCCAGTCATAGTAAACAGGCTGTTTGCATATCAGGTCAAGGGAAATATGATACACGACTGCCGGCAGGGGGTCAGACACTCCTCTTTTTGGTGCTCTGGTCTGTGTCCAAATGGCACCCTATACCATATAAAAGGGCTCTGGTCAAAAGATGTGCACTATATAGGGAATGTGGTGCCATTTTGGACGCACATAGATTAAATAATCAGTGGGGCAGGGAAGGGTCGGGTAGAGCAGAGATTTGGATCAGGTCCAGCGTCTGTGACAGGCACAACCACAACACACCCCAGGGGACAGGGACGCTGCATCTATACAGGTTACCCAAAAGTTTTTTTTTTTACATTACAATTTGAATTTAAGCCCCAATTGAATAAAAACATAATGTAGGAAAACATATTGTTAAGGATTTTATCTCCCCTGAATCACATCACAAGCAACTTTTACCAGTTGAATGTAGACAAAATATAATACTTTTCTGGACACTAGATTGTCAGATTTAATATTTTGGTTTCAATTCGTTAAGATACTCAAGGACACGAATTACTCAGAGCAAATTGTGGATTAATAAATTGTCTGTAAAATGCTAATGAATGCCTTCTTGACAAATTTTTCAAAAGAAAAGTTTATATAGAATGAAAATGTTACAACATATCAATAAATCCCTATGGACACGTCTCTGGAATATATAGAAGGATAGCCACACACAATGTTGTTTTTAAGCAGATGCTTATGAAACTGAGAAAAGTGACTTGGGCGTGTGGGAAGAGTTTGACTTTCGGGAAATGGTAGAAAAAAACGTGGACTAAATTTAGACCCAATTGCCATCTTCTCAAACTAAGTTACTACATACAGTATAGTCCAGGTTGTTACATTCTTTGAAATGGGCATTTATATTATGTGTAATTCGAAGTAGTGAGCTTGGGAATTATGGATGTATGTCCATTTTAAAGTGGTTCATAGTCATGAAAATCTTACTACGCTGGTATGATAAACGAATGAAAATATACATTTTCATCAGGATTTTGACATTTTTATGTTTATTGAGTCCGATACGTAAAGTTTATTAAAGAGCAGTGTGAGTGTTTCTTATTTTGTCTCATGTTTCTTTTCGAAAATTCTAATATTAACGGACCAAAATACCAACAAACCTCAAAATGCATAGATAGATGCAAAAATGTAATTTCAGCCTCAAATCTGAATATTGGAATATTCAGATGTTGACCACAGTATGACATTATATACATGTATTTGTCTGTCGTGTCTTTGATCATATAGTTGGAGTAAAGGAGGTGATGATGATCCGTTTCTCTTGTTGCATTTGAGTGTTTCTGATCTGATCGTTTCCCAAACCAGGATGTGTCCCAAATGGCACCCCATTCCCTATATAGTGCACAGGACTTTGGTCAAAAGTAGATCATTTGAGATCCATTCCAGGACTCAACCGTTCACTCCACCATCTGTACGCACAGAAGAAGCTTCCAGAGAGGCGATGAACACTTCTGAAGAGGGATTCTTATTTCTCCTCTGTTGTCAACATCACCGGCCTTACATCTCAACCAGAGACCTTATTACTTGTGTTCCATGCAATCAATCTCATCCTGGAACCAGAGGGACAATGGCCACAGAATTATTCGCTCTCAACCTGACAATGTCTGAAATGATTGTCTGCCTGTTTGACACATTGTCTTTGAGTTTTATATAACTACCTCCCAATGCTGCTGGTAACAGCTCTTCGCGGTAAGTTGGGATCCAGATTACATCAGGCTTTGATTGTGTCTCTCATCATTGCTGTGGTGACTGGGTTTGTGCAGCTCATCCACTACCTCCACAGGGCTGAGAAACTCTGTATCAGAGGTCTCTGACTAAGAGGTGACTTGCTATACGGGATGCTGATATTGTTCACTACTTTCCGTAACTAACCTACCAGAAATACGTCATTTTCAATGGGTGGACAAATTCAGTAATTTATAACCGTTGGCGACTAGAGAGATATGACTAAAGTTCAGGAAGTTTCCAACTTTATGAAAATGATCAGTGATATGACCGCTCGATAGCCAATTGAAGGAGGGAGGGTCTTGTTGCTATATTTGACATTGTGCTGGATAGGCTAACAACATGTTATTTTACATGCTGGTCAGAAAATTCACCGCTGAGGGGAGGTTTTGGTAACAAGGTAGCTGAAGGTAGTGAGTAGTGTGAGTGTCCTGCTATATTTCACTGCTCTGAAGTCTGGCATCAACAGTATATTTTTTAATCTGATTTCTGTCATACATAATTTTCAATATTAAACTATACTTATGTAATAGAAAATTAACAAGTAGTGTTATAAAAAGTTTACATTTAGTGGATATAAGGAAAATATCATGATCACATATAAGACCACTAATAATCTACCTCGATCTGGGGCTCCACGCAAGATCTCACCTATGAATGACCTGCAGAGAGCTGGGACCAAAGTAACCAAAGCCTACCATCAGCAAGGGCATTGAAGATGAAACGTGCCTGGGTCTTTCAGCATGACAATGATCCCAAACACACTGCCCGGGCAACGAAGGAGTGGCTTCGTAAGAAGCATTTCAAGGTCCTGGAGTGGCCTAGCCAGTCTCCAGATCTCAACCCCATAGAAAATCTTTGGAGGGAGTTGAAAGTCTGTGTTGCCTAGCAACATTCCAAAACATCACTGTTCTAGAGGAGATTTGCATGGAGGAATGGGCCAAAATACCAGCAACAGTGTGTGAAAACCTTGTGAAGACTTACATTAAAAGTTTGACCTCTGTCATTGCCAACAAAGGGTATATAACAAAGTGTTGAGATAAACTTTTGTTATTGACCAACTACTTATTTTCCACCATAATTTGCAAATAAATTCATTAAAAATCCTACAATGTGATTTTCTCGATTTTATATTTCTCATTTTGTCTGTCATAGTTGAAGTGTACCTATGATGAACATTACAGGCCTCTCTCATCTATTTAAGTGGGAGAACTTGCACAATTGGTGGCTGACTAATTACTTTTTTGCTCTAAGGAGAGACACAATCGCAAAACGCCCGGGAAGAGAGGAGACACCAAACAGAGGTCAGGTTAGATTAAACTGTTCAATCTCTGATCTTTTCAATGTAACAGAGTGAAATGTTTCAATTCGATATGATATTTTCAACAGAAAGTGCAGACATTGACTGATATTTAGAATGATGTTTTTCTGATGTGCCTTTTGACAGGAAGAGTTAAGATGAGAGTGTTGTTTATGTCACCTCTCTCTCTCTCTCTCTCTCTCTCTCTCTCTCTCTCTTCCGTGGTGTTCAATGGAACGTTAAAGCCGAAAGAAAAAAAGCCAAAAGAAATGAACTTTTCCAACCATTCCTCTGTCCTCTCTAGCTATCTGGAGCCCAAATGCTATCTCATCCTGAGTCTACCCACCAGTGGCTACGTCCTGTGGCTAATATTGACAATAGCCAGAGGGATGATGGCCTCAGAACTCTTCGCTCTCAGCTTGGCTGTATCTGAGGGCCTCTACTACCTGTGTACTGTCTTTGTTTTTGTCTACACACACCTCCCTATTCCCTCTGTCCTGGCTCTAGCAGCATTAATTCATGGTTTTATATTCCCAGCCAACCACCTATTCCAGTACCGTACATGTTTTGAGCGCTATCTGGCAGTGGTCCACCCTGTGGTCTTCCTGAAGTCTGGATTGGTTTAGCTGGTTTTGATTGGGTGAAAGAGCGGGAAGACTGAGGAACAAAGGGAAGAAGCTGTGCTATCGTAAATACAGTATCTTATGCATTCTAAATTACCGCCCATTTGAAAAAGGAAAATGCAATAAATATTTACTTTGAGCTGTGCTTCGGTAGGTTGGTGGTAAATGGGAGGCTGTGTTGCCCAACCGAGTCCTTTGAATAATGTCTCTAGTTGTCAATTGGATACGTTGTAGTAACGTCGTTTGGTGATAGACGGGATACTCTGTCTGTTCCTTCCTAACCCTCGTTTGCATCTGCTGTTGCAAACTCAATGGCTAGGAGGTATCACTTCTGTAGTGAATAAGAGTTCAAAGTTCATACCATTCGCAACCAAATCTCACGCTGATGTTGGCTTCGTTCTGTAGTTATTATCTGAACCATTCTGACATAGGACCGTCGTCCTCACGTCCTCGGATCAGGAGGTTATATTGTCGTCAAGGGCTTATATAGGAAGGGAGAGGAGGGCGTGTTTGTAAAGTTTTATAGCCCTATCTCATGAAAACACAAATCTCACATTTTAGAAGCTAAAATCACATTTCATCCATCACGAATAATTTCATATTCAAACATTTAAATTGAACAACAATTCCATGTGAATCCAATAACTCTGATGTGTAGACTTTCCACTGTAGAATTTGTCATCTTAATTAACATTGCCTGCATCCGTAATGGGTCTGCGAGCAAACGACCACCCCTCATCACATGTCAAACGCTCCCTAAAACACATCTGCGAGCAGGCCTTTCTAATCGAAGTTTTATAGCCCATGTACCTTCACAGAGGCGGGCCACTGATAGGGCTATGCTCATTCTCATGAAAACACAAATCTCACACTTTTCAACCAAAGCTACACAAGCATTTGTGTAAGAGTATTGATAGCCTAGCATAGCATTAAGCCTAGCATTCAGCAGGCAACATTTTCACAAAAACAAGAAAAGCATTCAAATAAAATAATTTACCTTTACCTACGAAATAGCTCCGTTTTGTTCATCACGTTTGACTAAGAAAAATACCGGAAAATGCAGTCACTACATTTATTTGGGTGGTAAGGAATTCAGGTGAAATATATTGAAATTTACAAAACACAAAAAGTGTGTAAAGTGTTACAACTGTGACCTGGCCAAGATAAAGCAAAGCAGTGCGACACAAACAACAACAAAGAGTTACAGATGGATTAAACAAACATACAGTCATTAACACAATAGAAAAAGTTGTGTTAATGGGGTAAGATAAGGGAGGTAAGGCAATAAATAGGCCATTGTGACGAAATAATTACAATTTATCAATTAAACACTGGAGTGATAGATGTGCAGAAGATGAATGTGCAAGTAGAGATACTGGGGTGCAAAGGAGCAAAAAATAAAATAACACTGGGGAGAAGACGTGTGCTGAAAGTTTGGCAAAAAAAAGGATGCACATCTTTCAACCCACCAAATTTGCACCACTTCTGTAAAAGGATAGGGTATAGGGTTCCGTTTTCGGACACAGACCAGAGCACAGACAAGAAGAGTGTCTGCCACCATGCCTGCACTAGTGTGAAGTATGTACTATTTCCCTTGACCTGACATGCAAATAGTGTGTTTTACTCTGACTGGACACAAATCCATTTAAAAGATCCAAATGTCAATAAATCTAATAGTTGTATTCATTTTTTCTGACTGCATGATTGATGGATTGTTTCTGGTCTATCAAAAGTAACAGACATGAATGGTTCAACAGAAGCATTTATTGAAAAGGATGGATTCAAAAATGAAAAGAAAACGTGCAAAAAAACACTCTTTGTACTCATTTGTTCAACCCTTGAAAACATTTGGGTCTTATCATCCAATCTCACTATTTGTCACGATTTCCACCGAAGTTGGTCCCTCTCCTTGTTTGGGTGGCATTCGGCATTCTAGCCATCGCTGATCCTTTTTTCATTTTCCTTTGGTTTTTGTCTTGTCTTCCATCTCACCTGGTTCCAATCCCATCAATTACATGTTGTGTATTTAACCCTCTGTTCCCCCTCATGTCCTTGTCGGTGATTGTTTATTGTAAGTGCTTGTGCAGGTCTGTCCTGGTGTGCGTCGGGTTATGTACCCATTATTTGATTGTTCTGGTTTCCAGTGGGTTTTTTGTTATTAAACTGCGCCGTTGTAAATCAGTTTTTGCTCTCCTGCGTCTGACTTCTCTGCCGCCAGTACGCACCCCTTACACTATTAGATACTGACACAAAGATGCAATGTGAAGCACTAGCAAGAATCTTCCTAAAGGGCCTCACGGGTGGCGCAGTGCTAGCTGTGCCACCAGAGATTCTGGGTTTGAGCCCAGGCCCCATGGACAGGAAGGTAAAAGGTGTGACGCACAATGATTGAGAACCATACTTAGGTAGCCTGGTTTCACTTTTGAGTTGTGGGTGATTATTTTCCGTGTCAGTGTTTGTTCCACACGGAACTGTTTCGGTTTTTGTTATTTCACGTTGTCGTTTATTGTTTTGTTCAGTGTTCATTATTTTTATTAAACAATATGGACACTTACCACGCTGCGCATTGGTCCTCCGATCCTTCCTACTACTTCTCTTCGTCAGACCTGTGTGTGTGTGTGTGTGTGTGTGTGTGTGTGTGTGTGTGTGTGTGTGTGTGTGTGTGTGTGTATCCAGACAGCCAGGTAGAAAAATGGCTGAACATTTTTAAAAGACGGCCATCAGAGCATTTTTTTGTACACCAAAACGCAAAGTAAGAACCCTAGTAGCCTAATATCTCTAAGACTAGTTGATAAGATGTTCATAATGGAAATGTTTCATAATAATGTCATTAGGCAGAGCAGGCAACAGATGGCACACAGACAGCAGAGATGGGGACAGATAGGCAGGGACAGACTGGCAGAGACAGGGAGTCTCAGGTAAGTTTGTTGAGTCTTTGTTTGGCAACATTATGAAAGGTTCTCTCTTTTTTAGACGTGTAAAATAGCGACATAATTGGACAACGCCATGGATACCCCCACTCTCAACTTAAAACTGGTGACTGAACCAAGATTTGTTTAAGGCAATGGTATTGCTGTTGTGATTAATTGTGTAGTTTTGGGTACCAGTAGTACCAGTAGTATTTATTTTCTAGGAGACAGACTGTGAGTCAGTGAGGGAGTTGAATGGGAAAGAGCCAGGGAGAGAAACCTCAGATGACAGTGTCACAGCCACGGCAGGACCAGGTGTCAACCTTGTTGCCAGCAGCACCAGTACAGACAGTGGCACAGCATTGTCCAGTTACCTCAGTGATGGCACAAAACCATATCAGCCACACCCACAATTTATAGAACCGCAAACTCTTGCCAACAGTGTTGATGTTTCAAGAGAAGCGGTTTCGCAATATCTCCTGGCTACATTATAATCCATCAATAAAAGGAGTGTTTTGTTTTCACTGTAGCCAAGGGTTTTATAGCCAACCATATTTTGGCCAGAGAGCGGATGCTGCCTTCATTAGTGCAGGATTTAGGAACTAGAGAAAAGCCATTGTACAAGTCACAGCACATCAAAACTGCCAAACCCATCGCCACTTTGTAACTGTAAACAGCACACCAGATAAATCCAATCAGTGCCCAGTTATCCAGCGTGTGGGGTATACCGCAGCAGGACGCAAGGCATTGCTTGATGAAAATTGTTAGTTTGGTGCAGCATGTAGCAAGACAGCGACAAGCCGTTAGAGGCCAAACGGATGACAGTGGGAATATATACCAGCTTTTACTGAAGTAGTTAACAGAGCGTACCACAATGTACACAAGCCCCAAAGCACAGAATGACATTTTTAACATCATGCCCAATACAGTCATTCGAGGCATTGCAGCTGAGATTAGGTCTCTTCAGACTGTACAATTCCCAGTAATTGTTGATGGTACTCATGATGTCTCTGGCGCTGAACAGGAGAGTGTCTGAGAGTGTCTGCCTGTGTTATGTTGACCATGACTTTGCCCTTCACAAGGAGTTTATTGGGCTATACACGGTGTCAGAGACAACAGATGAGGGCATCGCGAAAGTGGCAACTGATGTGTTGTTGAGGCACAATTTGCCCACAGTTCATCATTACAATAACATTCTCTTTGATCTAGATATTGTCTACACAACGCACAGTATGTAAACATTGTGTAAACATTGTGTACATATTATGAAAACTCTTCATGTTACTGTTTTCATGATAATGTCAGCATTTTACTTTTAATAAGATAACAAAAGTGACATTCATTTTCATAATCCATCTATCAGTGTTACCACTATTTTGGCTGATTTAAATATAATGTCCCAAAGTCCATTTACTGCATGTTACAGTTCTGAGGTAGGTTCTCCATAAGACCTACACAGACATTCCAGTCCCAAATACTGAAGGACAAAGGATTTGTTTGCTGCCTTAAGATGTACAATGGCTTGAGGTGTCATAACCCTCCCCATCAATCCCTCTCTACCCCTCCCCCTCTGTGGGAGTGAAATATATCTCTGTAGAGCTGTGATCCATGGTAACCTGATCCTCACAGGCCAGTCATGACACAGGTGTGGTCCATCAAGTGAGGTGATGGGCAGCATCAGTTTACAGACAGGAGCGACTGGGGTGTGTGGGTGAGGGGTTGAATGTTGTATTCCTCAAAAATGAAATTATATTGAATCTAATTAATCACTTCCAATGAGTTACCGCCCATAAGACTACTATAATATGTGAAGAGGCTACAGCTAACAAAGACTGAGAAAATGTCAGAGGAAACTTCATTAACCTTTGCATACACATGTTGGTCTCTTTAGAATTTGATATCTACAGAAAGCCTTGTGTACAACATGATAAAACATGTCTGTATCGTCTAGCATGTCAAGAAAATGTACTATTTTTGGCTAGCATGCAGTAAAAAGTAGGCCTACAATAGCAACAGCAACACATCCTCATCTATCATATTTATAGGTGTGGTTCCTGTCACACTGAGCAGGAAATTTGCATGGCATGAGGTCCTTGGGTGTAGCTACAGAGGTTGTCAATGTGATATGCCACACAGGTGTGTTGACAGGTATTTGATTTAGCCTATAGATGTACCTAGCTCAGTTCCAAGGAGAGACACAGTCGTAAAAATAACTTGAAGAGACGACCCACCAATCACGGACTTCAGGTTGGTTGATGCAATTTAATCTCTGAGATTAGCAGTGTAACTGAATTACGTGCCTTAGATATGAAGAGTTAACATAGTGATGTTCTTGTCACGTATGTCTCTCTCTCTCTCTCTCCCTCTCTCTCTGCTGCAGTGATCATTGTAACTTTCAAACTGCGGTTTGTATAAAAGAAAATGAACTCTTCCAACCATTCCTCTGTCCTCACTGCCTATCTGGAGCCAGTTTATGCTTTAAAAACGGCCTGCTATGCAGTCAACCTCATCCTGAGTCTACCCACCAATGTCTACGTCCTGTGGCTGATACTGACCGGAGCCGGAGGGACGGTGGCCTCAGAGTTCTTCGCTCTCAACTTGGCTGTATCTGAAATCATCTACTGCCTGTCAGCTGTCTTTGTCGTTGTCAACATATATCTCCCTATTCCTCCTCTCCTAGCTCTAATTACATTCTTCAGATGTTTTATGTTCCACGGCCGCCCCCTGTTCCAGTGCTGTATATGTTTTGAGCGATACCTGGCAGTTGTCCACCCTGTGGTCTTCCTGAAGTACAGACCCCTGAGATACAAGGTGGGGTGTTCTGGACTGGTTTGGCTGGTTGTGATGGTGTTCGGTTTTATTTCCATGTTTGTAAATGAACGCAGAATTGTCGTATGTTTGTATTTGGCTGATCTGGTCTTAATTATATGTATGTCATTCTGCTGCCTGTCAGTTCTCAGGGCTCTGAAACATCCTGGGCCGGGGGAAGGGGAGACAGGGAGGGATGGGACAAATAACATGAAGATGAGGGCGTTTAAGATCATTTTGATTATCTTGGTGTCTATGATGGTAAACTACCTTCCATGGGTAGTGGTTTTACCTTTTAATGAAATGTATGATTTGCTGCAGTTAGTATATGTCACATATGTGTGTCTCTTCTTCAGTATGGTCAGTGGGTTTGTGCAGCCCCTCCTCTACCTCCACCGGGCTGGGAAACTGCCCTTTATCAAAGGTCTCTGAGGGAGAGTTTATATTCCCAGTTTCATCTGATATAGAGGGTCAATTGTAACCTGTTTACAACTGTTATGTGATAGCTTGTAAAGAGGTTGGTAGTTGAACATATGCTGTCAAAAATATGTATGTTTTTAGGTTTGCAATATTTAGGTAATTTGACCTAAAAGGTTCTCCAGAAATCCTGGTCAGATGATTCCATTAATCAGGAGGGAATTACAAATTGTTGCATCCCTAGCTTTGATTCATTCCCTTGTACCTGACAAGATTTCTTATCAATCCTCTTGCTAGTGCTTCACATTGCATTTTTGTGTTTGTATTTAATAGTGAGATGGGACTAGAGGATCTTTTGTTATTTTAAAAAAATCCATCATATTCAATAAATGCTACTCATGTCTTTACATTTTTGTTGAGCATAATTTTTTAAAAACTCTTAGCTGTCTTTGCATGCACATTAGGGAGTCTTAGATGGGTTTGTGTCCAGTCAGAGTAAATAAGCTGTTTGCATGTCAGGTCAAGGGAAATATGATAAACGACTGCAGGCAGGGGTCAGACACTCCTCTTTTTAGTAATCTGGTCTGTGTCAAAAATGGCACCCTATACCATACAAAGGGTTCTGGTCAAAAGATGTGCACTGTATAGGGAATGTGGTGCCATTTTGGACGAACCTTGATTAAATAATCAGTGTGACATAACACACAGGTGGGGCAGGGAAGGGTCGGGTAGAGCAAAGATTTGGATCAGGTCCAGCGTCTGTGACAACCACAACACACCCCAGGGGACAGGGACGCTGCATCTATACAGGTTACGCAAATCTTGTTTGTTTTTTACATTACAATTTAAGCCTCAATTGAATAAAAACACAATATAGGAAAACATATTGTTAAGGATTTTATCTCCCCTGAATCACGTCACAAGCAACTTTTACCAGTTGAATGTAGACAAAATATAATACTTTTATGGACACTAGATTTTGGTTTCAATACGTTAAGATACTCAAGGACAGGAATTACTCAGAGCAGATTGTGGATTTAATAAATTGTCTGTAAAATGCTAATGAATGCCTTTTTGACAATTTTTTCAAAAGAAAAGTTTATATAGAATGAAAACGTTACAACATATCAATAAATCCCCATGGACACGTCTCTGGAATATATAGAAGGATAGCCACACACAATGTTGTTTTTAAGCAGATGCTTATGAAACTGAGAAAGGTGACTTGGGCGTGTGGGAAGAGTTTGACTTTCGGGAAATGGTAGAAAAAACCATGTGGACTAAATCTAGACTATGACACGCCAAACACATTTTTAGACCCAATCGCCATCTCCTCAAACTAAGTTACTACATACCGTATAGTCCAGGTTGTTACATTCTTTGAAATGGGCATTTAAATTATGTGTAATTCGATGTAGTGAGCTTGGGAATTATGGATGTAAGTCCATTTTAAAGTGGTTCATAGTCATGAAAATCTTACTACGCTGGTATGATAAACGAATGAAAATATATATTTTTATCAAGATTTTGACATTTTTATGTTTATTGAGTCCGATACGTAAAGCTTTTTAAAGAGCAGTGTGAGTGTTTCTTCTTTTTTCTCATGTTTCTTTTCGAAAATTCTAATATTAACGGACCAAAATACCAACAAACCTCAAAATTCATAGATAGATGCAATAATGTAATTTCAGCCTTAAATCTGAATATTGGAATATTCAGATGTTGACCACAGTATGACATTATATACATGTATTTGTCTGTCGTGTCTTTGATCATATAGTTGGAGTAAAGGAGGTGATGATGATCCGTTTCTCTTGTTGCATTTGAGTGTTTCTGATCTGATCGTTTCCCAAAACCAGAATGTGTCCCAAATGGCACCCTATTCAATATATAGTGCACAGGATTTTGGTCAAAAGTCGATCATTTGAAATCCATTCCAGGACTCAACCGTCCACTCCACCAGCTGTACGCACAGAAGAAGCTTCCAGAGAGGCGATGAACACTTCTGAAGAGGGATTCTTATTTCTCCTCTGTTGTCAACATCACCGGCCTTACATCTCAACTAGAGACCTTATTAGTTGTGTTCCATGCAATCAACCTCATCCTGGAACCAGAGGGACAATGGCCACAGAATTATTCGCTCTCAACCTGACAATGTCTGAAATGATTGTCTGCCTGTTTGACACATTTTCTTTGAGTTTTATATAACTACCTCCCAATGCTGCTGGTAACAGCTCTTCGCGGTAAATTGGGATCCAGATTACATCAGGCTTTGATTGTGTCTCTCATCATTGCTGTGGTGACTGGGTTTGTGCAGCTCATCCACTACTTCCACAGGGCTGAGAAACTCTGTATCAGAGGTCTCTGACTAAGAGGTGACTTGCTATACGGGATGCTGATATTGCTCACTACTTTCCGTAACTAACCTACCAGAAATACGTAATTTTCAATGGGTGGACAAATTCAGTAATTTAACCGTTGGCGACTAGAGAGATATGACTAAAGTTCAGGAAGTTTCCAACTTTATGAAAATGATCAGTGATGTGACCGCTCGATAGCCAATTGAAGGAGGGAGGGTCTTGTTGCTATATTTGACACTGTGCTGGATAGGCTAACAACCAACATGTTATTTTACATGCTGGTCAGAAAATTCACCGCTGAGGGGAGGTTTTGGTAACAAGGTAGCTGAAGGTAGTGAGTAGTGTGAGTGTCCTGCTATATTTCACTGCTCTGAAGTCTGGCATCAACAAGATATTTTTTTATTTGATTTCTGTCATACATAATTTTCAATTTTAAACTATACTTATGTGATAGAAAATGAACAAATAATGTTATAAAAAGTTTACATTTAGTGGATATAATGAAAATATCATCTTATAAACTTCAGTTTATAACCAATAAATTAGTCCTGTTGACCTTTCAATGAACTTATATTAAAATGATTAACACATTTATTGTGATGTTATATGAGTCTCTTAGGAATAGCTAACATCCACAGACTGGTCCCCCCGTGTGGTTCTGGGATTTTTGCTCACCGTTCTTGTGATCATTTTGACCCCACAGGGATTATCAGTGGTCTTGTATGTCTTCCATTTCCTAATAATTGCTCCCACAGTTGATTTCTTCAAACCAAGCTGCTTACCTATTGCAGATTCAGTCTTCCCAGCCTGGTGCAGGTCTACAATTTTGTTTCTGGTGTCCTTTGACAGCTCTTTGGTCTTGGCCATAGTGGAGTTTGCAGTGTGACTGTTTGAGGTTGTGGACAGGTGTCTTTTATACTGATAACATGTTCAAACAGGTGCCATTAATACAGATAACGAGTGGAGGACAGAGGAGCCTCTTAAAGAAGAAGTTACAGGTCTGTGAGAGCCAGAAATCTTGCTTGTTTGTAGGTGGCCAAATAATTATTTTCCACCATAATTTGCAAATAAATTCATAAAAAATCCTACAATGTGATTTTCTCGATTTAATTTTTCTCATTTTGTCTGTCATAGTTGAAGTGTACTTATGATGAACATTACAGGCCTCTCTCATATTTTTAAGTGGGAGAACTTGCACAATTGGTGGTTGACTAATTACTTTTTTGACCCACTGTATATACTGTATATATATAGACTTTCCTCCATTTTCTTATTTTCAATAAAGTCTAAAGATGAGTACACATGTTTCTGCCATGTTAGATAATAAATAATACGCTCCTTTTTAAATAAGTGACACATTTGACCTGACCTGGTAAGGAATAACTCAGTGCCCTATCCATCGATAACACGTTCCACACAGCACGCCATATTCTCTTCAATCATACTAAAATGTTGTCATAACCATGGATGACATTTGCATGTCAGGTGTGGTCCATCAAGTGAGGTGATGGGAAGTATCAGTTTACAGATGGGAGCGACTGGGATGTGTGGATGAGGATGAGAGACTGAGTGAAGTCGTATGGTCTGTATTCCTCAAAGACTAACTTGTATTTAATCAAATTAATCAGATCCAATGAGTGCCACCAGTACTTATATAATTGATGTGAGGAGGATACAGCTAACAAAGACTGAGAAAATGTCAGAGGACATTAACCTTTGCATACATATTTTGGTTCCTTTAGTAAGCCTTGTATACTATTTGATAAATTACTTACATTTCTTCTAGTATATCAAGAACATACTATATTATTTTTAGCTAGGATGTAGTACAACCAACCAGCCCTGTGTTTAACAAGTAGGCCTACAGTATCAATACCTATAAATCAATCACATTGGTAGGTGTGGTTCCTGTCACACTGATTAGGATATCTGCATGGCATGTGCTCCTTGAGTGTAGCTACAGAGGTTGTCAATGGGATATGCCACACAGGTGTGTAGGCAGGTATTTGATTTAGCCAATAGATGTACCTAGCTCAGTTCTAAGGAGGAACACAATCGCAAAACGCCCGGGAAGAGAGGAGACACCAAACACAGAGGTCAGGTTAGATTAAACTGTTCAATCTCTGATCTTTTCAATGTAACAGAGTGAAATGTTTCAATTCGATATGATATTTTCAACAGAAAGTGCAGACATTGACTGATATTTAGAATGATGTTTTTCTGATGTGCCTTTTGACAGTAAGAGTTAAGATGAGAGTGATGAGAGTGTTGTTTATGTCACCTCTCTCTCTCTCTCTTCCGTGGTGTTCAATGGAACGTTAAAGCCGGTATGTCTCAAAATAAATGAACTTCTCCAACCATTCCTCTGTCCTCTCTAGCTATCTGGAGCCCAATTGCTATCTCATCCTGAGTCTACCCACCAGTGGCTACATCCTGTGGCTAATATTGACAATAGCCAGAGGGATGATGGCCTCAGAGGGCCTCAGAACTCTTCGCTCTCACCGGCTGTATCTGAGGGCCTCTACTACCTGTGTACTGTCTTTGTTTTTGTCTACACACACCTCCCTATTCCCTCTGTCCTAGCTCTAGCAGCATTCATTCGTGGTTTTATATTCCCAGCCAACCACCTATTCCAGTACCGTATATGTTTTGAGCGCTATCTGGCAGTGGTCCACCCTGTGGTCTTCCTGAAGTCTGGATTGGTTTAGCTGGTTTTGATTGGGTGAAAGAGCGGGAAGACTGAGGAACAAAGGGAAGAAGCTGTGCTATCATAAATACAGTATCTTATGCATTCTAAATTACCGCCCATTTGAAAAAGGAAAATGCAATAAATATTTACTTTGAGCTGCGCTTCGGTAGGTTGGTGGTAGATGGAAGGCTGTGTTGCCCAACCGAGTCCTTTGAAGAATGTCTCTGGTTGTCAATTGGATACGTTGTAGTAACGTCGTTGGGTGATAGACGGGATACTCTGTCTGTTCCTTCCTAACCCTCATTTGCATCTGCTGTTGCAAACTCAATGGCTAGGAGGTATCACTTCTGTAGTGAATAAGAGTTCAAAGTTCATACCATTCGCAACCAAAGCTCACGCTGATGTTGGCTTCGTTCTGTAGTTATTATCTGAACCATTCTGACATAGGAACGTCATCCTAACGTCCTCGGATCAGGAGGTTATATTGTCGTCAAGGGCTTATATAGGAAGGGAGAGGAGGGCGTGTTTGTAAAGTTTTATAGCCCTATCTCATGAAAACACAAATCTCACATTTTAGAAGCTAAAATCACATTTCATCCATCACGAATAATTTCACATTCAAACATTTAAATTGAACAACAATTCCATGTGAATCCGATAACTCTGTGTAGACTTTCCACTGTAGAGTTTGTCATCTTATCATTGCCTGCATCCGTAATGGGTCTGCGAGCAAACGACCACCCCTCATCACATGTCAAACGCTCCCTAAAACACTTCTGAGGGCAGGCCTTTCTAAACGACCTGGCCGGGGTATCCTGGAATGACATTGACCTCATCCCGACAGTAGAGGATGCCTGGTTATTCTTTAACAGTTCCTTTCTCACCATCTTAAATAGGCATGCACCATTCAAAAAATTTAGAACCAGGAATAGATATAGCCCTTGGTTCACTCCAGACCTGTCTGCCCGTGACCAGCACAAAAACATCCTGTTGCATTCTGCATTAGCACCGAATAGCCCCCGTGATATGCAACTTTCAGGGAAGTTAGGAACCAATATACACATGCAGTTGGGAAAGCTTAGGCTAGCTTTTTTAAACAGAAATTTGCATCCTGCAGTACAAACTCAAAAAAGTTCTGGGACACTGTAAAGTCCATGGAGAATAAGAGCACCTCCTCCCAGCTACCCACTGCTCTGAGGCTAGGAAACACTGTTACAACTAACAAATCCACTATAATTGAGAATTTCAATAAGCATTTCTCTACGGCTGGCCATGCTTTCCACCTGGCCACCCCTACCCCGGTCAACTGTCCGGCACCCTCCACAGCAACCCGCCCAAGCCCCCACCATTTCTCCTTCACCCATATCCCGATATCTGATGTTCTGAAAGAGCTGTAAAATCTGGACCCCTACAAATCAGCCGGGCTAGACAATCTGGACCCTCTCTTTCTAAAATGATCTGCCGAAATTGTTGCAACCCCTATTACTAGCCTGTTCAACCTCTTTCGTATCGTCTGAGATTCCCAAAGATTGGAAAGCTGCCGCGGTCATCCCCCTCTTCAAAGGGGGAGACATTCAAGACCCAAAGGGGGAGACACTCTAGAGCTGGTCATGGGTGCACCTCAGCCACGCTCAAGGTCCTTAACGATATCATAACCGCCATCGATAAGAGACATTGGTGTGCAGCTGTATTCATCGACCTGTTAAAGGCTTTCGACTCTGTCAATCACCACATTCTTATTGGCAGACTCAACAGCCTTGATTTCTCAAATGATTGCCTTGCCTGGTTCACCAACTACTTCTCTGATAGAGCTCAGTGTGTCAAATCGGAGGTCCGGACCTCTGGCAGTCTCTATGGGGGTACCACAGGGTTCAATTCTCGGGCCGACTCTCTTCTCTGTATACATCAATGATGTCGCTCTTGCTGCTGGTGATTCTCTGATCCACCTCTACGCAGACAACACCATTCTGTATACTTCTGGCCCTGCTTTGGACACTGTGTTGTCACGAACCGGCTCAAAGCCCGTAACAAAGGGAGACAACGTGGAGATAAGGAGTAACAAAAGATATTTATTAACTAAAGCAACTAAGGAAAATATACAATGATGTGTGTAATCAGTAATCAGTAGCGTAAGTGAGTGTTTTGCATGCATGAATGTGATAATGCAGGGTGTTGAAAGGTGCCAAAGCAAACAAACAAAAGGTCAACAAGAACCACAACACAATCTACAAATGTCTGCATGGAGAGAGTCTCCTCCATGAATGGGGAAGGGGTGTATTTATCCTGGGAAACACCTGGGCCCAGGTGTTTCCCATGTAGCTGACGACCCTCTCAACTCCGCCCACCGGCATCCTAATAAGGAAACAAGAACAAAGACAAAATACGGCAGACAGAGTGGGAGGGTCGTCACAGTGTTAACTAACCTCCAGATGAGCTTCAATGCCATACAACTCTCCTTCCGTGGCCTCCAACTGCTCTTAAATGCAAATAAAACTAAATGCATGCTATTCAATCGATCATTGCCCGCACCTGCCCGCCCATCCAGCATCACTACTCTGGACGGCTCGGACTTAGAATACGTGGATAACTACAAATACCTAGGTGTCTGGCTAGACTGTAAACTCTCCTTCCAGACTCACATTAAGCATCTTCAATCAAAATTTAAATCTAGAATCGGCTTCCAATTTCGTAACAAAGCTTCCTTCACTCATGCTGCCAAACACTCTCGTAAAACTGAAGATCCTACCGATTCTTGACTTCGGCGATGTCATCTATAAAATAGCCTCCAACACTCTACTCAGCAAACTGGATGTAGTCTATCACAGTGCCATCCGTTTTGCCACCAAAGCCCCATACACTACTCACCACTGCAACCTATATGCTCTCGTCGGCTGGCCCTCGCTTCATACTCGTCGCCAAACCCACCCGCCATCTACAAGTCTCTGCTAGGTAAAGCCCCGCCCTATCTCAGCTCGCTGGTTGCCATAGCAGCACCCACTCATAGCACGCGCTCCAGCAGGTATATCTCACTGGTCACCCCCCAAACCAATTCCTCTTTTGGTCGCCTTTCCTTCCAGTTCTTTGCTGCCACTGACTGGAACGAACTGCAAAAATCACTGAAACTGGAGATTCCCATCTCCCTCACTATCTATAAGAACCAGCTGTCAGAGCAGCTCACAGCACCTGTTCATAGCCCATCTATCTACCTCATCCCCATACTGTATTTATTTAATTTGCTCCTTTTGCAACACAGTATCTCTACCTGCACATCCATCTTTTGCACATCCACCATTCTAGTGTTTAATTGCCATATTGTAATTATTTTGCCACCATGGCCTATTTATTGCCTTAACTCCCTTATTTGACCTAATTTGCACTCACTGTATATAGACTTTGTTTTATTTTTTTTCTACTGTATTTATTGACTGTATGTTTTGTTCATTCCATGTGTAACTGTGTGTTGCTGTATGTGTCAAACTGCTATGCTTTATCTTGGCCAGGTCACAGTTGCAAATGAGAACTTGTTCTCAGCTAGCTTACCTGGTTAAATAAAGGTGAAATAAATTGAAAAAATTTAAAATCATTGATGAGAATGTCTCAGATGACAACCGAACTGACATCATATTCATTAAGTACAGTGCCTTGCGAAAGTATTCGGCCCCCTTGAACTTTGCGACCTTTTGCCACATTTCAGGCTTCAAACATAAAGATATAAAAACTGTATTTTTTTGTGAAGAATCAACAACAAGTGGGACACAATCATGAAGTGGAACGACATTTATTGGATATTTCAAACTTTTTTAACAAATCAAAAACTGAAAAATTGGGCGTGCAAAATTATTCAGCCCCTTTACTTTCAGTGCAGCAAACTCTCTCCAGAAGTTCAGTGAGGATCTCTGAATGATCCAATGTTGACCTAAATGACTAATGATGATAAATACAATCCACCTGTGTGTAATCAAGTCTCCGTATAAATGCACCTGCAATGTGATAGTCTCAGAGGTCCGTTAAAAGCGCAGAGAGCATCACAAAGAACAAGGAACACACCAGGCAGGTCCGAGATACTGTTGTGAAGAAGTTTAAAGCCGTATTTGGATACAAAAATATTTTCCTATCTTTAAACATCCCAAGGAGCACTGTGCAAGCGATAATATTGAAATGGAAGGAGTATCAGACCACTGCAAATCTACCAAGACCTGGCCGTCCCTCTAAACTTTCAGCTCATACAAGGAGAAGACTGATCAGAGATGCAGCCAAGAGGCCCATGATCACTCTGGATGAACTGCAGAGATCTACAGCTGAGGTGGGAGACTCTGTCTATACGACAATCAGTCGTATATTGCACAAATCTGGCCTTTATGGAAGAGTGGCAAGAAGAAATCCATTTCTTAAAGATATCCATAAAAAGTGTTGTTTAAAGTTTGCCACATGCCACCTGGGAGACACACCAAACATGTGGAAGAAGGTGCTCTGGTCAGATGAAACCAAAATTGAACTTTTTGGCAACAATGCAAAACGTTATGTTTGGCGTAAAAGCAACACAGCTGAACACACCATCCCCACTGTCAAACATGGTGGTGGCAGCATCATGGTTTGGGCCTGCTTTTCTTCAGCAGGGACAGGGAAGATGGTTAAAATTGATGGGAAGATGGATGGAGCCAAATACAGGACCATTCTGGAAGAAAACCTGATGGAGTCTGCAAAAGACCTGAGACTGGGACGGAGATTTGTCTTCCAACAAGACAATGATCCAAAACATAAAGCAAAATCTACAATGGAATGGTTCAAAAATAAACATATCCAGGTGTTAGAATGGCCAAGTCAAAGTCCAGACCTGAATCCAATCGAGAATCTGTGGAAAGAACTGAAAACTGCTGTTCACAAATGCTCTCCATCCAACC
This sequence comes from Oncorhynchus mykiss, assembly GCF_057628025.1. NCBI lineage: Eukaryota > Metazoa > Chordata > Actinopteri > Salmoniformes > Salmonidae > Oncorhynchus > Oncorhynchus mykiss. The sequence continues at coordinate 62,584,729 of NC_143031.1, forward strand.
TCACTGAGCTCGAGCTGTTTTGCAAGGAGGAATGGGAAGAAATTTCAGTCTCTCGATGTGCAAAACTGATAGAGACATACCCCAAGCGACTTACAGCTGTAATCGCAGCAAAAGGTGGCGCTACAAAGTATTAACTTAAGGGGGCTGAATAAGTTTGCACGCCCAATTTTTCAGTTTTTGATTTGTTAAAAAAGTTTGAAATATCCAATAAATGTCGTTCCACTTCATGATTGTGTCCCACTTGTTGTTGAATCTTCACAAAAAAATACAGTTTTATATCTTTATGTTTGAAGCCTGAAATGTGGCAAAAGGTCGCAAAGTTCAAGGGGGCCGAATACTTTCGCAAGGCACTGTACCACCGCATATGTTCCATTGGTCGGATTACCAGAATATAGATAATTTACCCACACTTTCTGATGTTCCCAGAATCTCTATGTTAACCAAGGGTTTTGCAAATGTAACCTCAGTAGGGTAGAGAGAGGAAAAAGGGGGGAAGAGGTATTTATGACTGTCATAAACCTACCCACCAGGCCAACGTCATAACAGTCCCCCCATGTTGGGTTCAATCTTGCTATTAACCTGCATTTTGCAAACCAACATAAAAATGACAGTGGGTTGTCCTGGTTGTGGACAATCGTTGTGGTCCCCATCTGGTGGTCGACCAGCGTAGGGTTTCTGCGAATGAAGTCCGCTCCATGGCTGGACAGCAGATGTCCAGTTGGTGATCGCTGTTGAAGTCCCCCCCTCTGGTGGTCGACCCGGGTAGGGTGTCTGCAAATGAAGAAGTCCGCTCCATGGCTGGGCAGCGGATGTCCAGTTGGTGATCGCTGTTGAAGTCCCCCCCTCTGGTGGTCGACCCGGGTAAGATGTCTGCAAATGAAGTTAGCTCCGTGGCTGGGCAGCGGATGTCCAGTGGGTGATCGCTGTTGAAGTCCCCCCCTCTGGTGGTTGACCTGGGTAGGGTTTCTGCAAATGAAGAAGTCCGCTCCGTGGCTGGGCAGCGGATGTCCAGTTGGTGATCGCTGTTGAAGTCCCCCCCTCTGGTGGTCGACCCGGGTAGGGTGTCTGCAAATGAAGAAGTCCGCTCCGTGGCTGGGCAGCGGATGTCCAGTTGGTGATCGCTGTTGAAGTCCCCCCCTCTGGTGGTCGACCCAGGTAGGGTGTCTGCAAATGAAGAAGTCCGCTCCAATGCTGGGCAGCGGATGTCCGGAATGGGATAGCCGTTCCGGACCCGAGTCTGGTCGTCCAGACTGGAAGATCTGGGCAGTAACTTAGGCAAATGTTAACAACGCACACACACACTCATGAAATATATCATTACATTTCCTCCCAAATGAGCGGCGTTGTGGCACTAACTGATGGTTGTATGTGGAAGTTGTTTAGGGCTCTATCACTTTCTACATGCCGAAGAAAATGAAACAAAATGAATGAAAGCATAAACAAAACAAAATATAGTTATGCCACCTTAATCATCTAATTGGACTTTATTCTATCTACGTCCATGGTCTTGGCAAAATGCCCCTATCATGGCATTGTCTAATGTCATATCTAGGTCTTTCCTAATTTGCTTAGAGTACTATCTTAAGTTGATAACTATATGATAAGTCTACAGCTGTAAGGCACTAGTTTTGGGCAGTCTACAGGGATGACCTATGGACTTCTGAGAAGAAAACTGGTGAGTGCTGTAGCTGTAGAGTTAAAGGCCTCAAAATAAATGTTCAACTTTACTAAGGCTGGTATTTTGATCGGACCCTTAAGTGATCCTAGCATAAATCCTAATTGGATGTTCCGTTGTGCATGTGAGTTTATGCTTACGCAAGCCCACATGTCAAGGGAAGGAAACCAATTATCCTGGCAGATTACAACTTGTTCAGAATGAGTCTGACGTAGTCAGGTAATCTTCAGGTCAATGCCTGGAGGTCAGTCAGAATTGGTGTCGAGAGAGTCTGTAGTGGTTTTACTACCAGTAACCTCATGACAGAAGTACTCTTAGTATTAGTACATGGTGTGACCGTGGTTCATGACTTCTAATAACTTTTCTCCTGAACGGAGGGTTCTATTTATTAGTGGCATGTCTAACCATTGGAAGAGTGCAATGGAGATTCCCTTCCCCGTGTTGCCCTCTGAGTGACTCCTATGTTGCTATTATCAATAGCAATTTAACTTGTGAGGTTACTAATCCTCTTACTGGGTGTTGCTGGACTAACTGTGGTATTGGTACTGGTACTCAAAGGGTCCAGTTGTCCTACCGATTTATTCTGAAATGTTATCCTACAGGAATTCATGCATTTAACTAGTTGTCGTGTAGTGACTACTACACATGGCAAGGAATGATTATTGTTGCCATTTGTTTTGGAGGTGGACAAGTCCACTGACTTCCTTTACGTCCAGTGTGGTACACCTCAGTACTATCTTAGATGTGTTCTAAAATAATCCCCGTCTAGGGGCCCGTCTGCTCCTCGCTGTTCTCAAAGGGGAGTTAACAACTAGATTTGATTTATGCTCTGGCGGCCTCATACGGTGTTGTCCGTAGTCTCGACCCCCCCCCCCCCCCCCCCACTGGCCTCAATAAGGCTCATCATGGGTCTGGGCTACTATTCCCCCCCTTTGTGTCTTAGGACACCCCCACCAGCATGTGGTGTTGGTATCCGAGGCGCAAACGAAAGGTTCAGACCCTGTGGCCGCGTTATTATGAGAATGGCTGTAACCTTTTAACCAAATCTCCTGGTGTTTGTGCTTCAACACCCTCAGTGGCTGTTGAGGTCTGTCAGTCACCACCGCGTCCATGTGTGGCAACCTCTTCAGTACCTGCAAACTGAGACGAGGATATCGGTCTGTGATATCGCAAAGTGTTTCACCAGTGGGATTCATCGGGTCAGTTGCTGGACTGACGCCATTAGTGTCATTGTAAAGGTTGACAGTCCCCCACAAAGCGGAAGGTGTGTCATCAGAAGCAGAGTATACTCTGCGTATCAATGTTTTTCTTGCTGAGACGGCAGTGCTTGCGGAAATGTCCGAAGCGCAAGAGAAGTTCATCTCAACTACCGTATTGCACGACTGCAAGGAGGAGGGAAGTTTTCCTAGAGTGTATAAAACCCAATTCTAGCGAAATTAACATTAGACCAAGCAGGTGGACAGTGTGAACCGGACGACATGAATGGTTAGAATCTACAAGACCAGCGTGAGCTGGGAGGTACAAAATGGATAGACACTCTGAAACTTTCAACAGAGAAGAAGAACATCTCTATAGACCAGAGAGCATGGAGCTTCAGCTCTATAGACCAGATACCTTCAGCGCCAGCTGAATACGTTTCAAATAGTTAAGACATTTACAAAACTTAAGACTACATACTCACAGTCTGCAGCTGTATATGTAAAATACTCTAAGAAATTCGACCAAAGATGAGAAAAGTACACTTCTGATGAATTACTCTCCACAGAAATGGACAGTGCAATTTCAACAGAGCGAGACGACAAGACATACAAGCTTAAATATGTACATTGTAATTATTTTCGAATGAGCCGCCATTCATGTGCAAAGTATTAGCATTTCCATGAGCATAGTTATCAACTGTATGTAATGGGTCCATTCTGTCTTTCTCGCTCTTTATCTGTCCCCACCCCTTTCCATTGTCTACCAAGCCATAATATAGGGGTAGTCCGTTAGGGACTTTTCATTGCCTTATGTAGTAATCAATGTGTAAGGTATTCTGTTTGTGTGTTTATGTAAATCTGTGTGATTATTTAGTTAGTTAGTAAATAAATAAATAAGCCAATTTGTATATCGATGATTCATCAATTATGCCAGGGTTCATGCAGATATCCAAGTGTTTTGCGACATTCAAAATGAAACTGAAGGTAAATCACAATTAATTAATGACTGATTGAAGACTGAAGTGTTAGAGATCTTTATATATTTAAGAGTTCATTTGGAAAATGGTAACTTGTTAAGCTTTAATTTGGTGTATTGCACTTGTGATTGTATGAAAGTTAAATATTTCTAATAATTTTCTTTGAATTTCACACTCTGCAATTTCATAGTTAATAGTTAACAGAGTTAATTGATTTGATAGAATAATCTTCATCACATTAATGTTTGTAAAGACACGACACTACTTTCACCTCCTGGGGAAGCCCGTCAGAAAGTCCGGGACTCAGTTGCAGAGGGCATGGTTCAAACCCAGGGCCCCGAGCTTAATGATGAGCTTGGATGGTACTATGGTGTTGAATACTGAGCTATGGTCAATGAACAGCATTCTTACAAAGGTATTCCTCTTGTCTAGATGAGATAGGGCAGTGTGCAGTGCGATGGCGATTGCATCGTCTGTGGATCTATTGGGGGCGGTAAGAAAATTGAAGTGGGTCTAGGGTGTCAGGTAAGGTCGAGGTTCCTTGACTGGTCTCTCAAAGCACTTCATGATGACAGAAGTGAGTGCTACAGGGCGATAGTCATTTAGTTCAGTTACCTTTTCTTTCTTAGGTACATGACCAATGGTGGACATCTTGAAGGATGTGGGGCAGAAGACTGGGATAGGGAGAGATTAAATATATACGTAAACACTCCAGCCAACTGGTCTGCGTGTGCTCTGAGGACATGGCATGGGATGCCATCTGGGCTGGCAGCCTTGCGAGGGTTAACACTCTTAAATGTCTTACTCACATTGGCCACGGAAAAGGAGAGCCCACAGTCCTTGGTCCGCATCGTTGGCACTGTGTTATCTTCAAAGCAAGCGAAAAAGGTGTTTAGTTTATCTGGAAGCAAGACATGGGTGTCAGCGACATGGCTGGTTTTCTCTTTGTAGTTTGTTATTGTCTGTTGACTCTGCCACACATGTCTCTTGTCTGAGCCATTGAACTGTGACTCCACTTTGTCACTGGACTGATGTTTTGTCTAATTGATTGAGTTACGGAGGGAATAACTATAACTGTTTGTATTTGGCTATATTCCCAATCACCTTGCCATTGTTAAATGCGGTGATTCAGACGAATGCTGCCATCTATCCACTGTCTCTGCTTTGAGTAGGTTTAACATCTCCTATATACGGTATATAATAATCTCATCATTATATACAGATATGAGGTATCACCAACATCTTTTGGGGAGTGGTAATGTGGCCAATAATGGTTGCAATAGAAATCAGCTGTGTGGATTCAATTCAATTGTTGCAATAGGCCCCTTGTTATTTATATTCCAATAGGCTACATTCTGTAGGCTACCCATAATGAAAGGTGTGAAAACAGATAATACGCTACCAATTGTTTCCCTGGCTGAGTTGAGCTGATTGGGCCATCAGTTGATTGACAGATGTAGGCCTAGTATAGAATGATAAACCTTACTCCAGTGTCGATACTCGCACACATTTTATAGATAGGTTATGTATAATTTCCAGTGGTGTAGAGTACTGGAAATCTGTACTTACGTAAAAGTACTGTTAGATTGTAATTACTCAAGTAATAGTAGCCCTCTTTAGAATAAAGTATCTGGTCAGAGAATTACTGAAGTAATAGTTACATGTAGTTACATAGTTACAATTACATGTAGTTTTATAATTTTTTTACAACTTATTGTAAACTGCTACCAAAGGACAACCAATTAATGCAATGGATTCGACATTGATTTGTTATTTAAGGCGGCCAGTCTCCAATAAAAACTAACATAAGTCTGTAGGATACGGTTTGGTGGCCCACGTGCTGAATTTGGAATCCCTGTGGTTTTATTTGGCCCACATAAGTTCTCTGAGTAAAAAATATAAACGTGTATATATGTGTATTTTTTGATGTTGTTATTGGACATAAGACTGTCAAAACACCAAGAAATTAGCTCCAAGTGATTTTAATTAATGAAATCTGTTTCCAAGTATACCCACGCAAAACAGAGAGACCCAGAATCTTTTAGGATTCTAAGCAAGGTTTAAAATTATGTTTTAGTCAAACATTATATCCGTTTAGGCTTCTTGCAGTAAATGACATTTAAACTGCAAAATTATATCTTAGATATGCTTATTTTTCTCCAGAAATATATAATGTTACAATGACAGCAGGTAATCAAATTACAAATTACCTCTGAAGGCGACTGGCTAAGAACCCAAGAGCAAAAATATCCTCAGGAGTGAAGACGTGCGTTTCACTTCAAGAGCCATGGTGGAGATACGGCAAAGTTTCCCAAACTCCTTCCTGGTGACCCCAAGGGATGCACATTTTAGTTTTTTTGCCCTAGCACTACACAGGTGATTAAAAATATTCAACTCATCATCAGGCTTTGATTAGTTGAATAAGCTGTTTATCGCTAGGGCAAAATGGAAAAAATTACCCTACCAACTAACCTTACACTCAGAAAAAAAGACCCATTCCACATTTTTAACCTTAGCTGATCCTGCACCAGGTCACCAGGCTAGGAGTATGGGGCTCTACCAATCAACAACACCCTGTGTAACTATTCTGCAGTTAAATCTAGTAATCCCAAGTACTTCTCTGCAGATGCCCCCACATCACATAGTTTCTATTTACGTTCCATTCCTGTGGTTCAGGTGATAACCATGGCAATGATTAAAAAAGTCAACCTTAATGAAACACATTTCATTCGTAGTCCTATGACTCTGTACTGGAAAAATTCCACTCTTCACCGGGAGCCTCTCATGATCCCTCGCCATTGACCGATCTTCCTCTACTTTCTTCACTACCTCGGCATACATCTCTACAACTCTGACCCTGGCAACCTCAACCTTTCTCTCTCGCACCGGACACTTCCAATCCCCAGCACCATCGGCACCCCTACAGTTTACACCATCCCTTCTATCATTTATGTTACACATGTCCTCATTTACACCTTTAGCAATCTTCCTCTTACACACTACTGCTAAATGACCATATGTTTGGCACCTGTAACACCTTAGTTGGTTCGGCACAAAAGCTCGTACTGGAAAACAGATATATCCTAACATTACGTTGTAATGTAAAGACTCAATGTCAAAACACATAAGAACAGGCAATGACTCTTCTGTTTCACTACACTTGCCACCAGGTCTGTGTGTCGAACCAAACAAAGTGCCTCACAATCACGAGGAATCTTCAACTTCAATTGCTCCACCACAGCTAACGCTACCCCGGAAATTACTCGTTTCAATGGTGCCCTGTTCCTATGAGCAAAGCAAGACACAGAGTGTTCACTCCCTCTAGGTGGAAGAAAAACAAAAAAACATCACAAGTCCACTTCTGGTTACCTTCTGCAATTTAAAAGTATCCAATATATTTTCCACCCAACATGATACACCACATATGGATGAGCCAAAAGGACTTGATCTACTTTCTCCAAGAATCTCACTCCCTCTGGGCCAAACTCCTCTTCATCATAACCATCAAGATGAGATTCTGCTCCCGCTGGGTGAAACTCATCTTTATCATAACCATCAGGATGAGATTCTGCTCCCACGAGACGAAACTCATCTTTATCATAACCACCAGGACGAGACTCTGCATCTTCAAGAACCCCCCCTTGGACCTCTCTTTCGGAGTTGAAGATCTGTCCATAATTAAAACTTTTGTTCCGCTTTACGACTGCCATCTCCTTCCCTTCTTGCACTCTTCTTCTCTCAGTTAGTTCCCCCTCACTCTAATCAACTTATATTTTACGCTTTACAACAACGATCTTCTCCCCTCCATGCTTATCGACCTATAAGACAGAAGCAGTTGATGGGCTCTCTCCACCTCCCACCTGTTTTTTTCCACTCTGATACTGCAGATAGCCGTCCTTTACACTGTTTTGTGTGTTGAAGCAGCTCGGACACATCGCTACTTCTTCCGCTAGCGGAACCCCTAGCCAACATCTGGTGAACATCCGGTGACATGGCAGAGAGCTCTGCCATTTCACTAAAATCCAGGGAAATGGCAGAGCAATAATTTCCCAAAAAATGATTAGAAATATTTAACTTTCATACATTCACAAGTGTAACACACCAAATTAAAGTTGTTAAACTAGCCATCGTGTCAGATTTCAAAAAGTATTTACAGTGAAAGCACACCATGCGATTATGTTAGGTCAGAGCGTAGTCACAAAAAACATACAGCCATTTTCCAGCCAAAGAGAGGAGTCACAAAAAGTAGAAATAGAGATAACATTCATCACTAACCACTACACAATACATGTATGTTTTGTTCGATAAAGTTCATATTTATATCCAAAAATCTCAGTTTACATTGGCGCGTTATGTTCAGTAATGTTTTGCCTCGAAAACATCCAGAGTGTTTGCAGAGAGCCACATCAATTTACAGAAATACTCCTCATAAACTTTGATGAAAGATACAAGTGTTATGCATAGGATTAAAGATAAACTTCTCCGTAATGCAACTGCTGTGTCAGATTTCAAAAAAGCTTTACAGTGAAACCACACCATGCAATAATCTGAGTACAGTGCTCAGCCACCAAAACAAGCCATACAGATACCCGACATGTTGTGGAGTCAACAAAAGTCTGAAATAGCGTTATAAATATTCACTTACCTTTGATGATCTTCATCAGAATGCACTCCCGGGAATCCCAGTTTCACAATAAATGTTCGAACTTCACAATAAATGTTTGTTTTGTTCGATAAAGTTAATCTTTATTTCCAAATAGCTCCTTTTTGTTTGCGCGTTTAGTTCACCAATCCAAATGCACCAAGCGCGGGCACTAAGTCCAGACGAAAAGTCAAAAAAAGTTCCATTACAATTCGTAGAAACATGTCAAACAATGTATGTAATAAATCTTTAGGATGTTTTTATTATAAATCGTCAACAATATTCCAACCGGACAATTCCTTTGTCATTAGAAAAGAAAAGGAACGGAGCTCGCACTCACGAACGCGCGTAATCAACAACTAAAGGCTTTCAGCCAGACCACTGGTTCAAACAACTCTTATTCACTCCCCTTTCATAGTAGAAGCCTGAAACAACGTTCTAAGGACTGTTGACATCTAGTGGAAGCCATAGGAAGTACAATCTGACTCCATTTACACTGTATATTGGATAGGCAATCACTTGAAAAACTACAAACCTCAGATTTCCCACTTCCTGGTTGGATTTTTCTCACGTTTTTGCCTGCCATGTGAGTTATGTTATACTCACAGACCTCATTCAAACAGTTTTAGAAACTTCAGAGTTTTCTATCCAAATCTACTAATAATATGCATATCTTAGCTTCTGGGCCTGAGTATCAGGCAGTTTACTCTGGGCACGCTTTTCATCCGAACGTGAAAATACTGCCCCCTATCCCAAACTGGTTATGGTAAATCTGTCAAATGTCCATGGAAAATAGTATGTCCTTCATCCTGAAACTATTTGGTTAAATGTAACAGAGTAAAAAGTAAGTTACATCCTTCAGAAATTACTTGAGCAGGAGCACAAGTACAGCCCACACAGAGTAACTAAAAGAGTACTAGTTCCTCCAACAATTCAAAGTGCAGGAGTGGGCTGGATTCAAACCCTTGCCAGCTCTGGTATGTGTGTGCTGGGGTCATTTGCCGTGGGATAGTCACTGGACAATACAGGCACTGAGACAACCACTCATTTATTTTGGCTATTGCTTGCCTTGAACATATAATAAAACAATACAAATAATAAAAAGGAGATGTCCGGTGGAGTCAGGGGAGCAGGTATTTGACTCATTAAGTTACCCAGAAAATTTGACTGAAAACACATTCTCATTTACATCAATGACCTGGGGATTAGTTACAGGGAAAAGGCGGGATGAATGAGCCGATTGAGCCGATTGAAGCTGACTACACCAGTTACATCCATCTAGGGGCTCCATTTATCTCTGCAATTGAAACTTGACAACAAAAGAACAGTTATTTTGCCAAAATAAAGACATGTAAAGTTATCATTTAAACATCGAACAACATAATTAGTTAGATACATAAGCAATTTCAGATTCATACAATCCACATTTGACAATCAATCAACACTTGACAGAGACCAATAGAGATGGTATTTCTCTCATTTCAATGTACATTTTTTGAAAATCATGTTTTTACTATTTTAGCAATTTGGTACGCAGATAAAAATGTCTAAAAGGAAACTGTCATGGAAGGTTAATTAAAATGATCACTACTCTGCATGGTTCTCCTTTTGTTGCAACTTGTTCACTATGTTTTGGCAGTGATACATTCATTTGGGTGGTAAGGAATTCAGGTTAATATATTGAAATATATAATACAAAAAAAGCATGTAAGTAGTATACTGTATATGTCTACATCACATACTGTTAGAAGATGTGTGGTGAAAATTTTGGAAAAATAGGATGCAAATTTGCATCTTTTTCCAACCCACCAAATATTCACCACTTCTATAAAAGAATACACATTTGTTTAACCCTTGAAAACATTTGTGTCTTATCGTCCAATCTCACTATTCAATTCTGACACAAAGATGCAATGTGAAGCACTAGAAAGAGTCTTTCCAGATACGAGGAAATGAATCAAACCTAGGGTTGCAAAGTTCTGGATTTCCTGGTTATTCCCTCCTGATTACGGGAATCTTCCGAGCAGGATTTATGTAAAAACGATTTGGTAACGTTAACGGAATATTGCAACCCTATTCAAAATATGAACATATTTTTGTCAGCGCATCTACAACTACCAACCTCTTTATAAATTATCACCTAACAGTTATAAACAAACAGGTTACAAGTGGCCCTCTGTATCAGGTGAAACTGAGAGTATCAACTCTCCCTCAGACACCTCTGATACAGGGCGGTTACTCTGCTCTGTGGAGTTAGTGGAGGGGCAGCTCAAACCCACTGACCACACTGATGAAGAGACAAATATATGTGGCATAAAGGAACTGCTCTGAATCTTATTCCAATAAAAGGAAAACCACTACCTTTTACAATGATGCTTGTACTAGGTGTTGGCGGCAGATGAAGAAGCCCCAGAGGCTGCTGACAAGGAGTCTTGTTCCGGGCGCATTTCGGACAGGCAGCCACGAAGGTCAGAGTGTCCACCTCCGCCGAGGGCCTCCAAAACTCTAGCATTCGATGCCCTCCCAGATGAGAGGTGAAATGCCATTAGTGAGCCCACTGAAGTACCTTGGACCGTGCCCCAAGAGGAACAAAAATTCTGTTGGAAGTACAGTCGTCAGGAACTGCCTCCCTACCTTGCACCTCCCTCACTACAGTCTCTATACCCCAGGACACCAGCGTGAAGATGAGCGACCTGGGGATGATGGATCCAAGTGGCCGGTCCTCACTGTAGCTGGCGAGACAGAGCCATCGGGTTTTACGCCCTAAGACCCCGGACGGTATGATAACGTGAATCTGAACTGAGTGAAGAAAAGAGCCCAGTGGGCTTGTCGGGGACTGAGCCGTTTAGCCTCCTGGATCTAGTGGTCCGTCCAAACCGTAAAAGAATGTTCCGAACCCTCCAACCAGTACCGCCACTTATCCACTGCCAGTTTGACCGCAAGCAGCTCCTGATTGCCGACATCATAGGTCCTCTCATCTGGAGTGAGACGTCTGGAGAAGAAGGCACCGGGATTAAGGTTTTGGCCTTTAGAAGAGCTTGATACAGATCCGCACCCACGCCAATGTTAGAGAAATCCACCTCTACTACGAAGGACATGTCTGGTCTTGCCCGCACCTTGTGAATTTCGATTGGTGAACTAAACGCATTAACAAAAAGGAGGTATTTGGACATAAAGATGAACTTTATCGAACAAAACAAACATTTATTGTGGAACTGGGATTCCTGGGAGTGCCATCTGATGAAGATCAAAGGTATATCAGAAAAACGTCATTCAGAATATTGGTCATAGTCTGCACTTTACTGTTAATATAACTTTACTTGAATTGTAAAGAATTTAATACAAACTTTTTACTCAGTTACACTGCTAATATCAAAGACTAAAAAGTGTAATCCAACCTGAACTCCGTGATTGGTGTCTCCTCTCTTCCCGGTCTCTTTGCGATTATGTCTCTCCTTAGAACTGAGCATGGTACAACTATAGGCTACATCAAATACTTGCCAACACACCTGTGTGGCATATCACAATGCCAACCTCTGTAGCTACACCCAAGGACCACATACCATGCAAATGTCCTACTCAGCGTGACAGGCAACACATATCAATATGATTGATGAGGATGTGTTGCTGTTGCTACTGTCGGCCTACTTGTTAAACACAGAGTTGGTTGGTGATACTACATCCTAGTCAATAATAATTATACTCTGCATTGTCAGAGTGGAAAACAAACAGGTGGGAGGTGGAGAGAGCCCAACTGCTGCTTCTGTCAGATAGGTCGATAAGCATGAAGGGGAGAAGATGGTGGTCGCAAAACGTAAAAGATAAGTTGACGAGAGTGAGGGGGAATTAACTGAGAGAGGAAGAGTGCAAGGAGAGAAGAAGATGGCGGTCGTAAAGAGGATTTTTTTTAAAAACAACAGATATTCATCTCCCAAAGAGAGATACAAGGGGAGGGGGGGGGGGTTCTTGAAGATGCAGCGTCGTGTCCTGATGGTTATGATAAAGATGAGTATCATCATCTAGTGGGACAAGAGTCTTATCCTGATGGTTATGATAACAATGAGTTTGGCCCAGTGGGAGTGAGATTCTTGGAGAAAGTAGATCAAGTCCTTTTGACACGTTTCCACTGTTCCAGAGTCCAATGGCGGTGATATTTCTACCGATGCTTGGCATTGCGCATGGTATGTTAGGTGGAGTGGCACAGGGGAACCCAAGAGCAGACTCAGACAAGGAAACTGGATGAATGAAACAAAATATTTATTGCCCAACAGGGAGAGAAGGAGCGCAGGCCAGAGGAAGCTCGGGTGGGTTGTAGGAAACCAGATGTGAAGGCTGAGGTTGGAGTGAGCTGGGTTGAGACAGGGTAAACAGGTCCGGAGGGAAATCCAAGGGAGTGATGGTCAGCTGAATCCAGAACAGGGTAGCAGGATGGTGAGATGGGTAACAGGAGACAGGTACCAGAGTCATGGTGGCAAAATGAGCAGAGATTACAATCTGGCAGAGTGGAAGTGGCAGGACTGAGTATTTGTACTCATTGATTAAGGAATGGATTGCAGCTTTTGAGAGAGAGAGAGAGAGAGAGAGCGACCGGAGGAGTGGCTGCAGGTCAAGGAGACACCTGTTGAACACAAGAGGGCGTCGCAAGAGCAGATGTGACATGGTGAACTCATTTCATGAAGCTCCTGACAAATAGTTATTGTGCTGACTTTGCTTACAGAGGCAGTTCAGAACTCAGTAGTGTGTTGAAACCGAGAACAGACGATTTTTACGCAATATGTGCTTCAGCTCTTCAGTAAGGCCATTCTAATGCCAATGTTTGTCTTTGGAGATTGCATGGCTGTTTGCTCGATTTTATACGTGACTGCAATAGCCAAATCCACTAATTTGAAGGACAGTCCATATACTATTGTATTGCGTATCTCTATGATTGACACCAAATGGCTGTTATTTAGCCAAAATAATGATCAGTAAATTGAGAATTTAAACATCCAACAACATAATTAATTAAATACATAAGTAATTCAATCCATCAAGTTTCAGATTCACACAATCAACATTGAAAATTATACAGAGAACAATAGATTATATTTCTGTCATTTCAAATGAAAGGATTTGAAAATCTTGCTTTTACTATTTAATTAATTTTGCATACAGACACGAATGTCTAAAATAAATCTGTAATAGAATGTTAATCAAAATAATCACTACTGTGCATGGTTCTCCTTTTGTTGCAACTTGTTCACTATGTTTTGGTAGTGATACAGTAAGTGGCGATTTTAGCGATTTGAAATCTTGTTGGGGGCTAAATAAATATTATGCATGCCAGCAAAGCCACTACACAACACTAAACTATACATTAATTGCAATATAACGGTGACAAATGGGGCCCGCAAACTGCTACGGCCTACATAAAGCTGTGCCAACAGCAGTACCAACACCTTACCATTGCTACACCTGGTTATCAGCGGAGTCTTGTCTGGCAGCAAAACAGTTAATTCAGCCTCATTACTGCATTTACAAAAACATAGCAAATATGTATGACATGCTTAAACAAAAAGGGTTTCTACTGACAATTGTGATGTACAAACTATGGCATAAGGGGACGACGAGAGAATAAGAGGCAATACGTAATTCTCCGGTCTAACTGGACCTGCATTCTATTAATGAACGAGCTAGTACAGACGTTGTAAATATAACTATTTGTTCAGCTCTTTTGAAATGTACAGCGACAGAATTCCAAAGTCAGAACTGCAGGATACATAAAAGGGGAATATAAGCAGACAACGAAAGCTCTTCAAATAATCAATGAATACATTTCTCTGAAACAGGCTATAGGACACATGTGCACCACCAAGTCACAGTAGGCAAAATTAAGAGTGGAAAAGGGACCAAATGATTAGGGTGGGGCACATGGGATACTAACAACTTACTACGCAACTTACGATTAGTATTACTTTCTTAGCTACCGTATACATAACTCCCTGATATATTACATAATTTATGCAGTACCAAGTGCAGTGCTCATATTCTTTCAACCCCCAATTGGCACCACTTCTGTAGAATGACCTATATATGGTATAGTGTGCCATTGACTGTGCACCTACCTGCCTGCACTCATTTGGAGTATATCATATTTCCCTTGACCTGACATACAAATAGCCTATTTTCTCTGACTGGACCCAAACCCATCTAAGACACCCAAATGTGTATGCAAAGACCACTAAAGTTTTAACAGGTTTTTTGACTGCATGTTTGCCAAAATACATCAGTAGTTCAACATACGTTTTCATTGAATATTAAGCATAAAAATACAAATAGATATTAAATATACACATTTATTTAACCCTTGAAAATATTTGGGTCTTATCGTCCAATCTCACTTTTAAATACAGATACAAAGATGTAATTTGAAGCACTTGCAAGAAGAATGATAAGTAATCTTCCCAGATAAGAGGGAAATAATCAATCCTAGGGCTGCAAAATTCTGGATTTCCTGTTAATTTCCTCCTGATTACGGAATCTTCCGACAAGGATTTCTGGAGAAGATTTTCGGTAAAGTTACCTGGATATTGCAATCTAAACAGAACACATATTTTTGCCATCGCACCTACAACTACCAACCTCTTTACAAGCTACCGCCTAACAGTTGTAAACTAACAGGTTACAATTGGCCCTCTGTATCAGGTGAAACTGGGGTTGTTAACGCAGTTTCACAGCCCTGTGGATGCAAAGGAGAGGCTTGTGATAGAAAAATGACATACTTACCTGATCTGTTTGATATTAACACAAAAACAATTTTATATTTAACTAAGAGAAAGACTGGCCTGCTAATGCTGAGTTTTTATGGTGTCGACTCTAGCTTCCTGCAGCTAGTCTGGGCGTCTAGGACAATAGTTTTACTAGAGATAACTTGGAGCTGACAATTGATTGATGTCTCTGTGATAAAAACCAATCAGCCACATTCCAGTCTATCATTAGTGGTGCATGTGAGACATACAGTGGGGCAAAAAAGTATTTAGTCAGCCACCAATTGTGCAAGTTCTCCCACTTAAAAATATGAGAGAGGCCTGTAATTTTCATCATAAGTACACTTCAACTATGACAGACAAAATGATATTTTTTTTCCCCCAGAAAATCACATTGTAGGATTTTTAATGAATTTATTTGCAAATTATGGTGGAAAATAATTATTTGGTCACCTACAAACAAGCAAAATTTCTGACTCTCACAGACCTGTAACTTCTTCTTTAAGAGGCTCCTCTGTCCTCCACTCATTACCTGTATTAATGGCACCTGTTTGAACATGTTATCAGTATAAAAGACACCTGTCCACAACCTCAAA
This sequence comes from Oncorhynchus mykiss, assembly GCF_057628025.1. Classification (NCBI taxonomy): domain Eukaryota; kingdom Metazoa; phylum Chordata; class Actinopteri; order Salmoniformes; family Salmonidae; genus Oncorhynchus; species Oncorhynchus mykiss. The sequence goes on from NC_143031.1 coordinate 62,600,564, forward strand.
CAGTCACACTCCAAACTCCACTATGGCCAAGACCAAAGAGCTGTCAAAGGACACCAGAAACAAAATTGTAGACCTGCACCAGGCTGAGAAGACTGAATCTGCAATAGGTAAGCAGCTTGGTTTGAAGAAATCAACTGTGGGAGCAATTATTAGGAAATGGAAGACATACAAGACTACTGATAATCTCCCTCGATCTGGGGCCAAAATGATCACAAGAACGGTGAGCAAAACTCCCAGAACCACACGGGGGGACCTAGTGAATGACCTGCAGAGAGCTGGGACCGAAGTAACAAAGCCTACCATCAGTAACACACTATGCCGCCAGGGACTCAAATCCTGCAGTGCTGGACGTGTCCCCCTGCTTAAGCCAATACGTGTCCAGGCCCGTCTGAAGTTTGCTAGAGAGCATTTGGATGATCCAGAAGAAGATTGGGAGAATGTCATATGGTCAGATGAAACCAAAATATAACTTTTTGATAAAAACTCAACTCGTCATGTTTGGAGGACAAAGAATGCTGAGTTGCATCCAAAGAACACCATACCTACTATGAAGCATGGGGGAGGAAACATCATGCTTTGGGCCTGTTTTTCTGCAAAGAGACCAGGACGACTGATCCGTGTAATGGAAAGAATGAATAGGGCCATGTATCGTGAGATTTTGGGTGAAAACCTCCTTCCATCAGCAAGGGCATTGAAGATGAAACGTGGCTGGTTCTTTCAGCATGACAATGATCCCAAACACACCGCCCGGTCAACAAAGGAGTGGCTTCGTAAGAAGCATTTCAAGGTCCTGGAGTGGCCTAGCCAGTCTCCAGATCTCAACCCCATAGAAAATCTTTGGAGGGAGTTGAAAGTCTGTGTTGCACAGCAACATTCCCAAAACATCACTGCTCTAGAGGAGATCTGCATGGAGGAATGGGCCAAAATACCAGCAACAGTGTGTGAAAACCTTGTGAAGTCAGCCATGGTTGAAGCAGTTTTAGGTTTGGTATATAAAGACCCGGTATTCTCTGTACGATTCAAGCACTCGGTCCGACAGTCAAGACTGTACGATTGACGGCTTCATTGTTGCATTCAATTATCGATATAAAATAAAGATGATTGTTTGAAGGAATGACCAAGTCTCTTTCAGTACTGAAATTTCCACAGCAGGCTGCACACAACCCAGTCATGACAATGATGAATTCACAAACATATGTGGCATAAACAAACTGCCTTGAGTCCAATATTGCAATAAAAGGTGAAATCACTACCCATGGAAGGTAGTTTGTCATCATAGACACCATGATAATCAATATGATTTTAAACTTCCCCATGTTATTGGTCCCATCATTCTCTCTCTCCCCTTCCCCTGGCCCAGGCTGTTTCAGTGCCCTGAGATCTGAGAGGCAGCAAAATAACATGAATCAAATCAAAATCTGAATTTCCCTCAAGAAACATACTTTTTGACATTTGGCTCCTTTACACGCATATACGTAAAACAGAACCCAATCAAAACCAGCCAAACCAATCCAGAACATCCCAGCTTGTATCTCAAGGGTCTGTACTTCAGGCCGAGCACTGTGTGGACCAGGTTGCGCTCCAAACATATATGGCACTGGAATAGGGGGCATAGCCATTGATGGGTAGACTCAGGGAGTGGTGAAACCCAATTCGGGCTCCAGCTAGCCAGAGGAATGGTTGGAGATGTTTGTTTATTTTTGCTACATACCGGTTTTAATGTTCCATTGATCGCTCGCACGCAGGCAGGCAGGCAGGCAGGCAGGCAGGCAGGCAGGCAGGCAGGCAGGCAGGCAGGCAGGCAGGAAGGAAGGAAGGAAGGAAGGAAGGCAGGAAGGAAGGAAGGAAGGAAGGAAGGAAGGAAGGAAGGAAGGAAGAAAGGAAGAAAGGAAGAAAGAAAGAAAGAAAGAAAGAAAGAAAGAAAGAAACTTGGCAGTAGAAAAACTAGACAATATATTTGACCCCTCAGCTTCCCTATCACTATGGTGAATCACTGAAACAATACAGAAATACAATACGGAAAAAGAAGGAACAGCACGTCAGAAATAAGCTCAATGTAATTGAAGAATCCAAAAATTGAAAACAGTAAACTAACAACAACACCAAGAGTTACCTATCCAAAATGGAGATGCATGGGTAAACCACTTCTCCAACATTTTTGGCCATATAACAAAGAACAAACAGCAAAAACATACATGATCAAAGACAAATCTTAGAATAAACTATTAAAGACTATTAAATCAACTATTAATGAAATACAGGACAAAATACAAACCCTCCATCCCAAAAAGGGCTGTGGTGTTGATGATATTCTCAATGAAATGATGCAATAAATTCCAATTGGCTATACGTAAACTCTTTAGCATCATCCTTAGCTCCCACATCTTCCTCAGTATTTGGAACCAAGGCCTGATCACCCCAATCCACAAAAGTGGAGACAGATTTGACCCCAATAACTACCGTGGGATATGCGTCAACAGAAACTTTGGGAAAATTCAGACTCGTACATTTCCTCAGTGAAAACAATGTACCGAGCAAATGTCAAATTGGCTTTTTTTTAATTTTTTTTACCAAATTACCATACGACAGACCATGTGTAAACCCTGCACACACTAATTGACAAACAAGCCAAAACAAAGGCAAAGTCTTCTCATGCATTGTTGATTTCCAAAAAGCCTTTGACTCTGCTATACAAATTGATGGAAAGTGGTGTTGGGGGAAAAACGTACAACATTATGAAAACAATTGTACACAAACAACAAGTGGGTGGATCAAATTGGCAAACAACACACACATTTCTTTCCGTGGGGTGAGACAGGGATGCAGCTTAAGCCCCACCCTCTTCAACATAATATAATTTTAATTCATTAAATAATTTTGCACGCCCAATTTTTCAGTTTTTGATTTGTTAAAAAAGTTTGAAATATCCAATAAATGTCGTTCCACTTCATGATTGTGTCCCACTTGTTGTTGATTCTTCACAAAAAAATACAGTTTTATATCTTTATGTTTGAAGCCTGAAATGTGGCAAAAGGTCGCAAAGTTCAAGGGGGCCGAATACTTTCGCAAGGCACTGTATATCAACAAATTCTCAAGGGCACTGGAACAGTCTGCAGCACAAGACCTCACCCTAATAGAATCTGAAGTCAAATGTCTTCTGTTTGCTGATGATCTGGTGCTTTTGTCACCAACCAAGGAGGGCCTACAGCAGCACAGCCTACAAGAGACCTGGGCCCTGACAGTACATCTCAATAACACAAAAATAATGGTGTTCCAAAAATGGTCCAGCTGAGAGGACGACAAATACAAATCTAGACACTATTTCCCTACTTCACACGCAAAAAAGATATGTACCTTGGCCTAAACATCAGCGCTACAGGTAACTTCCATAAAGCTGTGAACAAGCTGAAAACCAGGGCAAGAAGGGCCTTCTATGCCATCTAAAGGAACATAAGATTCAACATACCAACTAGGATCTGGCTAGAAATACTTGAATAAGTTACAGAATCCATTGCCCTTCATGGTTGTGGTGTCTTTGGTCCACTCACCAACCAAGAATTCACAAAATGGGACAGACACCAAATTGAGACTCTGCATGCATACTTCTGCAAAAAAAATACTGTGTACAACGTAAAACAACAAATAATACACGCAGAGCCGAATTAGGCCGATACATGCTAATTATCAAAATCCAGAAAAGAGCCGATCAATTCGATAACCACCTAAAAGGAAGCGATTCCCAAACCTTCCATAACAAAGCCATCACCTACAGAGAGATTAACCTGGAGAAAAGTCCACTAAGGAAGCTGGTCCTGGGGCTCTGTTCCCAAACACAAACAGTTCCCACAGAGACCCAGGACAGCAAAACAATTAGACCAAACCAAATCATAAGAAAACAAAAAGATAATTACATGACACATTGGAAAGAATGAAAAAAAAATTGCAAACTAGAATGCTATTTGGCCCTAAACAGAGAGTACACAGTGGCAGAACACCTGATCACTGTGACTGACCCAAATTTAAGGAAAGCTTTGACTAAGTGCAGACTCAATGAGCATAGCCTTGCTATTGAGAAAGATGGACACGTGCACACAGTCCACGAAATGAGGTGTTAATTGAGCTGCACTTCCCAACGTCCTGCCAAATATATGACCATATTAGAGACACATCTTTCCCTCAGATTACACAGATCCACAAAGAATTCAAAAAAGACCCCCAATTTTGATAAACTCACATGTCTACTGGGTGAAATACAAAAGTGTGCCATCACAGCAACAATATTTGTGACCTGTTGCCACAAGAAAAGGGCAACTAGTGAAAAACAAACAACATTGTAAATACAACCCATCTATACGTTTATTGATTTCCCTTAGTACTTTAACTATTTGCATATTGTTACAACACTGTATATAGACATAATATGACATTTGAAATGTCTTTATTCTTTTGAAACTTCTGTAAGTGTTATGTTTACTGTAAATTGGTATTGTTTATTATCTACTTCACTTGCTTTGGCAATGTTAACATATGTTTCCCATGCCAATAAACCTTTGAAATTAATTGAATTGAGAGATAGAGGTAACAATAACAACACCGTCATGTTAACTGTTCCTATCAAAATCTTTATTCGGAATATTAATTTCTGCACTTTCCGTTGAAAATAACATACATTGAATTGAAAGGAATTTCAATACAAACATTTCACTCCGTTACAGTGAAAATATCAGAGATTACATTTTTCAATCTAACCTGACCCTCTGTGATTGATGTATCCTCTCTTCCCGATTTTTAAGCGTTTGTGTTCCTCCTTAGAACTGAGCTAGGCACATCTATAGGCTACATCAAATACCTGCCAACACACCTGTGTGGCACGTATCATTGACAACCTCTGTAGCTACACCCAAGGACCACATGCCATGCAGATATCCTTCTCAGTGTGACAGGAACCACACCTACAAATGTGATTGATGTTGATTTATAGGTATTGATACTGTAGGCCTACTTGTAAAACACAGAGCTTGTTGGTGGTACTACATGCTAGTCAAAAATATGATATTTTCTTCTTATGTTAGATGAAATATAAGTAATTTATCAAATAGTATACAAGGCTTACTAAAGAGTCCAACATGTGTATGCATAGGTTAATGTAGTGTCCTCTGACATTTTTTCAGTCTTTGTTAGCTGTAGCCTCCTCACCTTATTATTATTATTTTTTGTAATTTTACCCCTTTTTCTCCTCAATTTTGTGGTATCCAATTGTTTTAGTAACTACTATCTTGTCTCATCGCTACAACTCCCATACGGGCTCGGGAGAGACGAAGGTTGAAAGTCATGCGTCCTCCGATACACAAGTCGCCCAGAAATTGCAGCCACGAAAACCGCGAAAAATATTCAAAATTAGCTCCATAATATCGACAGAAACATGGCAAACGTTGTTTATAATCAATCCTCAAGGTGTTTTCAAATATCTATTTAATATATCCATCGGACAATTCATTTTTCAGTAGGACCGATTGGATTAATGGCTACCTCTGTATTTTACGGGAGAATGTCTCTGCGGGCATCAGGTGACCACTTGTGCAATGTAGCCGCCTACAGCTATTCTTCAACATAAATGCGTTATGTCACTATGCTGTAGACACCTTGGGAAATACGTAGAAAGCGTAATCTGGTTGATAGCCCATTCACAGCTCAATAGGGACTCATTGGAACGCAGCGCTTTCAAAACATGGGGCACTTCCGGATTGGATTTTTCTCAGACTTAGTTCTGTTATACTCACAGACAATATCTTTACAGTTTTGGAAACGTTAGAGTGTTTTCTATCCTAAGCTGTCAATTATATACATATTCTAGCATCTTGTCCTGACAAAATATCCCGTTTACTACGGGAACGTTTTTTTATCCAAAAATGAAAATACTGCTCCCGAGCCACAACAGGTTCTTCTTAACACAGTGCGCATCCAACCCGGAAGCCAGCCACACCAATGTGCCGGAGGAAACACTGTGCACCTCGCAACCTTGGTTAGTGCGCACTGCGCCCAGGCCGCCACAGGAGTCGCTGGAGCGCGATGAGACAAGGATATCCCTACCGGCCAAGCCCTCCCTAACCCGGACGACGCTAGGCCAATTGTGCGTCGCCCCACGGACCTCCCGGTCGAGGCCGGTTACGACAGAGCCTGGGCGCAAACCTAGGGCCTCTGGGGGCACAGCTGGCGCTGCAGTACAGCGCCCTTAACCACTGCGCCACCCGGGAGAGCCTCCCCACCTTAATTATAGTAGTACTGGTGGCACTCATTGGATCTGATTAATTTGATTAAATACAAGTTAGTCTTTGAGGAATACAACACAGAACCACTCATCCTCACTCACACACCTCAGTGCTCCCGTCTGTAAACTGATGCTGCCCATCCCCTCACTTGATGGACCACACCTGACATGCAAATGTAATCCATTTGTTATGACAACACTTTAGAATGATTGAAGAGAATATGTGTGGAACGTGTTAGGGATGGATAAGTCCCTGAGTTATTCCTGAGCAGGTCAGGTCAAATGTGTCTGTCACGACTTCTTCCGAAGTCGATGCCTCTCCTTGTTCGGGCGGTGTTCGGCGGTCGACATCACCGGCCTTCTAGCAATCGCCGATCCATTTTCCATTTGTTTGGTCTCGTTTTCCCACACACCTGGTTCTCATTGTCCCTCATTATGTGTTGTGTATTTAACACTCTGTTTCCCCCATGTCTTTGTGTGGTATTGTTTTTCAGTTTTGATGTATGCGCACGTTAGTCCGGTTGCGCTGGGTTATGTATACCCGTTTTGTATTTCGTGTTCATTGTGCCGTGTGCTTTTGGTTCACCTGAATAAAAGGCTCCTTGTGCTACCAAATACCTGCTCTCCTGCACCTGACTCCCTTGCAGCCACTTACCTGACAATGTCACTAATTTAAATTATTTTTTAAATGTAAAATGCAACTTGTCATTGATTCACAACAACTACATTCAAACAAAGAGATACATTTTTAGTTAGTAGATGCCTCAATTCTATGAAACAATTGACATTTATTCTTCTGGTCTTTTCCTCTATTGGATAAACCTTGTTTGGTCAGCATTTACATGCAGTTTACAATCTAGCTGCAGTTTAAAGGATTTTGAGATCTACATTTAAAAGCGATAATGGTTTAGAAGATCCAGAAACTCTCAGCCTCCTCTTGCTTACAAAAATACAATTTGTAGCCAATTGTAAAGTCTGTGGTTGTTAGTCATTCCTAAGATACTCCCATAACATCACAATAAATGTGTTAATCATTTTAAAATAATTTAATTAAGAGGTCAACTGGACAAACTTATTGACAATAGACTGAAGTTTATAAACTTTTTCTAACATTATTTGTACATTATCTATCACATTAGTATAGTTTAATACTGAAAATGATGTATGATGGATATCATATTAAATAATATCTTGTCGATGCCATTCTTCAGAGCAGTGAAAAATAACAGGACACTCACTACCTTCAGCTTGCTTGTTGCCAAAACCTCCCCTCAGTGGTTTATCTTCTGAAGAGCATGTAAAACCACATGTTGGTTGTTAGCCTATGATCTGATCATTTGCATAAAGTTGGAAACTCCTTGAACTTTAGTCAGTGCAAAACTACCATTCCAGTGTTTTACTTGCTATATTGTATTTACCTTGCCACCAAGGCCTTTTTTTGCCTTTACCTCCCTTCTCACCTCATTTGCTCACATTGTATATAGACTTGTTTATACTTTATTATTGACTGTATGTTTGTTTTACTCCATGTGTAACTCTGTGTTGTTGTATCTGTCGAACTGCTTTGCTTTATCTTGGCCAGGTCGCAATTGTAAATGAGAACTTGTTCTCAACTTGCCTACCTGGTTAAATAAAGGTAAAATAAAATAAATAAAAAAGATCTCTCTAGTTGCCAGCTGTTACATAACTGAGATTGTCCTCCCATTGGATTTGACGGATTTCAAGTAGCATAGTAACTGAAAGTAGTGATCATTATGAGCACCCCATGAAAGGAAGTCACTTCTTCCTGAGAGACCTCTGATACAGGGCAGTTTCTCAGCCCTGTGGAGGTAGTGGATGAGCTGCACAAACCCAGTCACCACAGCAATGATGAGAGACACAATCAAAGCCTGATGTAATCTGGATCCCAACTTCCTGTAAAGAGCTGCTACCATTAGCATTTGGAGGTAGTTCACCACCATAGCTATAAGAATGATCTAAATTATATTATCTTAATGTTGTTTTTCCCCTTCCCCCTGCTCGGGGCATTTCAGAGAACTGAGAGGCAGCAGAATGACATCACGAATAAAATCACGGTGTCAGCGCTCATGGTCAGTCTAAAGTAGGAGGCAAACAGAACCTGATCACAACCAGTGATTCCGACCCTGTATCTGAAAGGTCTGTACTTTAGGTAGACCACAGGGTGGACAACTGCCAGGTAGCGCTCCTCACAGACACTGCACTGGAACAGGGGCTGAGCAGCAATCAAGAAACCATACGAAATTGCACAGCAGACCAAATATAAACACATGGGAAGTAATAACTTAAAGAAAATATGTCAACCCTACAGACAATCATTTCCGACATGGTCAGGTTGAGAGTGAAGAACTCTGAGGCCATCGTTCCTCCGGTTCCGGTCACTGTCAGCCACAGGACATAGACATTTGTGGGGAAACTCAGGATGAGATTGATTGCATGGAACACAACTAATAAGGTCTCTGGTTGAGATGTAAGGCCGGTGTTGTTGACCACAGAGGGGAAATAGGAATCCCCATTCAGAAGTGTTCATCACCTCTCTGGAAGCTGCTTCTGTGGGTATGATGGGTGCTGCACCAAATCTTTGTGTATTATAATAATTGATTCTGCTTATTTTGAAATTAATAGAAGGGGAAGAGCTATAACACCCCTCCCCCACTACATTTATGGGGTCCTGACAAGAGATTAGCAAAATGTATTTTCATTTTAAGGTTTAATATTGTTCCACAGTTCTTTTCTAGTCTCTGCCCCTGATAAGTGCACATTGAGTATTTCTTATTTGTTAAGTAAATAACGGAGCCCAGAAAAGTGGAATCAACATTTGGCGAGCTAGCCAGGAGGGATTGAGTGCAACACTACTGGTCGGAACCTGAACCCCCTTCTCTGATCACCAAATTATAAGGTAAGCAGACACCTGTTATATCGAAGTCTGTAATTTATAAGAAGTTGGTGTTCAGTGTTTTGCTGGTATGTAAAAGCACCTCCTCCCTCTTGTAATTATAAAAACAAAGGAACCTAAAATGTGCATGTATAAGTCAATGTGTGGTAATTGTTGTGTGTATTAGAACAGTAGCTCACCTTCTGAGTGTCGGGAGTACTGGGGTAACTTTGCTTGAGAGGAAGGTACTCAGAGTAGTTAGGAACAGAAGCTGTATCTGAGAGAGTTCTGAAACAGGCGATAACCTATGGGACACCTGAGATAAAAATGCTGTGCGGTTTTGTTGTATATGAATAATCTGTTGTCTGTCCGTATGTGTTTGGTGTGAGTGAAATGCGCAGTTAGTGGGGATATAAACTAATCGAGAATTAGTTACTTGGTCTGAGGGCTGAGAGCCATTGTAAGTGGATTTTTGATACGGAGGAGGACAAGTAACAGTGTAAAATAAAGGCATTAGGTTGTAATACTATAAGAAAGGGATTTTTGGAAGTGAGGGCGGCAGGATGGAGATCTGTCATTGTATAACAAACGGCGGGAATGCTAAAGATAATACCTACAAAACATACATTACCCTACACCCTGAGGAACTAGTAATTCCCTGAACATATTTTGTATTAGTTGAAATAGGATCTATAATTACTTGTAGGAGGATGGTTAAAACTTCTTCAGGTATAGGGGGCAGCATTTTCACTTTTGGATAAATAGCGTGCCCAATTTCAACTTCCTGCTACTCATGCCAAGAATATAAGATATTCATACACTGCTCAAAAAAATAAAGGGAACACTTAAACAACACAATGTAACTCCAAGTCAATCACAGGAAGTAACACTTATTGACAATAAATTTCACATGCTGTTGTGCAAATGGAATAGACAACAGGTTGAAATTATAGGCAATTAGCAAGACATCCCCCAATAAAGGAGTGGTTCTGCAGGTGGTGACCACAGACCACTTCTCAGTTCCTATGCTTCCTGGCTGAGGTTTGGTCACTTTTGAATGCTGGCGGTGCTTTCACTCTAGGGGTAGCATGAGACAGAGTCTACAACTCACACAAGTGGCTCAGGTAGTGCAGCTCATCCAGGATGGCACATCAATGCAGCTGTGGCAAGAAGGTTTGCTGTGTCTGTCAGCATAGTGTCCAGAGCATGGAGGCGCTACCAGGAGACAGGCCAGTACATCAGGAGATGTGGAGGAGGCCGTAGGAGGGCAACAACCCAGCAGCAGGACCGCTACCTCCGCCTTTTTTTAGGTCTCTGTCTGTTCAGTGAGTTCTCATTGGGAAACGATATTGCTTGTTTTCAGTACTTACCACTTCCACTGGATGTCAGCAGTCTTTGGAATTTGGTTGAGGTTATTAATTTGTGTAATGAAGAAGTACGGCCATCTAGGAACTGCGTAACACTGTTGAGAGTTGCGCAAGACTTGAAAAGTAGCTTGGTTTGTTGTCTTCCTGTATTGAACACAGATAGACCCGTCTTCAATTTGATCGATTATTAATGTTTATAAATACCTAAACTTGTATTACAAACGTAGTTTGAAATGTTTTGGCAAAGTTTACAGGCAACTTTTGAAAAATGTTGTAGTGACGTTGCGCAATTTGGAAGCTGTTTTTTTCTGAATCAAACGCGCCAAATAAATTGACAGTTTGGATATATATGGACAGAATTAATCGAACAAAAGGACCAATTGTGATGTTTATGGGACATATTGGAATGCCAACAAAAGAAGCTTGTCAAAGGTAAGGCATGTTTTATATTTTATTTCTGTGTTTTGTGTAGCGCCTGCAGGGTTGAAATATGCTACTCTCTTTGTTTACTGTTGTGCTATCATCAGATAATAGCTTCTTATGCTTTCGCCGAAAAGCCTTTTTAAAATATGACATGTTGGCTGGAGTTCACAACGAGTGTAGCTTTAATTTAGTATCTTACATGTGTGATTTAATGAAAGTTTGATTTTTATAGAATTTTATTTGAATTTGCCGCGCTGCATTTTCCCTGGCTTTTGGCCAAGTGGGACGCAAGAGTACCCTATACCATAAGAAGTTAAGGAGCCTTTTAAGTGGAATTGGTGGAGAGAAGGTTGTGTTTTATGGGCATATGAGAAGACAATGGAGGATATAGTTAATAAATCTTGTTGGGGATAGGGGGCATTATTTTCACTCTGGATGAATTGCGTGCCCATAGGGAACTGCATCCTACTCTGTCCTAGATTGCTAATATATGCATATTATTATTACTATTGGGTAGAAAACACTCTGAAGTTTCTAAAACTGTTTGAATTATGTCTGTGAGTATAACAGAACTCATAGGCCAGGCAATCTTCCAAACAGGAAGTGAAATTCTGAAAGCGTGTCTAATTTTAAGTCATCGCCTCTTCCCTTCCAAATAAGATATGGATCTGTTAGCACTTCCTAAGCCTTACACTAGATGTCCTCATTCAGTAGAATGTAGACTCTGGTGTGAACTTTGACCGAATGGGAGGGGAAATAGTCACTGTCCTGGCAGAATGCAATTTCCCTGTGGCGCATTTGTCTGTGGATGTCACCATCGTTCCATTTGGCTGCAGATGAAAACGTATGCTCCGGTTGGAACGTTATTGGATATATATGAAAATAGCATCCTCAAGATTGATTCTCTACTTAGTTTGACCAGTTTATTCGACCTGGAATATATCTTTTTGAAGTTTTCGTCCGAGTTCTCCTGGACCAGCGTCAGCTTTTGGGCACGTGAGCTGAAAGTGCTAGCAAATGCAGCTAATTGGACACTAGTATTGGACATTATGGAACAAAACAACGGTTTATTGTGGAACTAGGACTCCTTGCACTGCATTCTGATGAAAGATCAAAGGTAAAGGAATATTTATGATGTAATTTCGTATTTCTGTTAACTCCAACATGGCAGAGAAATATATTTACGTCTGAGCGCTGTCTCAGATTATTGCATGGTAGGCTTTTTCGTAACGTTTAAAAGAAATCTGATACAGCGATTGCATTAAGAACCAGTGTATCTTTAATTATATGTAGAACATGTATCTTTAGTCAAAGTTTATGATGAGTATTTCTGTTATCTGGCGTAACTTTCTGTAATTCCTCCGGATATTTTGGAGGCATTTCTCAACATGGCGTCAATGTAAACCGAGATTTGTGGATATAAATATGCATATTATTGAACAAAACATAAATGTATTGTGTAACATGTCATATGAGTGTCATCTGATGAAGATTATCAAAAGGTTAGTGATTCATCTTATCTCTAATTCTGCTTTTGTGACTATCTTTGGCTGGGAAAAATGGCTGTGTTTTTTTTTTTTTTGGTGGTGGTCTAACATAAATATATGTTGTGTTTTCGCTGTAAGACATGATGGGTAGATCAACAAGATGTTTATCTTTCAGTTGCTGTATTGGACTTGTTAATGTGTGAAAGTTAAATATTTCTAAATAATATTTTTGAATTCCCCGCGCCACCTTTTCAGCTGAATGGGGGGGGGGGGGGGGTTAAAACTGATACAACACCCACTATTGTCCACCCACACAGACAGCGTCGTGAAGAAGGCGCAGCAACCTCAGGAGGCTGAAGAAATTCAGCTTGTCATAAAAGCACTCACAAACTTCTACAGATGCACAATCGAGAGCATCCTGTCGGGCTATTCAGAGACCAGAGAGAAAGGGAAGAAAGACAGAGAGAAGAAGGAAGGCTGGAAAATAGTAAGTTGATAGAAGATCTGCAGGTGCTGATTGCTGATAACTTTAAAGAGACAATGGAAACAGATGATGTGGACGAAAGTAAAAATCTAAAAGAGGTCAGACAAGCCACGGAATGGTAAAGACAATACCAGAGGGAGATGGAAGAGTGTGAAAGGAGGACTAGACACTGCACTGAAGAAAGCCCATCTTGCGCAGATCGAGAAAGGAAGTGGTGATTTTACTCACAATATGATGGCTGCTCAAGTTGTTCCTACAGGCTTCCCAAAACCACAGTCTGCAGCTCCCCCACAGTCACATCAGTCACACCCGTGAAACCCGGTACCCTTCTAGCACCAGGGTCAGTGCACTCTCAAATGTTGTTTTTTGCCATCATTGTAAGCCTGCCACACACACACTATACGATACATTTATTAAACTTAAGAATGAGTGTGTGAAAATGTGAAAGAAAAAAAATGTGAATCACATGGAGTACCCCCGGCAGTTTGGGAATAACTGCTGTAGTGAATAGTGTGCCATTTGGGACACATCCTGGTTTAGGGAGAAGAGAGACATGATCAGATCAGAAACACACAAATGCAACAAGAGAAGATGATCATCAAGTTGTCACTTGAAACACCTCCTTTACTCCAACTATATGATCAAAGACACGACAGACAAATACATGTATATAATGTCATACTGTAGTCAACATTTGAATATTCCAATATTAAGATTTACGGCTAAAATTACATTTTTGCATCTACCTTTGAATGTTGAGATTTGTTGGTATTGTGGTGTAACGGTATTCGTCGTCTGAGGAAGAGGAATCATCAGACCAAAGCGCAGCGTGGTAAGTGTTCATGCTTTTTATTGGAACGGAACACTAAAACAGAATAACCGAAACAGGTGCAAAACACTAAACAGAAATTAACTACAACGATAGACAGCTGTCCCTGATTGAGACCATACCTGGCCAAAACAAAGAAATACAAAAAACATAGAAAAAATAACATAGAATGCCCACCCAAATCAAGCCCTGACCAAACCAAAATAGAGACATAAAAAGCCCATGTCATGGCGTGACATGTGGTCCGTTAATATTAGTATTTTCAAAAAGTAACATGAGAACAATGAAGAAACCCGAACACTGCTCTTGCTACTATCATTGCTCTTTAATCATCTTCACGTATTGCCCTAAATAAACATAAAAATGTAAAAGTCTTGATAAAAATGTATATTTTCATTCATTTATCATACCAGTGTCGTAAGAATTTCATGAATATGAACCACTTTAAAATGTACATGCATCCATAATTCCAAAGCTCACTACATCGAATTGCACAAAATTTAAATGCCCATTTCACAAAGAATGCAACAAACTGGACTTTACTGTATGTAGTAACTTTGTTTGATGAGATGGCGATTGGGTCTAAAAATGTGTTTGTCGTGTCGTAGCCATTTCCCGAACGTCAAACTCTTCCATCACGCCAAGTCACTTTTCTCAGTTTCAGAAGCATCTGCATAAACGACATTGTGTGGCTATTCTTCAATATATTCCAGAGAATTGTCCATGGGGATTTACTGATATGTTGTACATTTTTTATTCTGTATAAACTTTTCATTAAAAAAAATGGTCAAAAAGGCATTCTTAAGCATTTTACAGATAGACAGAAGAAAAAAGTATTTATCCACAATCTGCTCTGAGTTATTCCAGTCCTGGAGTATCAAAATGAAACTAAAATATTAAGTTTGACAATCTAGTGTCCAGAAAAGTATAATATTTTGTCTACATTCAACTGGTAAAAGTTGCTTGTGATTAAGTGGAGATAAAATTCTTAATAATATATTTTACAACAGTTTGTTTTTATTCAATTGTGGTTTAAATTCAAATTGTAACGAAAAAAAAAACTTTTTGGTAACCTGTATTGATGCAGCGTCCCTGTCCCCTGGGGTGTGTTGCGGTTGTGCTTGTCACAGACGCTGGACCTGATCCAAATCTCTGCTTTACCCGACTCTTCCCTGCCCCACCTGTGTGTTACGTCACACTGATTATTTAATCAATGTGCGTCCAAAATGTCTCCACATTCCCTATATAGTGCACATCTTCTGACAAGAGCCCTTTTATATGGTATAGGGTGCCATTTTGGACACAGACCAGAGCACCAAAAAGAGGAGTGTCTGACCCCCTGCCTGCAGTCGTATATCATATTTCCCTTGACCTGACATGCAAATAGCCTGTTTACTCTGACTGGACTCAAACCTATCTTAGAGTCCCAAATGTGCATGCAAAGACCGCTAAGAGTTTAAAAAAACTAATGCTCTACAAAAAGTAAAAGACATGAATAGTTCAACACAAACATTTATTAAATATTTAAAAACAAAAAAAAAATTATGTGGGCCTTCTAGTCCTATCTCACTATTAAATACAAACACAAAGACACAATGTGAAGCACTAGCAAGAAGATTGATAAGCAATCTTCCCAGATGAAAGGTAATGAATCAAACCTAGGAATGAAAAATTCTGGATTTCCTTCCTCCTGATTACTGGAATCTTCTGACCAGGATTTCTGGAGAACCTTTTAGGTCAAGTTACCAGAATATTGCAAAACTAAACAAAAACATATTTTGCCAGTGCATCTACAACTACCAACCTCTTTACAAGCTATCACATAACAGTTGTAAACAGGTTACAATTGGCCCTCTGTATCAGATGAATCTGGGAATATAAACTCTCACTCAGAGACCTTTGATAAAGGGCAGTTTCCCAGCCCGGTGGAGGTAGAGGAGGGGCTGCACAAACCCACAGACCACACTGATGTAGATACACACATATCGGGCATAAAAAAAATGACGTACATCTAAGATTTCATTAAAAGGTAAAACCACTAGCCATGGAAGGTAGTTTGTCATCATAGACACCAAGGTTATCAAAATGATCTTAAACGCCCTCATCTTCATGTTATTTGTCCCCTCCCGCTCTCTCTCCCCTTCCCCCGGCCCAGGATGTTTCAGAGCCCTGAGAACTGAGAGGCAGCAGAATAACATAAATGTAATTAAGACCAGAATTTCACCCACATACACATATCTGTAAATTTGGTGGTCTTTTAAAAGCGTAGAAGTTAAACCAAACAAAACCAGGTAAACCAATCCAGAACACCCCACCTTGTATCTCAGGGGTCTGTACTTCAGGAAGACTACAGGGTGGACAACTGCCAGGTAGCGCTCAAAACATATACAGCACTGGAACAGGGGGCGTCCGTGGTATATAAAACCATTAAAGAATGAAATTACAGTTGATATAGGGGGAATAGGGAGGTGTATGAAGACAAAGACAAAGACAGCACACAGGCAGTAGAGGATCTCGGATACAGCCAAGTTGAGAGCGAAGAACTCTGAGGCCACCGTCCCTCCGGCTCCGGTCAGTATCAGCCACAGGACGTAGACATTGGTGGGTAGACTCAGGATGAGGTTGACTGCATAGCAGGATGTGGCGAAAGCGTAATTAAATTCCAGATAGGCAGAGAGGACAGAGGAATGGTTGGAGGAGGCCATTTAAAATAAAATTCAAACCTAATTTTGGAAGTTCCAATGATCACAGCAGCATAGAGAGAGAGGGAGAAAGAGACAGACAGATGTGACAAGAACATCACTATGTTAACTCTTCATGTCAAAGGCACTTAACTCAGTTCCACTGCTAATCTCAGAGATTAAATTGCGCCAACCAACCTGAAGTCTGTGATTGGTGGGTTGTGTCTTCAAGGTCTTTTTACGACTGTGTTTCTCCTTGGAACTGAGCTTGGTAAATCTATAGGCTAAATCAAATACCTGCGAACACACCTGTGTGGCATATCACATTGCCAAGCTCTGCAGCTACACCCAAGGATCTCATGCCATGCAAATATCCTACTCAGTGTGACAGGAACCACACCTATAAATATGATAGATGAGGATGTGTTGCTACCGCTACTTGTTTCTAAATGCTATCCAAAAATAACATATTTTCTTGACATGCTAGAATAAACAAACATGTTTTATCATGTTGTACACAAGGCTTTCTGTAGATATCGAATTCTAAAGAGACCAAATTGTGTATGAAAGGTTAATTAAGTGTCCTCTCACATTTGCTCAGTCTTTGTTACTTGTAGCCTCTTCACATATTATAGTAGTTCTAGTGGCACTCTGCCCTATGGGCGGTAAATCATTGGAAGTGATTAATTCAATTTAATACATTTTCATATCTGAGGAATACAACACACAACCACTCACCCACACACCCCAGTCACTCCTGTCTGTAAACTGATGCTGGCCATCACCTCACTTGATGGACCACACCTGTGTCATGACTGGCCTGTGAGGATCAGGTTACCATGGATCACAGCTCTACAGAAATATCTCTCAGTCCCGCAGAGGGGGAGGGGTAGAGAGGGATTGATGGGGAGGGTTATGACACCCCAAGCCATTGTAAATCTTAAGGCAGCAGACGAATCCTTTGTCCTTTAGTGTTTGGGACTGGAATGTCTGTGTAGGTCTTATGGAGAACCTACCTCAGAACTGTAACATGCAGTAAATGGACTTTGGGACATTATATTTAATCAGCCAAAATAGTGGTAACACTGATAGATGGATTATGAAAATGAATGTCACTTTTGTTATCTTATTAAAAGTGAATTGCCGACGTTATAACAAAAACATTGTAACTTGAAGAGTTTTCATAATCTGTACATGATGTTTACATACTGTGCATTGTGTCGAAAATATCCAGATCAAAGAGAATGTTTTTGTGATGATGAGCTGTGATTTTAGTCTAAACGAGACCCTAGTAAGTTCTCATACCCTGCCTTGTATTGAGCTACACCCCGCGGAACCCAGGGAGCAGGTTATGAAGACGGAAATGCCCCTGTGTGACCCAGAGGTATAAAACATGTGACTTTAGAATTTATATGCAGACTAAGTTTACCACGCACTGCAGCCGAGGTTCACGACTAGTCGTGATCCCAAAACGCAACACGAGGAAGTAGACAAAGGAACCTCTTAACAATCTAGGCTACGGTTGATTACTGTATTTAAGAAGAACCAACCGGTTATTCCCTTCAAATCATCTGTTGTCTACACGGCCTTCCTACCCAAGCTAGAAGCATCGACACGGATGATTATCCTCCTAAGAAGACTACTCTCACAGAACGAGTGCAAGGAAATAGACAACCAAGAGAAAGGACATTGTGACATCGTGTGGACAATCAGAGACTTACACCAGGTAACGAAGGAGTTGTCGGAAGGCCATCGGAAGAATAGTCCATCGGCCAAACCTATCCCAATAAGCGGAACTCGGTCCACGAAAGATACCCAACAGAGACCTTCAATAAGTAAATACATTCATTATAACTCTGACCCATAAGAGTGGAAGTTCAGTGCAAGGTGTTAGGGCTAAACTTAGCCGGTTACAAATGTATCCAAGTGTGCTTTTCTCTCATGAGCATTCTCTCTCTCTCCCTCTCTCTATCTTTCTTTAAACCTCCATCTTGTGTAACTCGTGTCATACTGTGCTGGTCAGATAGGGGACTGTTGCCAGTGTATTAAGTTCTAACCAATAACCTAGATTGTTTGTTTATGTGTGTCTTCTATTATAATTTAGCTCGTTAGTAAACAAATAATCAACACAATTTGTGTGGTACGGAATGATTTATTGAGACCTGGGTTTGTGCAGATTTACGAATTATGTGACGTTCAGAAGGAGACTGATGAAATTAATTACTTAATGACTGCTATGAAATCGATATTCTGGTATTCTTTTAGTCAATTCGGGAAAGGGCAACTCATTCAATAAACTTTTTCCTTGGAGCCCCAGGTTACTGATTTAATGGTTACAAGATTAAATTAATCACTCAATAAATAGCATGTCATCACATTCACAATAAAAATGTCAAAACACCTGACAAGCAAATGTTATCCATTGGTTATGACAACACTTAAGTATGATTATAGAGAATGTTCCATGCTGTATGGAACGTGTTGTCGATGGATAGGGCTCTGAGTTATTCCTGACCAGGTCAAGTCAAATGTGTAAGTTATTTAAATGATGCCTGTATTGTTAAACAAAAGTGTGTACTCAGCTTCAGACTTTATTGAAAATAAGATAATGGAGGGAAAATCTAAAGAGTAATAATTCTAGTAATACCATTGTCTTAAACAATACACCCCCAAAAAAGATGGAATGGTCATTTTATTTATGAAATAGTAATTATACCACACGTTTATCTGCAAATATATCAAACAGTCTGTTTCTGAAATAAAAATTGAAAATACAATGTGTTCATGATATATTAGAACTACATTCAAACAAATGGGCACATTTTCTTTCTTAGATGCATCAATTATATGAAATAGTTTCTGGTCCTTTCCTCTGTTGAGTAAACCCTTTTTGGTTAGCGTGTACAAACAGTGAAAAATATAATAGCAGTTTAAAATAGATTTTGAGATCTATATTTAACAGTGATCGTTGTCTACACTGTAAGATCCACAGTGTTGTTCAGCCTCCTCCTGCTTACAGAAAACAAATCTGATGTCAATTCTGAAGTCAGTGGACCTTTGCCATAAGAGCAGGTGCGGAAATCTGACATCAACTTTGGAGGGTAGAATTACATGACATTTTCTCAAGAGCAATTTCTGAGGGGGACACCAAAGGTAGTGCTGTAACACAGTCTACGTTGTAATATGTTAAATGTATATTGAGGAACCATAATTACTGCTAATGGATAACTGATAGGTAGTTAATTTAAGGGTTGTCCCAACTTGTTAAAATGTTTAAATCGTTAAAGTACTACTACTAATAATAGTTATAGCAGTGTTCCTTATCAGTCCAGTATGTTTGCAGGTGTTTGTATTTGCAACCAGCAAAACCAAGAAAGGCCAGTAGGTGGAAATGGTACTGTATACTGAACATTTGTGAACAGCAGTTTTCAGGTCTTTCCACAGATTCTCGATTGGATTCAGGTCTGACTTGGCCATTCTAACACCTGGATATGTTTATTTTTGAACCATTCCATTGTAGATTTTGCTTTATGTTTTGGATCCTTGTCTTGTTGGAAGACAAATCTCCGTCCCAGTCTCAGGTCTTTTGCAGACTCCATCAGGTTTTCTTCCAGAATGGTCCTGTATTTGGCTCCATCCATCTTCCCATCAATTTTAACCATCTTCCCTGTCCCTGCTGAAGAAAAGCAGGCCCAAACCATGATGCTGCCACCACCATGTTTGACAGTGGGGATGGTGTGTTCAGGGTGATGAGCTGTGTTGCTTTTACGCCAAACATAACGTTTAGCATTGTTGCCAAAAAGTTCAATTTTGGTTTCATCTGACCAGAGCACCTTCTTCCACATGTTTGGTGTGTCTCCCAGGTGGCTTGTGGCAAATTTTAAACAACACTTTTTATGGATATCTTTAAGAAATTGCTTTCTTCTTGCCACTCTTCCATGAAGGCCAGATTTGTGCAATATATGACTGATTGTTGTCCTATGGACAGAGTCTCCCACCTCAGCTGTAGATCTCTGCAGTTCATGTGATCATGCAGCCTCTTGGCTGCATCTCTGATCAGTCTTCTCCTTGTATGAGCTGAAAGTTTAGAGGGATGGCCAGGTCTTGGTAGATTTGCAGTGGTCTGATACTCCTTCCATTTCAATATTATCGCTTGCACAGTGCTCCTTGGGATGTTTAAAGCTTGAGAAATCTTTTTGTATCCAAATCCGGCTTTAAACTTCTTCACAACAGTATCTCGGACCTGCCTGGTGTGGTCCTTGTTCTTCGTGATGCTCTCTGCGCTTTTAACAGACCTCTGAGACTATCACAGTGCAGGTGCATTTATACGGAGACTTGATTACACACAGGTGGATTGTATTTATCATCATTAGTCATTTAGGTCAACATTGGATCATTCAGAGATCCTCACTGAACTTCTGGAGAGAGTTTGCTGCACTGAAAGTAAAGGGGCTGAATAATTTTGCACGCCCAATTTTTCAGTTTTTGATTTGTTAAAAAAGTTTGAAATATCCAATAAATGTCGTTCCACTTCATGATTGTGTCCCACTTGTTGTTGATTCTTCACAAAAAAATACAGTTGTATATCTTTATGTTTGAAGCCTAAAATGTGGCAAAAGGTCGCAAAGTTCAAGGGGGCCGAATACTTTCGCAAGGCACTGTATATAGTCATTAAATATCTGCCACTGGCCTGAGTCTACTACAATAGCTTAACAAGAACAAACAAAATAAGTACAGTTCTAAAAGCGAAATAACTTCTTCAATGAATAACCCAAATAAATCAAAAATATCCTTCAAAAAATACTTATTTATTGTTCATTCAGTGTGTCAACTCTTGAAACAACAGCTATGGACAAGTATGTCACACAAAGTATGCAATTGTAATGCAAATAACATCAAATAAACAATTATTAAATGTACTGTCATGTACTAAAAACGGAAAACTACTAAGCAAAAAAACAAATATCCGTCTTCACAGCAGGGGTTCTCAAACAGGGGTCCGTGGACCCCTAGGTGTCCCTGGTGTAATTGCAAGGGGTCCGTGAAAGAAAAAAAGTGTAATGAATGTATTCAGTAACACAAGGTTTCCAATAACTTTACATATAATATAGATTGGGTGTGGGTCACAGAGGACCGCTCAAACCCTTGCCTGCCTTTGGTGAACATATGCAGGGGTTCCAGTACCCCAAAAATGTTGAGAACCTCTGCTATACACACTACTGAACTAATGAACAAAAGAACCAAACTTACATTTGCGGGTTTCAATGGATCCAAAACATTGCTGGCAGAAATATTTCCGCTTGAGACAACTACGCCCATGCTAGACCGTAGCCAAGTCTTAAACGTGCAGAGTGCACTGAAACTCTTCTCAGCCTCACATGAAGACACTGGCACCACAAACAAAATTCTGATCAGCACTTCAAATTGGTCAAACAACCCGCGCACCTCCACTGGAAGCCTCCTGAAGACCTCTGCTGCCTCTCCACTGCTGCTACAGGGGTATTTGTTGTGAAATTGCCTTCTCACAATTGCCTGTGCACCTGTGTATTTTCCTGCCATGTTTGAGGCACCGTAACTCTGCCCATGTAAGCCAGACATAGGCAAATTGTGCCTCAACAACACATCAGTTGCCACTTTCGCAATGCCCTCATCTGTTGTCTCTGACACCGTGTATAGCCCAATAAACTCCTTGTGAAGGGCAACGTCATGGTCAACATAACACAGGCAGGCACTCTCAGACACTCTCCTGTTCAGCGCCAGAGACATCTTTAGTACCATCAAGAATACTGAAAATTGTGCAATCTGAAGTGACCTAAACTGAGCTGCAATGCCTCAAATGACTGTATTGGCCATGATGTTAAGAATTTAATTATGTGCTTTTGGGACTGTGTACACTGTGGTATGCTCTGTTAACGACTTCAGTAAATGGGATCATCCTCTTCTGCCCTAAGGAAAAACCTCAACCAACCCTATACGGGTGCTGCAGGCAATAAGGTTGACACCTGGCCCTGCCGTGGCTGTGCCACTGTCCCCTATACTGGTGCTGCAGGCAACAAGGTTGACACCTGGTCCTGCCGTGGCTGTGCCACTGTCCCCTATACTGGTGCAGCTGGCAACAAGGTTGACACCTGGTCCCGCCGTGGCTGTGCCACTGTCCCCTATACTGGTGATGCAGGCAACAAGGTTGACACCTGGTCCTGCCCGTGGCTGTGACACGGTCATCTGAGGTCTCTCTCCCTGGCTCGTTCCCTTTCACTACCCTCACTGACTCACAGTTTGTCTCCAAGAAAAAAAAATAAGGTGTTTGCCATATTCCTAACTACTGGTACCAAAAACTACACAATTAATTACAACAGCAATACCATTGCCTTCAACAAATCTTGGTTCAGTCAGCAGTTTAAGTTGAGAATGTGGGTATCCATAGCATTGTCCATTTATGTTGTTATTTTACAAGTCAAAAAAGAGAGAACTCAACAAGAGAAGACTCAACAAACTTACCTGAGACTCCCTGTCTCTGCTGTCTGTGTGCCATCTGTTGCCTGCTCTGCCTGATGACATCATTATGAAACATTGCCATTAGCATTTCACTTCTTTCTTATGAACATTTTATCAACTTTGAGATATTAGGCTACTAGTGTTCTTACTTTGCATTTTGATGTACTGCAAAATGCTCTGATGTCCGTCTTTTATTATTTGCTGTCATATTTCTACCTGGCTGGCTGGATACACGGTTCTGTGGTGTTTACTATAATCTTTGCTAATAATCATTTTACTCCAAAATCAGCACACAGGTGCTTCAATGTCCCCTAGTGACAATTTAGCTTTTGCAACGATACCATTAAAGATATTTAAGACAATGGTAGAATAGAGTGTAATTCTGTTCAGTTTGGAATAAACTGACAAAAACAAAGATTCCATCTTTGATGACGCCACATAAATGGAATAGGTGCTAGCTAGATTGCTAGCTAAAGTTTACTCCATCGGTTTTCTTGCTGGTTCTGCAAATTCAGCTATTGTGTGTGTGAACCCTGCCAACATCAAACAAAATCGCAATGACCTTCATAATACCTCTGATGGCAGTAACTTTACAAGCACTAATTATGGTAAATTTAGCCTGAGAATAGTATCTAGTTATGGTAAAGGGTGAAATAAGTATAGCTAGTTATAATTGTAATGGTTTGGCACATTGTAAAAAAAGAAGATCAGTCTTTACATGGCTAAAAGAAAAGGAATATAACATATGCTTTTTACAGGAAACTCACTCTACATCCTTAGATGAAGTTGCGTGGAAAAAGGAATGGGCTGGTGAAATAATTTTCTGTCATGGACAAAGCAACTCAAAGAGTATGATGATGTTAACTGGTGACAGGGGGCAGTATTTTCACGTCCGGATGAAATGCATGCCCAAATTCAACTGCCTGCTACTCATCTCCAGAAGATACGATATGCATATTATTAATAGATTTGGATAGGAAACACTCTGAAGTTTCTAAAACTGTTTGAATCATGTCTGTGAGTATAAAATAACTTTTTTAGCAGTTGAAAGCCCGAGGACAAACCATTCAGATTGTTTTTTTTGTTGTTGAGGTCATTCTCTTTTCAATGGTTTTTAATTGGGAATCCAGATTTCCAAGGGACCTTCTTGCAGTTCCTATCGCTTCCACTGGATGTCAACAGTCTTTAGAAATTGGTTGAGGTTTTTCCTTTGTGTAATGAAGAAGTACGACCATCATGAACGAGGGTAAGTTGAAGTGTACTGTTAGATAGAGGTGAGTGATCAGAAAGGTAGCTACAGTTTGTTTTCCTCCTGTATTAAACACAGATCATCCCGTCTTCAATTTGATCAATTATTTACATTAAAAAATACCTAAAGTTGTATTACAAAAGTAGTTGGAAATGGCTTGATGGCATACCGGTAGAGGTATATCAAGTATTTTTTGATATACTAAAAGCTCCATTGTTAGATTGTTTTTAACTTTTAATTATTTATTTATTTCACCTTTATTTAACCAGGTAGGCTAGTTGAGAACAAGTTCTCATTTGCAACTGCGACCTGGCCAAGATAAAGCATAGCAGTGTGAACAGACAACACAGAGTTACACATGGAGTAAACAATAAACAAGTCAATAACACAGTAGAAAAAAAGAGAGTCTATATACATTGTGTGCAAAAGGCATGAGGAGGTAGGCGAATAATTACAATTTTGCAGATTAACACTGGAGTGATAAATGATCAGATGGTCATGTACAGGTAGAGATATTGGTGTGCAAAAGAGCAGAAAAGTAAATAAATAAAAACAGTATGGGGATGAGGTAGGTAAAATTGGGTGGGCTATTTACCGATAGACTATGTACAGCTGCAGTGATCGGTTAGCTGCTCAGATAGCAGATGTTTGAAATTGGTGAGGGAGATAAAAGTCTTCAACTTCAGCGATTTTTGCAATTCGTTCCAGTCACAGGCAGCAGAGAACTGGAACGAAAGGCGGCCAAATGAGGTGTTGGCTTTAGGGATGATCAGTGAGATACACCTGCTGGAGCGCGTGCTACGGGTGGGTGTTGCCATCGTGACCAGTGAACTGAGATAAGGCGGAGCTCTACCTAGCATGGACTTGTAGATGACCTGGAGCCAGTAGGTCTGGCGACGAATATGTAGCGAGGGCCAGCCAACTAGAGCATACAGGTCGCAGTGGTGGGTGTTATAAGGTGCTTTAGTAACAAAACGGATGGCACTGTGATAAACTGCATCCAGTTTGCTGAGTAGAGTGTTGGAAGCTATTTTGTAGATGACATCGCCGAAGTCAAGGATCGGTAGGATAGTCAGTTTTACTAGGGTAAGTTTGGCGGCGTGAGTGAAGGAGGCTTTGTTGCGGAATAGAAAGCCGACTGTAGATTTTATTTTAGATTGGAGATGTTTGATATGAGTCTGGAAGGAGAGTGTACAGTCTAGCCAGACACCTGGGTACTTATAGATGTCCACATATTCTAGGTCGGAACCATCCAGGGTGGTGATGCTAGTCGGGCGTGCAGGCAGCGAACGGTTGAAAAGCATGCATTTGGTTTTACTAGCCTTTAAGAGCAGTTGGAGGCCACGGAAGGAGTGTTGTATGGCATTGAAGCAGCAAGAGCTACATCATTGATATATATAGAGAAAAGAGTCGGCCCGAGAATTTAACCCTGTGGCACCCCCATAGAGACTGCCTGAGGACCGGACAGCATGCCCTCCGATTTGACACACTGAACTGTCTGCAAAGTAGTTGGTGAACCAGGCAAGGCAGTCATCAGAAAAACCGAGGCTACTGAGTCTGCCGATAAGAATATGGTGATTGACAGAGTCGAAAGCCTTGGCAAGGTCGATGAAGACGGCTGCACAGTACTGTCTTTTATCGATGGCGGTTAAGATATCGTTTAGTACCTTGAGCGTGGCTGAGGTACACCCATGACTGGCTCGGGAAACCAGATTGCACAGCGGAGAAGGTACGGTGGGATTCGAGATGGTCTGTGACCTGTTTGTTGACTTGGCATTTGAAGACCTTAGATAGGCAGGGCAGGATGGATATAGGTCTGTGACAGTTTGGGATGACTGCGGCAGCTTTCCAATCCTTGGGGATCTCAGATGATATGAAAGAGAGGTTGAACAGGCTGGTAATAGGGGTTGCGACAATGGCAGCGGATAGTTTCAGAAATAGAGCCCAGCTGATTTGTATGGGTCCAGGTTTTGCAGCTCTTTCAGAACATATGCTATCTGGATTTGGGTAAAGGAGAACCTGGAGAGGCTTGGGCGAGTAGCTGCGGGGGGGGGGGGGGGGGGGGGGTGTGAGCTGTTGGCAGAGGTTGGAGTAGCCAGGAGGAAGGCATGGCCAGCCGTTGAGAAATGTTGTTGAAGTTTTCGATAATCATGGATTTATCGGTGGTGACCGTGTTACCTAGCCTCAGTGCAGTGGACAGCTGGGAGGAGGTGCTCTTGTTCTCCATGGACTTCAGTGTCCCAGAACTTTTTCAAGTTAGAGCTACAGGATGCAAATTTCTGCCTGAAGAAGCTGGCCTTTGCTTTTCTGACTGACTGCGTGTATTGGTTCCTGACTTCCCTGAGCAGTTGCATATCGCGGGCACTATTCTATGCTTTTGCAGTCCGCCACAGGATGCTTTTGTGCTGGTCGAGGGCAGTCAGGTCTGGAGTGAACCAAGGGCTATATCTGTTCTTAGTTCTGCATTTTTTGAACGGAGCATGCTTATCTAAAATGGTGAGGAAGTTACTTTTAAAGAATGACCAGGCATCCTCAACTGACTGAATGAGGTCAATATCCTTCCAGGATACCCGGGCCAGGTCGATTAGAAAGGCCTGCTCGCAGAAGTGTTTTAGGGAGCGTTTGACAATGATGAGGGGTGGTCGTTTGACTGCGGATCCGTAGCGGATACAGGCAATGAGGCAGTGATCGCTGAGATCCTGGTTGAAGACAGTGGAGGTGTATTTGGAGGGCCAGTTGGTCAGGATGACGTCTATGAGGGTGCCCTTGTTTACAGATTTAGGGTTGTACCTGGTGGGTTCCTTGATGATTTGTGTGAGATTGAGGGCATCTAGCTTAGATTGTAGGACTGCCGGGGTGTTAAGCATATCCCAGTTTAGGTCACCTAACAGAACAAACTCTGAAGCTAGAAGGGGGGCGATCAATTCACAAATGGTGTCCAGGGCACAGCTGGGAGCTGAGGGGGGTCGGTAGCAGGTGGCAACAGTGAGAGACTTATTTCTGGAGAGAGTCATTTTTCAAATTAGTAGTTTGAACTGTTTTGGTATGGACCTGGAATGTATGACATTACTTTGCAGGCTATATCTGCAGTAGACTGCAACTCCTCCCCCTTTGGCAGTTCTATCTCTGACGGAAAATGTTATAGTTGGGTATGGAAATCACAGAATTTTTGGTGGCCTTCCTGGTGGCCTTCCTATAGAAATGGTAATCTGTCGAATACTCAGCAGGAAGGTCTGATTTCTCTTTTATTAAAACAAGACCCAGATGGCAAATATAAAGACCTGGGCGATCTAAAAAACTGGAGGTCCCTAACACTTCAATGTTGTGATGCAAAATGCATAGCACTCAGAATTAAAAGGGTTTTACCAGGTATTGTTCACCCTGATCAGACAGGTTTTTTACATGAACAATACATTGGAGATAATATACGATAACTACTAGAAATAATAGAACATCATGAAACATAAGAAGCCAGGACAGGTATTTATAGTGGATTTTGAAAAGGCATTTGATAAAGTAAGACTGGATTTTATTTATAAATGCCTGGATTTTTTTCACTTTCGGCAATTCTCTTATAAAATCGGTAAAAATAATGTATAGCAAACCCAGGTGTAAAATAGTAAATAACGGCTTCTTCTCAGGGAGTTTTGAATTGTCAAGAGGAGTTAAACAAGGGTGTCCGCTGTCACCATATCTATTCATGATAGCCATCGACATGCTTGCTATTAAAATCAGATCCAATAACAACATTAGAGGATTAGAAATCCAAGACTTAAAAACAAAGGTGTCCATGTATGACGATGACTCAAGTTTTATGTTAACATATGTTTCCCATGCCAATAAATCCTTGATTTTAATTGAATTGAGAGATTTAGGTGTCACGCCCTGACCTTAGTGAGACGTTTTATTTCTCTATTTGGTTAGGTCAAAGTGTGATTTCGGGTGTGCATTCTATGTTGTCTATTTCTTTACCGAGTATGGTTCCCAATCAGAGGCAGCTGTCTATCGTTGTCTCTGATTGGAAATCATACTTAGGCAGCCCTTTTTCCCACTTTCTGTTGTGGGATCTTGTCTACATTTAGTCGCCTGAGTGCACAACAGTGGCTTCACGTTTCGTTTGGTTGTTTGTTGTTTTGTTCGATGAGTTTCAGTTCATAAAAATCACGTGGAACTCTATGCACGCTGCGCCTTGGTCTAATCATTACGACGATCGTGACAGAAGATCCCACCAAAAATGGACCAAGCAGTGTGTACAGGAGGAGTGGACTTGGGAGGAGATTCTGGATGGTAAAGGACCCTGGACGCAGGCTGGGGAGTATCGCCGTCCGAAGGAGGAAATAGAGGCAGCGAAAGCAGAACAGCGACGTTAAGAGTAGTTATACCAACGAGGCAAGCACAAGAGGCAGCCCCAAAAAGGTTTTAGGAGGGGAGAACACGGGGAATTGGCAGAGTCATGGTTTAGACCTGAGCCAACTCCCCGTTCTTACCGTTGGGTGCGTTTGACTGGTCAGGCACCGTGTTATGCAGTGATGCGCACAGTGTATCCAGTGCGCATTCATAGCCAGGTACACTCTGTTCCAACTCTCCGCATTTGCCGACGCTAGAGTGGGCATCCAGCCAGGACGGGTTGTGCCGGCTCAGTGCTCCTGGTCTCCAGTACACCTCTTCGGACCAGGATATTCTGCGCCGGCTTTACGCGCTGTATCCGCAGTGCGACTTCACAGCCCAGTGCGTCTTGTGCCAGCGCCCCGCACTTGTCGAGCTAAAGTGAGCATTGTGCCAGCTCTGCGCTCCAGACCTCCAGAGCGCCTCCAAAGTCCAGTCCGTCCTGTGCCTCCTCCCCACACTCATTCTGAGGTGCATGTCATCAGCCCGGTGACACCTGTAACGTGGAACCTCCAAAGACGGTCCTCAGTCCAGAACCTCCAAAGACGGTCCACAGTCCGGAGCCTCCAACGACGGTCCCCAGTCCAGGGTCTCCAGCGACGGTCCCCATTCCGGGGTCTCCAGCGACAATCCGGAGCCGCCACCGAGGGTAGATGCCCACCCGGACCCTCCCCTATAGGTTCAGGTTTGTGGCCGGGATTCTGCACCTTTAGGGTGGGGGGAGAGAGCTTTTTTATTTCTCTATTTGGTTTGGTCAGGGTGTGATTTGGGGTGGGCATTCTATGTTGTCTATTTCTTTGTTTGTGGTCGAGTGTGTTTCCCAATCAGAGGCAGCTGTCTATCGTTGTCTCTGATTGGGAATCATACTTAGGCAGCCCTATTTCCCACTTTCTGTTGTGGGATCTTGTCTACATTTAGTTGCCTGAGTGCACAACAGCAGCTTCATGTTTAGTTTGGTTGTTTGTTCGATGAGTTTCGGTTTATAAAAATTATGTGGAACTCTATGCACGCTGCGCCTTGGTCTAATCATTACGACGATCATGACATTAGGTAACAATAACAACACCGTCATGTTTAATCTTCCTATTAAAAACATCATTCAGACTATCAATGTCTGAACTTTCCGATGAAAATGCTTGGCAAAAATAATATAGTATGTTCTTGAAATGCTCAAAGAAATATATATATTTTTTTATCAAATAGTATACAAGGCTTACTAAAGAGACCAAAAAAATCTTAGGTTTCATTACATACAGTCGAGAAGAACTACTGAATATAAGATCAGCATCAACTCACCATCAGTACGACCAAGAATATGTTTTTCGCGACGCAGATCCTGTGTTCTGCCTTACAAACAGGACAACGGAGCGGATCCCATGCAGCGACCCAAAAAAACGAAAAAGAGGGAAACGAGGCGGTCTTCTGGTCAGACTCCGGAGACGGGCACACCGTGCACCACTCCTTAGCATTCTTCTTGCCAATGTCCAGTCTCTTGACAACAAGGTTGATGAAATCCGAGCAAGGGTAGCATTCCAGAGGGACATCAGAGACTGTAACGTTCTTTGCTTCACGGAAACGTGGCTCACTGGAGAGACGCTATCCGAGGCGGTGCGGCCAACGGGTTTCTCCACTTATCGCGCAGACAGAAACAAACATCGTTCTGGTAAGAAGAGGGGCGGGGGCGTATGCCTTATGGCTAACGTGACATGGTGTGATGAAAGAAACATACAGGAACTCAAATCCTTCTGTTCACCTGATTTAGAATTCCTCACAATCAAATGTAGACCGCATTATCTACCAAGAGAATTCTCTTTGATTATAATCACAGCCGTATATATCCCCCCCAAGCAGACACATCGATGGCTCTGCATTAACTTTATTTGACTCTTTGCAAACTGGAAACCATTTATCCGGAGGCTGCATTCATTGTAGCTGGGGATTTTAACAAGGCTAATCTGAAAACAAGACTCCCTAAATTTTATCAGCATATCGATTGCGCAACCAGGGGTGGAAAGACCGTGGATCATTGTTACTCTAACTTCCGCGACGCATATAAGGCCCTGCCCCGCCCCCCTTTCGGAAAAGCTGACCACGACTCCATTTTGTTGATCCCTGCCTACAGACAGAAACTAAAACAAGAGGCTCCCACGCTGAGGTCTGTCCAACGCTGGTCCGACCAAGCTGACTCCACACTCCAAGACTGCTTCCATCACGTGGACTGGGACATGTTTCGTATTGCGTCAGATAACAACAACATTGACGAATACGCTGATTCGGTGTGCGAGTTCATTAGAACGTGCATTGAAGATGTCGTTCCCATAGCAACGATTAAAACATTCCCTAACCAGAAACCGTGGATTGATGGCAGCATTCGCGTGAAACTGAAAGCGCGAACCACTGCTTTTAATCAGGGCAAGGTGTCTGGTAACATGACCGAATACAAACAGTGCAGCTATTCCCTCCGCAAGGCTATCAAACAAGCTAAGTGTCAGTACAGAGACAAAGTAGAATCTCAATTCAACGGCTCAGACACAAGAGGCATGTGGCAGGGTCTACAGTCAATCACGGATTACAGGAAGAAATCCAGCCCAGTCACGGACCAGGATGTCCTGCTCCCAGGCAGACTAAATAACTTTTTTGCCCGCTTTGAGGACAATACAGTGCCACTGACACGGCCTGCAACGAAAACATGCGGTCTCTCCTTCACTGCAGCCGAGGTGAGTAAGACATTTAAACGTGTTAACCCTCGCAAGGCTGCAGGCCCAGAGGGCATCCCCAGCCGCGCCCTCAGAGCATGCGCAGACCAGCTGGCCGGTGTGTTTACGGACATATTCAATCAATCCCTATACCAGTCTGCTGTTCCCACATGCTTCAAGAGGGCCACCATTGTTCCTGTTCCCAAGAAAGCTAAGGTAACTGAGCTAAACGACCACCGCCCCGTAGCACTAACTTCCGTCATCATGAAGTGCTTTGAGAGACTAGTCAAGGACCATATCACCTCCACCCTACCTGACACCTTAGACACCTTAGTTGAAGAGGCGCAGCAGCGCCTCTTCAACCTCAGGAGGCTGAAGAAATTTGGCTTGTCACCAAAAGCACTCACAAACTTCTACAGATGCACAATCGAGAGCATCCTGGCGGGCTGTATCACCGCCTGGTACGGCAACTGCTCCGCCCTCAACCGTAAGGCTCTCCAGAGGGTAGTGTGGTCTGCACAACGCATCACCGGGGGCAAACTACCTGCCCTCCAGGACACCTACACCACCCGATGTCACAGGAAGGACATAAAGATCATCAAGGACATCAACCACCAGAGCCACAGCCTGTTCACCCCGCTATCATCCAGAAGGCGAGGTCAGTACAGGTGCATCAAAGCTAGGACCGAGAGACTGAAAAACAGCTTCTATCTCAAGGCCATCAGACTGTTAAACAGCCACCACTAACATTGAGTGGCTGCTGCCAACACACTGACACTGACTCAACTCCAGCCACTTTAATAATGGGAATTGATGGAAAATGATGTAAATATATCACTAGCCACTTTAAACAATGCTACCTTATATAATGTTACTTACCCTACATTATTCATCTCATATGCATACGTATATACTGTACTCTATATCATTGACCGTATCCTTATGTAATACATGTATCACTAGCCACTTTAACTATGCCACTTTGTTTACATACTCATCTCATATGTATATACTGTACTCGATACCATCTACTGTATCTTGCCTATGCTGCTCTGTACCATCATTCATTCATATATCCTTATGTACATATTCTTTATCCCCTTACACTGTGTACAAGACAGTAGTTTTGGAATTGTTAGTTAGATTACTTGTTGGTTATTACTGCATTGTCGGAACTTGAAGCACAAGCATTTCGCTACACTCGCATTAACATCTGCTAACCATGTGTATGTGACAAATAAAATTTGATTTGATTTGAAAATGTGTATGCAAAGGTTAATGTAGTGTCCTCTGACATTTTCTCAGTCTTTGTTAGCTGTATCCTCCTCATATCAATTATAGTAGTACAGGTGGCACTCATTGGATATGATTAAATTGGTTAAATTCAAGTTAATATTTGAGGAATACAACACAGAACCACTCATCCTCAACCACACACCTCAGTGCTCCCGTCTGTAAACTGATGCTGCCCATCCCCTCACTTGATGGACCACACCTGACATGCAAATGTGATCTATTGGTTATGACAACACTTTAGTATGATTGAAGAGACCATGCCGTGTTGTGTGGAACGTGTTAGGGATGGATATGGACCTGAGTTATTCCTGATCAGGTCAGGTCAAATGTGTCACTTATTTAAATGAAAAAAATTCAATATAAAATTCAATTTATCAAAAAGATACATTTTTGTTCGTGGATGTTTAAATTCTATGAAAAAAAATGTACATTTATTTTTCTGGTCCTTTCCTGTGTTGGATAAACCTTGTTTGGTCAGCATTTATAAGCAGTTTATAATCTAGCAGCAGTTTTAAAGGATTTTTAGATCTACATTTAACAGTGATAGCGATCTAGAAGATCCAGAATCTTGCTCAGTCTCCTCCTGCTTACAGAAAAACAATTTGTAGCCAATTGTAAAGTCTGTGGATGTTAGCCATTTCTAAGATACTCATATAACATCACAATAAATCACAAAAAAATATTTTAAAATAATTTAAATGAAAGGTCAACAGGACTAACTTATTGATTATAAATGGAAGTTTACAACATGATATTTTCACTTTATCCACTGCATAAAGTTGGAAACTTCCATAACTTTAGTCAGATCTCACTAGTCGCCAACTGTTACATTACTGAATGTGTCCTCCCATTGTACATTAAGAATTTGTAGTAGCTTTGTAACTGAAAGTAGTGAGCATTATGGCACCCTGTAAAAGGAAGTCAATTCTACCTGAGAGACCTCTGATAGAGAGCAGTTTTCCAGCCCTATGGAGGTAGTAGAGGGGCTGCACAATCCCAGTAACCACATCAAGAAAGACACAATCAAAGCCTGATGTAACAAACACATTTCTTTCTATTGTTTTGTATAGTGTGTTTCAGTGTTCAGTGTTTTCTTTATTCAATTTCATCATGAACACATACCACGCTGCATTTTGGTCCTCCGATCCTTCTCGCCTCTCCTCTTCAGATGAAGAGGAGGACGCCCGTGACAACACCGATGTCAGCGCTCATGGTTAATCTAAAGTAGGGAGCAAACAAACCTATGAAAAATGTGTCCAAACAGAACCTGATCACAACCAACCAGACTAAACCAGTGATTCTGACCCTGTATAATAATGATCAACAATTTTCCTCTTTATTTAATAATCTTACATATAAAACCTTATTTGTTTATCGAAAATGGTGAATAATGAGAAGTGTGCTTGAAAGGATGCACATAACTCTGCAATGTTGGTTGTATTGGAGAGTCTCAGTCTTAAATAATTTTCCACACAAAGTCTGTGCCTGTATTTAGTTTTCATGCTAGGGAGGGCCGAAATACCACTCTCACATAGGTACGTGGTTGCAAGAGCATCAGTGTCTTAACAGCGCGACTTGCCAAGACTGGATACTCTGCCCAATCCAGATATCTGGCAGTGGCTTCTGATTAAATTAAATTCTCACAGAACAGCTTGTTGCAATTTCGACAAGGCTCTCTTGTTCAGATATTGGTACTGGACTGGAGGCAGGGCATGAAAGGGATAACGAATCCAGTTGTTTGTGTCATCCATTTCGGGAAAGTACCTGCGTAATTGAGCACCGAACTCACTCAGGTGCTTCGATATATCACATTTGACATTGTTCATAAGCTTAAGACAATTTACACACAAAAAAATCATACAATGATGGAAAGACCTGTGTGTTGTCCTTGTTAATGCAGAAAGAGAAGAGCTCCAACTTAATTAATCATAGCCTCAATTTTGTCCCGCACATTGAATATAGTTGTGGAGAGTCCCTGTACTCCTAGATTCAGATCATTCAGGCAAGAAAAAATTTCACCCAGATAGGCCAGTCGTGTGAGAAACACTTCATCATGCAAGCGATCAGACAAGTGAATATTATGGTCAGTAAAGAAAACTTGAACCTCGTCTCTCTACTCAAAATAACGTGTCAAAACTTTTACGCCTTGATAACCAGAACACTTCTGTATGTTGTAAAAGCGTTACATGGTGGCTGCCCAAATTATTGCATAGTGCAGAAAATACACGAGAGTTCAGGGGCCTTGCTTTAACAATGTTAATAATTTTCACTGTCGTGTCAGAAATGTCTTTCAAGCTGTCAGGTATTCCCTTGGCAGCAAGAGCCTCTCGGTGGATGCTGCATTGGAACTTCCGCGAAAGAGTAACGGTTAAAGTGATTGGATGTTAATTATTTGACTAGGCTACCTGCATTTGACATTGTGCTGTTATTTCGCTGAACACTAGATGGTTGATGGTTTTTGGCAGTGAAACGAGGCTACTCAGGAGAGAAAAACAACTCACCCAAATGTATAGCCCTTTTGGAAAATATAAATTGTCTGTTTGAAAATGGGAATCACATTTTATTTGGCGTACCCCCGAGAGTTTGGGAAAACCTGCTCTAGGGAATTGTGTGGCATTTGGGACACAGCCCTGGTGTTGGGAGAAGAGAGAAACGATTGTTGTGGTAATTTCCTGTATTACTAAGTGAAAGGAGAGTTTACAAACTACACACAAGTCCGAGTTATACTTTAAACTCCATATTTGAATAATATGAGCTTCACCATAGCCCTTTGACTCTCAGATCAATTCAGTGTCTATGAATTAATTCTGAGAGTGCTTACAAAACAATTCTTAGTATCATTTATAGCCAAGACACACCCCTCTCAACTCACATGACGAATAACAGATCTTAGGAACATTACAAAGTGCCTTTTACTTGAAAGAGGAGTATCCCATAGCCAGACAGCATTAGCTATAAATTATTGTTCAGTTTGCTCTCTTAGACGAGGTTCCACTTCTCGTTCTTGGTACTACTTAGGACCAAAACATGACCTCTTCCAATGGCATATATCAATTGTCAATTCTAGATTCCCCCATCTCAAATACACCCCCTGCTGGACAAGCTCAGAAATGACAGCGAGCCTCTTAGGTCATATACTAGGTCAAGATCAGGGCAACCTCAGAGGGGACATACAATAGTTCCAAACACTGCCATACTCTTCCCCCAAATGGGAAATGTAGGGAGTGACTAGCACACAGACATTGTGGAGCCAATAGATAATTGGTTCCCCCTCAATCATCCCTTCACATGGTTTAAAAGATACGTTCACATATGAAGACAAGCCTGACCTCTCCCTTCTCTGGGCCCCAAGTATTGTCGCCCTAGCTGAGAAGGGATAACTGCAACTGCCAACAGTAGAGTCCAAAAGAAGACATTCTAATGACAAAAATAAGATAAAACATCTTATTTATCAATGTTACCTAACTAATTGTGATTCATCCCCAACATTCCCCTCTCAAGGGACATTGTCCATTCTGGAGAATCAGAACATTAACTACATACTCAATATAAAAAATATATATATAAAAAAAAATCCCTTCAATGTCAAATACCTTAGCTTATATGTAAGCTTTCTCCCTTCTGGAACTAAGTTTACAACCTTTATTCTACATGACAAACTTGCACAGGTTTAAATAAAGTTGAAATAAAAAAATAAAAGAGGGATGACTGTCCTAAATGTTGTGATGAGGTCTGTGTTTAGATACAGGTTCTCCTGTAACTTAAGGAGCATTTCTATGTTATGTTTTTTGTTTATATTTTTCTCAAATGGATTATTCTGTGTGATTAAGATACCGTCTGATGTCACTTTTCATGATAACCTCGAAAGAACAGATCAGAACAACCCCTTGGGTTGTGCCGTGGTAGAAATCTTTGTGGGCTATACTCAGCCTTGTCTCAGGATGGTAAGTTGGTGGTTGAAGATATCCCTCTAGTGGTGTGGGGGCTGTGCTTTGGCAAAGTGGGTGGGGTTATATCCTTCCTGTTTGTCCCTGTCCCGGGGGTGTCCTCGGATGGGGCCACAGTGTCTCCTGACCCCTCCTGTCTCACCCTCCAGTATTTATGCTGCAGTAGTTTATGTGTCGGGGGGCTAGGGTCAGTTTGTTATATCTGGAGTACTCCTGTCCTATTCGGTGTCCTGTGTGAATTTAAGTGTGCTCTCTCTAATTCTCTCTTTCTCTCTTTCTTTCTCTCTCTCGGGGGACCTGAGCCCTAGGACCATGCCTCAGGACTACCTGACATGATGACTCCTTGCTGTCCCCAGTCCACCTGGCCATGCTGCTGCTCCAGTTTCAACTGTTCTGCCTGTGGTTATTATTATTCGACCATGCTGGTCATTTATGAACATTTGAACATCTTGAGCATGTTCTGTTATAATCGTCACCCCACATAGCCTGGTTCCTCTCTAGGTTTCTTCCTAGGTTTTTGCCTTTCTAGGGAGTTTTTCCTAGCCACCGTGCTTCTACACCTGCATTGCTTGCTGTTTGGGGTTTTGGGCTGGGTTTCTGTACAGCACTTTGAGATATCAGCTGATGTACGAAGGGCTATATAAATACATTTGATTTGATTTAGTTCAGTTCATTAAATACATTATAAATTATTACTTTTACTTTTTTAATTCTTCTTAACACATTTCAAAGAGAATAACAACACATTCTATTGAAACTATTCTTTCAAATTGGCTTATACTCCCCATCACACTGTCAACTCCATCGTAGAGCCAAGGATCATGAAGTTAGACCTATATCCCTCGGAAATAGAACATCACAAACACAACAATACAATACAATACACTCCTTCACATTTCACTCAAGGTGTATAAACTTCAATCCAAAACCTCAAATAACTGAATCCTCGCCAATTTTTTACACATATATCTCCATGTGAGTAATGTATAAAACAAAAGTACTACTGGTACAAAAGATAAAACAACATTTCAAATAACCTACTCAAATAAAAAATCACTAAACTGAAAAAACTCCACAAAGAAAAATGATTTTACCCATATGGTCATAGGAAAATAGAATTAAAGCAGCATACCTTTAGTTAAAAGCAATGCTATCTCCTTCTTCACTTTGGTGCAAATTACAAATATGGCTATGAACTATAAACTCAAACATATTTATCAATTACACAAATTATCTTGAAATCAGTATTACAAATGACCATAAATTCATTATCCAAATGGCTTTCCAATGAGGGTGATCAAGCCACAATGGAAAGTCATGATGGAGGTCATAGGTCATACAAAACCCTTCAAAGAAGTCTATTTTACTTTATTAGACAAATTATACAAATAATATAATATTTCCTACTTGTTGTATCTCAGGTTCCCAGAACATTCCTTTATCAAAAGAATTAATGTGTTTAATTAAAACTCAGAAAATTAAAATTCCATGTGCATGCGTGCCCCTTTAAGATACCTTTGCACTAAAACAAATGGAAAACTCACCAAACCCAAAGGAAATAAAAAACAAACCAAACATAGTATTTTAAAAACACCAACAAATAGTCATAACAAATGTTTTATATGTGTGTATTTGCAAAACTTAATGAAAAAAACAAGTCTTTTTTTGACTATATTAGACAAATTACAAAAATAGGAAAACATTTCCTACAATGTTGTATCCCATGTTCCCAGAACATTCCTTTATCAAAAACATTCGCATGTTTAATTAAAACTCAGAAAATAAAAACCCATTAAAATTCCATGTGCGTGCATTCCCCTTTAACTTGTTATGGCTGCATCCCACTATCGGGATAAGTGTCATCAACAACCGCTGAATAGCATAGCGCTACATTCGATAAATATTACTACAAATATTTACATTCATGAAATCACAAGTGCAATATAGGAAAACACAGTTTAGCCTTGTGTTAATCCACCTGTCGTGTCAGATATAATGTGATTTTCTGGATTTTTAGATTTTTTTTAGATTCCGTCCCTCACAGTTGAAGTGTACCTATGATAAAAATTACAGACCTCTACATGCTTTATAAGTAGGAAAACCTGCAAAATCGGCAGTGTATCAAATACTTGTTCTCCCCACTGTATGTATTCTATTCTATTTCCACTTTATTTTAGTCTATGCCGCTCCGACATTGCACGTCCAAATATTTATATATTCTTAATTCCATTCCTTTACTTTAGGTCTGCATATTAAGCCCATAGATAAGCATTGGACTTGTTTTGGTGAGAGTAAACCATCTCGCTTTGTCTATTCTTCTTTGCCTTAGTCCTGCTTTCAACCAATGTCTGTCATGATACACTATATGTGGACACTTGCTCGTCAACATCTCATTACAAAATCATGGGCATTAATATGGATTTGGTCCCCCTTTTGCTGCTATAACACCCCCCACTCTTTTGGGAAGGCTTTCCACTAGATGTTGAAACATTGCTGTGGGGACTTGTTTCCATTCAGCCACAAGAGCATTAGTGAGGTCGGCACTGATGTTATGCGATTACGCCTGGCTCACAGTCTGCGTTCCAACTCATCCCAAAGGTGTTTGATGGGGTTGAAGTCAGGGCTCTGTGCAGACCAGTCAAGTTCTTCCACACTGATCTCAACAAACCTTTTCTGTATGGAACTTGTATGGACCTCGCTTAGTGCACTGTCATGCTGAAACAAAAAAGAGCATTCCGTTTGGAAGCTCAGAATCTGCTAGAATGTCATTGTGTGATGTAGCGTTAAGATTTTGCTTCACTGGAACAAAAGGGCCTAGCCCAAACCATGAAAAACAGCCCCAGACCCTTATTGCTCCTCCACCAAACTTAACAGTTGACACTATGCATGCATTGGGCAGGTAACATTCTCCTGGCATCCGCAGAACCAAGATTCATCTGTCGAACTGCCAGTTGGTGAAGCGTGATTCATCCCTCCAGAAAACTTGTTTCCTCTGTTCCAGAGTCCAATAGCGATAAGATTTACTCCACTCCAGCAGATGCTTGGCATTGGGCATGGTGATCCTAGGCTTTTGTGCAGCTGCTTGGCCATGGAAACTTATTTCATGAAGCTCCTGACAAACTTTTCTTGTGCGGACTTTGTTTCCAGAGGCAGTTTAGAACTCGGTAGTGAGTGTTGTAACCGAGGACAGACCATTTTTTACACACTACACGATACAGCACTCGGCTGTCTCGTTCTGTGAGCTTGAGTGGACAACCACTTGGTGGCTGAGCTCTTGTTGTTCCTAGACGTTTCTGCCTCACAATAACAGCACTTACAGTTAACCAGGGCATCTCTAGCAGGGCAGAAATGTGATAATCTGACTTGTTGGACAACTGTCATCCTATGACGGTGCCACCTTGAAAGTCACTGAGCTTTTCATTGTGGCCATTCTACTGCCAATGTTTGTGTATAGAGAATGCATGGCTGTGTGCTCGATTTTATACACCTGTCAGCAACGGGTGTGGCTGAACAGCCGAATCCACTCATTTGAAGGTCTGTCCACATACTTTTCTATTGCGTAGCTCTAGGATTCACACTTGGCTTTTATTTAGCCAAAATAAAGATCAGGAAAGTGTCAATTTAAACATTGAACAACATAATTAATTAGATACATGAGTAATTCAATCGATCAACAAGTTTCACATTCATACAATCAACATTGAAAATTGTACAGATAACAATAGATTATATTTCTGTAAATGAAATTGAAAGGATTTGAAAATCTTGTTTTTACTATTTAATTCATTTGGTATGTAGATACAAATTTTAACCTTCAATTACGAATCTGTTAAACAAAACAAAATAATCACTACTCTGCATGGTTCTCCCTTATTTGCAACTTTTTAACTATGTTTCAATAGTGATCCAGTCAGTGCTGATTTTAGCATGTAAATCTTGGTGGGGCCAAACAAAATGTTTTTATGCAAGCCAGCACAGCCTCTACACAACCCAAAACTAAACCATACATTAATTGCACTATAATGGTGACCAAAGGTGCCCACAAACTGTTAGGGCCTACTTAAAGCTTAAAGCTGAGACCCAAAAGCAATCCCAACACCTTGCACTGCTACACCAGGTTATCAGCAGAGCCTTGAATGGCAGTGAAACAGTTCTTCAGCCTAAAAAAAACCTAGCAAATATGTCTGACTTGCTTCAACAATTGCGGCATAAGTGGACGACGAGCGGATAAGAGGCAATCCCTAATTTAGATTAAGACATTAATGAGCGAGCTAGGATGGACGTAGTCAATATAACTGTTTGTTCAGCACTGAATTGTACAGCGACAGAATTCAGACCATGGACCGTTCTTACAGTATTCTCCCTGTACACCAATTCAGAACAGTAGGATAAATAAAGGGGGCATAGAAGCAGACAAAGAACGCTCTTATAAATATTCAATGATTACATTCCTCTAAAATAGACTATAGGCTACATGTGCACCACCAAGTCACAACAGTCGTCGAAATTAAGTCAGTGATATTTAAAGTCGCAGCTCTAGAAAGAGGCCCGAGTTCCCGACTTGCAATTCCGAGTTAGATGACCTTTCAACATGTATTTTCCCAGTCAGAGATTATTTTTTTCCTGAGTTTCCAGTTGTCTTGAGCTCACTGATGTCAGATTTCCCAGTTATTAGTTCCTACTTGTTTTGAGCATGGCAGAAGTCATGCTGGATTGACAGCATGGCAAATGTTTAATTTATTTAAACATATATATTTTATTTAATAAAAAGGTGGGGCTCAGAAGAGGTGGGGCTCAGAAGAGGTTTGGCTCTGCCCTACCTGCCCTGCATGACTGGTCGCCACTTGATACAGTTAGGTAAGGAATTCAAGTAAATATGTTAAAAAATGCAATACATAAAACATTTGGAAGCATTATTAATAGGGTATCAAACTGACATGGGAAGACTTATGTGCTGAAAGTTTGGGGAAAACAAGATACAATTTTTTGAACCCCCAATTTGCACCACCTCTGTGGAATGACCCATAAATGGGTATATGGGTGCGATTTCAGACTAGAGCTCAGACAAGAGGAGTGTCAGCGCCACTGCCTGCTTGCACTCATTTAGAGTATATCATATTTCCTTTGACCTGACATGCAAATAGCCTGTTAATTCTGACTGGACCCAAACCCATCCAAGACACAATTGTGTATGCAAAGACTTCTCACCGTTCTTAAATGTTTTCTGACTGCATGTTTGCTGAATTTTTTCTTCTATACAAAAAGATCAAGTAAAAAAAATACATCAGCAGTTCAACAAAGATTTTTATTGAATATTCAGGATAAAAAAAACAATTAATATACACATTTGTTTAACCCTTGAAAATATGTTGTTCTCATCGTCCAATCTCTGTTAAATACAGACACAAAGATGCAATGTGAAGCACTATCAGGAAGATTGATAAGTAATCTTCCCAGATAAGAGAGAATGAATCAAACCTAGGGTTACAAATTCTGGATACCCTGGTAATTCCCTCCTGATTACGGGAATCTTCTGACCAGGATTTCTGAAGTAAAATTACGGTAAATTTACCTGAATATGGCAACCCTAAATAAAACACATATTTTTGCCAGCGCATCTACAACTACCAACCTCTTTGCAAGCAATCACAAAACAGTTATAAACAAACAGGTCACAATTGGCCCTGTGAAACAGAGGGTATCAATCTCCTTCAGAGACCTCTGATACAAGGCAGTTTCCCAGCCCTGTGGAGGTAGAGGAGGGGCTGCACAAACCCACTGACCACACTGATGAATAGACACACAAATGTGAATTTATAAAACTGCCCCGAATCAAAGATTCCATTTAAAAGTAAAACCACTAACCATGGAAAGTAGTCTGCCATCATAGACACCATGATAATGAAAATGATCTTAAACGCCCTCATCTTCATGTTATTTGTCCCCTCCCGCTCTCTCTCCCCTTCCCCCGGCCCAGGCTGTTTCAGAGCCCTGAGAACTGAGAGGCAGCAGAATAACATAAATGAAATTAAGACAATAATTTCAACCCAAAACACATAAAATAAGAAGTTATGCTGCATTACAAACAAAAAAGGGAAACAGAACCCAATCAAAACCAGCCAAACCAATCCAGAACACCCCACCTTGTATCTCAGGGGTCTGTACTTCAGGAAGACCACAGGGTGGACAACTGCCAGGTATCGCTCAAAACATATACAGCACTGGAACAGGGGGCGGCCTGGGATTATAAAACCATTAATTAATGATGCTATAGCTAGGAGAGGAGGAATATGGAGATGTATGTAGACAAAGATAAAGACAGAAGACAGGCAGAAGAGTATCTCAGATACAGCCAAGTTGAGAGCGAAGAACTCTGAGGCCATCGTCCCTCCGGCTCCGCTCAGTATCAGCCACAGGACATAGACATTGGTGGGTAGACTCAGGATGAGGTTGACTGCATAGCAGGATGTGGTGACAGCAATATCAAGTTGCAGATAGCCAGAGAGGACAGAGGAATGGTTGGAGGAGTTCATTTTCTTTATTATACCAACCTTAGTTTGGAAGTACAAGCTTTACCGTTCTAATGATCCTTGCGGCAGAGAGAGAGAGAGAGAGAGGCAGACGTGACAAGAACACCACCATGTTAACTCTTCATATCAAATGCACATCGGAAAAACATCATTTAGATTATCAGTCAGTATCTCCACTTTCCGATGAAAGTAAGATAATTTAAATACAAACATATAACTCAGTTACACTTCTAATCTCTGAGATTAAAAAGTTTCAACCAACCTGAACTCTGTTATTGGTGGTTCCTCTCTTCAGGGTCTTTTCACGATTGTGTCTCTCCTTAGAACTGAGCTAGGTACATCTATAGGCTATATCAAATACCTGCCAACACACCTGTGTGGCATATCACATTGACAACCTCTGAAGCAACATCCAAGGACCTCATGCCATGCAAATATCCTTCTCAGTGTGACAGGAAACACACCTTTAAATATGATTGATGAGGATGTGTTGCTGTTGCTATTGTAGGCCTACTTGTTACTGCATGCTAGACAAAAATAATACATTTGCTTGACATGCTAGAATATACAGATGCTTTTAATCAAGTTGTACACAAGGCTTTCTGTAGAATTCTAAAAAGTCCAACATGTGTATGCAAAGGTTAATGAAGTTTCCTCTGACATTTGCTCAGTCTTTGTTAGCTATAGCCTCCTCACATATTATAGTAGTATTAGTGGCACTCTGTCCTATGGGTGGTAAATCATGGGAAGTGATTAATTTGATTAAATAATTTCATTTTTGAGGGATACAACACACAACCACTCACCCACACACCTCAGTGCTCCCGTCTGTAAACTGATGATGCCCATCACATCACTTGATGGACCACACCTGACATGCAAATTTCATCCATTGGTTATGACAACACTTTAGTATGATTGAAGAGAATATGTTGTGTTGTG
This sequence comes from Oncorhynchus mykiss, assembly GCF_057628025.1. Classification (NCBI taxonomy): domain Eukaryota; kingdom Metazoa; phylum Chordata; class Actinopteri; order Salmoniformes; family Salmonidae; genus Oncorhynchus; species Oncorhynchus mykiss. Next base: position 62,644,537 of record NC_143031.1, read on the forward strand.
TGGGAAGTGTTATCGATGGATGGGGCTCTGAGTTATTCCTGACCAGGTCAGGTCAAATGTGTCACTTATTTAAATGATGCTTGTATTATTAGACAAAAGTGTGTACTCAGCTTCAGCCCTTATTGGAAATAAGATAATGGAGGACAAATATAAAGAGTAATAATTCTAGTAATACCATTGTCATAAACAATCCTACCCCCAAAAATATGGAATGGTAGTGTTAACTTTGAAATAGTATTTATACACCAAGTTAATCTGCAAATCTATCAAACAGTCAGATTCCAAAGTAAAAACTGAAAATGCAATTTCTCAATGTTATGCCCGAACCACATTGACACAAATGTGTACATTTTCTTTCTTAGATGCATCAATTTTATGAAATAGTTTACATTTATTTTCTGGTCCTTTCCTCTCTTAATAAGTAAACCCTTTTTGTTCAGCTTCTACAAACAGTGAAATATATCATATCAGATTCAAATATATTTTGAGATCTATATTTAACAGTGATTGTGGTCTAGACTGTAAGATCAACAGTGTTGCTCAGCCTCCTCCTGCTTAAAGAAAACCAATCTGATGTCAATTCTGAAGTCAGTGGAACTTTGCCATTCCTAAGAGACTAATAACTAACTACAGTGCCTTGCGAAAGTATTCGGCCCCCTTGAACTTTGCGACCTTTTGCCACATTTCAGGCTTCAAACATAAAGATATTAAACTGTATTTTTTTGTGAAGAATCAACAACAAGTGGGACACAATCATGAAGTGGAACGACATTTATTGGATATTTCAAACTTTTTTAACAAATCAAAAACTGAAAAATTGGGCGTGCAAAATTATTCAGCCCCTTTACTTTCAGTGCAGCAAACTCTCTCCAGAAGTTCAGTGAGGATCTCTGAATGATCCAATGTTGACCTAAATGACTAATGATGATAAATACAATCCACCTGTATGTAATCAAGTCTCCGTATAAATGCACCTGCACTGTGATAGTCTCAGAGGTCCGTTAAAAGCGCAGAGAGCATCATGAAGAACAAGGAACACACCAGGCAGGTCCGAGATACTGTTGTGAAGAAGTTTAAAGCCGGATTTGGATACAAAAAGATTTCCCAAGCTTTAAACATCCCAAGGAGCACTGTGCAAGCGATAATATTGAAATGGAAGGAGTATCAGACCACTGCAAATCTACCAAGACCTGGCCGTCCCTCTAAACTTTCAGCTCATACAAGGATAAGACTGATCAGAGATGCAGCCAAGAGGCCCATGATTACTCTGGATGAACTGCAGAGATCTACAGCTGAGGTGGGAGACTCTGTCCATAGGACAACAATCAGTCGTATATTGCACAAATCTGGCCTTTATGGAAGAGTGGCAAGAAGAAATCCATTTCTTAAAGATATCCATAAAAAGTGTTGTTTAAAGTTTGCCACAAGCCACCTGGGAGACACACCAAACATGTGTGCTCTGGTCAGATGAAACCAAAATTGAACTTTTTGGCAACAATGCAAAACGTTATGTTTGGCGTAAAAGCAACACAGCTCATCACACCGAACACACCATCCCCACTGTCAAACATGGTGGTGGCAGCATCATGGTTTGGGCCTGCTTTTCTTCAGCAGGGACAAGGAAGATGGTTCAAATTGATGGGAAGATGGATGGAGCCAAATACAGGACCATTCTGGAAGAAAACCTGATGGAGTCTGCAAAAGACCTGAGACTGGGACGGAGATTTGTCTTCCAACAAGACCATGATCCAAAACATAAAGCAAAATCTACAATGGAATGGTTCAAAAATAAACATATCCAGGTGTTAGAATGGCCAAGTCAAAGTCCAGACCTGAATCCAATCGAGAATCTGTGGAAAGAACTGAAAACTGCTGTTCACAAATGCTCTCCATCCAACCTCACTGAGCTGGAGCTGTTTTGCAAGGAGGAATGGGAAAAAATGTCAGTCTCTCGATGTGCAAAACTGATAGAGACATACCCCAAGCAACTTACAGCTGTAATCGCAGCAAAAGGTGACGCTACAAAGTATTAACTTAAGGGGGCTGAATAATTTTGCACGCCCAATTTTTCAGTTTTTGCTTTGTTAAAAAAGTTTGAAATATCCAATAAATGTCGTTCCACTTCATGATTGTGTCCCACTTGTTGTTGATTCTTCACAAAAAAATACAGTTTTATATCTTTATGTTTGAAGCCTGAAATGTGGCAAAAGGTCGCAAAGTTCAAGGGGGCCGAATACTTTCGCAAGGCACTGTAATATAATATCAAAATTAGTTAGTTAATCATTTTATAATAATTTAATTGAAAGGTCAACAGGACCAAATTATTCATTATTTACTTTATAAAAGTTTATACAATTTACATTTTAATTATTTATGATATCCACTATTTATCTCATTAAAAAAAAAGTATATTCCTACATTATCTGTCACACAAGTATATATTATTTTGCACTTTGCCTAGTTTTGATATTGAAAAGGATGTTTGACAGAAATCTGATGAAGTGAAACTAAACATCTTGTCGATGCAATACTTCCGAGCAGTGACATAACAGGACACTCACTACCTTCAGCCACCTTGTTGACAAAACCTCCCTTCAGGGCTTTACCTTCTGAACAGCATGAAAAACAACATGTTGGTTGTTAGTCTATCCAGCACAGTGTCAAAGCTAGGTAGCGAGACCCTCCCGCCTTCAATTGGCTATCGAGCAGATTTGTTTTCTGTAAGGAGGAGGAGGCTGAGTAACTATGTGGATTTTATAGACCACGATCACTGTTAAATGTTGATCTCATAATCAATGTAAAACTGATATTATATTGTTCACTTTTTGTAAAAGACCAGACAAGTCTAATCCAACAGAGGAACTGACCCGAAAGGATTTAATTTAATTGATGCATCTAAGAAAGAAAATGTACCCATTTGTTTTAACCTTTCTGATCTCCCCATCCCGGATCCGGGTTCGTGAATACAGACTCAAGCTCATTACCATAACGCAACGTTAACTATTCATGAAAATCGCAAATCAAATGAAATAAATATGCTAGCTCTCAAGCTTAGCCTTTTGTTAACAACACTGTCATCTCAGATTTTCAAAATATGCTTCTCAACCATTGCAAAACAATCATTTGTGTAACAGTATTGATGGCTAACGTAGCATTTAGCATTAGCATTCAGCTGGCAACATTTACACAAAAAAACAGAAAAGCATTCAAAAAAATCATTTACCTTTGAAGAACTTCAGATGTTTTCATTGAGGAGACTCTCAGATAGCAAATGTTCAGTTTTTCCTGAAAGATTATTTGTTTAGGACAAATCGCTCCGTTTTCTGCGTCACGTTTAGCTATGAAAAAACCCCTGTATCCAGGATTGTGTAAATCTATCAGCAAGCTCATTAGCATAACACAACGTTAACTATTTATGAAAATCGCAAATGAAATGAAATAAATATGCCATCTCTCAAGCTTAGCCTTTTGTAAACAACACTGTCATCTCAGATTTTCAAAATATGCTTCTCAACCATAGGAAAACAATCATTTGTGTAAAAGTAGCTAGCTAGAGTTAGCATTTCGCGTTAGCATTTAGCGTTAGCATTAGCGTTAGCATCCAGCACGCAACATTAACAAAAACATAAAAGCCTTCAAATAAAATCATTTACCTTTGAAGAACTTCTGATGTTTTCAATGAGGATACTCTCAGTTAGATAGCAGATGCTCAGTTTTTCCAAAAAGATTCCTTGTGTATTAGAAATAGCTTCGTTTTATACATCACATTTGGCTACCAAAAAAAATCCATAAATTCAGTCCTCAAAACGCAAACTTTTTTCCAAATTAACTCCATAATATCGACTGAAAACATGGCAGACGTTGTTTAGAATCAATCCTCAAGGTGTTTTTCACATATCTCTTCATTGATACATCGTTCTTGGAAACATGGTTTCTCTCCTGAATCCCAGGAGAAAATGCCTGCACCTGAAGATTACGCACAAATTTAGACAAAGGACACCGGGCGGACCTCTGGAAAATGTAGTCTCTTATGGCCAATCTTCCAATGATATGCCTACAAATACGTCACAATGCTGCTAAGACCTTGGGCGAACGACAGAAAGTGTAGGCTCATTCGTTGTGCAATCACAGCCATATAAGGAGAGAATGGAAAACAGAGCTTCAGAAATTCTGCTAATTCCTGGGTGATGCATCATCTTGGTTTCGCCTGTAGAATGAGTTCTGGGGCACTTACAGACAAAATCTTTGCAGATTCTGAAACTTCAGAGTGTTTTCTTTCCAAAACTGTCAAGAATATGCATAGTCGAGCATCTTTTCGTGACAAAATATCGCGCTTAAAACGGGAACGTTTTTTATCCAAAAATGAAATAGCGCCCCTAGAGCTCTAAGAGGTTTTAATGTAGTTATACCATATCATGGACAAATTGCATTTTCAGTTTTAACTTCGGTAACTGACTGTTTGATAGATCTGCAGATGAACTTGCAACACAATTACTATTTCACAATAATACTAACATTCTTTATGTTACATACAATACATGTTGTATTGTTGATGACAATAGTATCACTAGAATTATTACTGGAGATGTTCCCTCTTCTTTCTTATTTCCCATATAGGCTGAAGCTGAGTACACACTTTTGTCTGCCTGGTTGTATAATAAAAAAGGCATCATTTATATAAGTGACACATTTGACATGACCTGGTAAAGAATAACTCAGGGCCCTATGAATCCATAACACTTTCCACAGAGCACAGAATCATCTCTTGAATCATACTAAAAATTTGTCATATCCAATGGATTACTTTTGCATGTCAGGTGTGGTCCATCAAGTGATGTGATGGTCAGCGTCAGTTTACCAACGGTAGTATCTGAGGTGTGAGGGTGAGTGGCTCTGTGTTGTATGCCTCAACAACAAAATTGTATTGAATCGAATGAATCACATCCAATGATTTAATGCTCATATGTCAGGGTGCAGCTCGTACTACTATCTGAGGAAGCTACAGCTAAAAACGAATGAGCAAATGTCAGAGGACACTTCATTAACCTTTGCCTTCACATTTTGGCCAATTTAGAACTCTTGCAAAGAGCATGATAAATAACCTAAATTTCTTCTAGCACGTCATGAAAACATCGAATTTTTGTCTAGCATGTAGTAGCTTAAACCAAATCTGCGTTTAACAAGTAGGCCTACGGTAGCAACAGCAACACATCCTCATCAATCACATTGATAGGTGTGGTGCCTGTCACACTGAGTAGGACATTTGCATCTCATGTGGTCCTTTGGTGTAGCTTCAGAGGTTGTCAATGTGATATGCCACACAGGTGTGTTGGCAGGTATTTGATGTAGCCTATAGTTGTACCAAGCTCAGATCTAAGGAGAGACACAATCGCAAACAGACCGGGAAGAGAGGAGACACCAATCACAGAGTTCATGTTTGATTACACTTTTCAGTCTCTGATTTTAGCAGTGTAACTGAGTGAAAAGTTTGTAATTAAATTCCTTACTATTCAATTCAGGTTATTTTCATTGGAAAGTGCAGACTGACCAATATTCTGAATTATGTTTTTCTGAAGTGCCTTTGATATGACGAGTTAAAATTGTGGTGCTGTTGTCACCTCTGTCTCTCTGTGTGATCATTGGAAAGTTAAAGCCCGTAATTCATAACTGAGCTTGCACAAAAATGAACTCTTCCAACCGTTCTGCTGTTCTCTCTGGCTATCTGGAGCCGGTTACGTTTTTCTCTGGGATATGTGGGCGTCCCACCTGGCCAAAAGCCAGGGAAAATGCAGAGCATCAAATTCAAATAAAATACTATAAAAATCAACCTTTCATTAAATCACACATGTAAGATAGAAAATTAAAGCTACACTCGTTGTGAATCCAGCCAACATGTCAGATTTCAAAAAGGCTTTTCGGTGAAAGCATACGATGCTATTATCTGATGATAGCACAACAGTAAACAATGAGAAGCATATTTCAACCCTGCAGGCGCGACACAAAACGCTGAAATAAAAATATAATTCATGCCTTACTTTTGACGAGCTTCTATTGTTGGCACTCCAATATATCCCATAAACATCACAAATGGTCCTTTTGTTCAATTAATTTTGTCGATATATATCCAAAATGACAATTTCTTTGGCCCGTTTGATCCAGAAAAACACAGTACAAAATATCTCAAAAGTTACCTGTAAACTTTGCCAAAACATTTCAAACTACCTGTGTAATACAACTTTAGGTATTTGTTTACGTAAATAATCGATCAAATTGAAGACGGGATGATCTGTGTTCAATACAGGGAGACGACAAACTGACGCCACTTTTCTGGTCACGCGCTTCTATCAAAAGTACACATGAAGTGACCCTCGTTCTGAGCTGTGCTACTTCTTCATTACACAAAGGAAAAACCTCAACCAATTTCTAAAGACTGGTGACATCCAGTGGAAGCGGTAGGGACTGCAGGAAGTAGAATAGAAATCTCGATTCCCCATGAAATCCCATTAAAAAGACAGTGACCTCAAAAAATAACCATCTGAATCATTTGTCCTTGGGATTTTGCCAGCTAAATAAGTTCTGTTATACTCACAGACATGATTCAAACAGTTTTAGAAACTTCAGTGTTTTCCATCCAAATCTACTAATAATATGCATATCTTACATTCTGGGGATGAGTAGCAGGCAGTTGAAGTTGGGCACGCAGTTCATCCAAAAGTGAAAATGCTGCCCCCTATTTAAACACTGCCTGCTATGCAGTCAACCTCATCCTGAGTCTACCCACCAATAGCTACATCCTGTGGTTGATAATGACCAAAGCCGGAGGGACGTTGGCCTCAGAGTTCTTCGCTCTCAACTTGGCTGTATCTGAGATCCTCTACTGCCTGTGTCCAGTCTTTGTCTTTGTCTACATACACCTCCATATTCCTCCTCTCCTAGCTGTGGTTTTATTCTCCCAGGACGCCCCCTGTTCGAGTGCTGAATGAACTCAGCAAAAAAAGAAACGTCTTTTAACTCTCAACTGCGTTTATTTTCAGCAAACTTATGTGTAAATATTTGTATGAACAATACAAGATTCAACAACTGAGACATAAACTGAAAAAGTTTCACAGACATGTGACTAATAGAAATGAATTAATCTGTCCCTGAACAAAGAGGTGTCAAAATCAAAAGTAACAGTCAGTATCTGGTGTGTCTACCAGCTGCATTAAGTACTGCAGTGCACCTCCTCCTCGTGGACTGCACCAGATTTGCCAGGTCTTGCTGTGAGATGTTGCCCCTCTCTTCCACCAAGGCACCTGCAAGTTCCTGGACATTTCTGGGGGGAATGGCCCTAGCCCTCACACTCCGATCCAACAGGTCCCAGACGTGCTCAATGGGATTGAGATCCGGGATCTTCGCTGGCCATTGCAGAACATTGAAATCACGCACAGAATGAGCAGTATGGCTGGTGGCATTGTCATGCTGGAGGGTCATGTCAGGATGAGCCTGCAGGAAGGGTACCAAATGAGGGAGGAAGATTCCCTGTAACGCACAGCAATGAGATTGCCTGCAAGGACAAAAAGCTCAGTCCGATGATGCTGTGACACACAGCCCCAGACCATGACTGAACCTCCACCTCCAAATCGATCCCGCTCCAGAGTACAGGCCTCGGTGTAACGCTCATTCCTTTGACGATAAACGTGAATCCGACCATCACCCGCAGGTGTGATGTTAGGATGTAGCGTTCATGTGCAGGTGTTTTTACACATGGTCTGCCACAGCGAGGATGATCAGCTGTCTGTCTTGTCTCCCTGTAGCGCTGTTTTAGGCTTCTCACAGTACAGACATTGCAATTTTTTGCCCTGGCCACATCCGCGGTCCTCATGCATCCTTGCAGAATGTCTAAGGCACATTCATGCAGATGATCAGGGACCTTGGGCCTTGGGCATCTTTATTTTGGTGTTTTTCAGAGTCAGTAGAAAGGCCTCTTTAGTGTTCAAAGTTTGCATAGCTGTGACCTTAATTGCCTACCGTCTGTAAGTTGTTAGTGTCTTAATGACCGTTCCACAGTTTAATGGTCATTAATTGTTTATGGTTCATTGGGAAACAAGCATGGGAAACAGTGTTTAAACCCTTTACAATGAAGATCTGTGAAGTTATTTGGATTTGTAATAATTATCTTTGAAAGACAGGGTCCTGAAAACAAGACATTTCCTTTTTTGCTGAGTTTATGTTTTGAGTGCTACCTGGCAGTGGTCCACCCTGTGTACTTCTTGAAGTACAGATCCCTGAGACACAAGGTGTGGTGTTCTGGATTGGTTTGGTTTATTGGGATTGAGTTCTCTTTTACTATTACAGCTTGTACACCACCAACACGTCATATATTATGTGTCTTTGGGTGAAGTTCTGGTCTTAATTTCATTTATGTTATTCTGCTGCCTCTCATTTCTCAGGGCTCTGAAACAACCTGGGCCGGGGGAGGGGGAGAGTGAGAGAGAGGGGAAAAATAACATGAAGATGTTAGCGTTTAAGATAATTTTGATTATTTTGGTGTCTATGATGGCAAACTACCTCCCATGGGTAGTGGTTTTCTCTTTTATTGGAATATTGATTCAGTGCAGTTCCTTTATGCCACATATATTTGTCTCTTCATCAGTGTGGTCAATGGGTTTGTGCAGCCCCTCCACTACCTCCACCGGGCTGGGAAACTATCCTGTGTCAGAGGTCTCTGAGGGAGAGTTGATACCCCCAGTTTCACCTGATACAGAGGGCCAATTGTAACCTATTTGCTAACAATGTGATATCTTGTAAAGAGGTTGGTAGTTGTAGATGCGCTGCCAAAAATATGTACGTGTTTTGATTAGGGTTGCAATATTCAGGTCAATTTACCTAACATTTTCCTCAGAAATCCTGGTTGTGAGATTCCCGTAATCAGGAGGGAATTACAAGGAAATCCAGAATTTTGCAACCCTAAATGTGATTAATTCCCTCTGATCTGGAAAGTGTATTGCTAGTGCTTCACATTGCATCTTTGTGTCAGAATTTAGTAGTGAGATTGGACGATAAGACCCAAATGTTTTCAAGGGTTAAGCAAATGTGTATAAAGTTTTCTTGCATGTCATCTTAGAATCCTTCATATTAAATATTAAAGAAATACTTCTGTTGAACTACTACTAAACAATCCGGCAATCATGCAGTCAAAAAAATATATATACAATATTCGATGCATGATCATTTGGATCTCTTCAATGGGTTTGTGTCCAGTCAGAGTAAACAGACTATTTGCATGTCTGTCAGGTAGGCAGGCAGGCAGGCAGGCAGGCAGGTGGAAAACACTCCTATTGTCTGTGCTCTGGTCTTTGTCCCAAAATGGAACCCTATACCCTATCATTTTAGGTTGGTGCAAATGTGCAATCTACTGCAGAGTTCTGCCAAAACAAATCGAGATTCTACTTTTAAAAATCCACCTTTCCAGAAAAAAGTATCTCACCATTGCCGCTTGTTATAGACCCCCCTCAGCCCCCAGCTGTGCCCTGGACACCATATGTGAATTGATTGCCCCCCATCTATTTTCAGAGTTCATACTGTTAGGTGACCTAAACTGGGATATGCTTAAAACCTAACTAGGGTAGGGGCGCTATTGTCACCTCCGGATAAAAGCGTGCCCAAAGTAAACTGCCTGTTTCTCAGGCCCAGAAGCTAGGATATGGTGGATTTGGATAGAAAACACTCTAAAGTTTCCAAAACTGTTAAAATAATGTCTGTGATTATAACAGAACTGATATCGCAGGCGAACACCTGAGAAAAATCCATCCAGGAAGTGGGATATTTTTATTATTGTAGTTTTCCATTGACTGCCTATACAGATTTCATTGACTTAGGACTCAAATTGCACTTCCTATGGCTTCCACTAGATGTCAAGTCTTTAGAAATTGTTTCAGGCTTACATTCTAAAAAGTGAGGGAGTAAGAACACTTTGAATGAGTGGACCATTCAGTGTCCCAGAGAATTTTAATGAGCGAGACCGAGAGTGCGCCTTTCTGGTTTTCCTTTTATATTGACAAAGCTTTTGTCCGGTTGAAATACTTTTGATTATTATGACTAAAAACAACCTGAGTATTGATTATAAACATCGTTTGACATGTTTCTATGAACGTTACTGATACTTCTCTGATTTTTCATAAGGCTGTTGTGATTGCCTTTGAGCCTGTGGATTACTGAACAAAATGCATGAACAAAAGGGAGGTTTTCGGCTATAAAGAGGGACTTTATCGAACAAAACAAACATTTATTGAGTAAATGGGAGTCTTGTGAGTGGAACCATGTGAAGATCAATTTTATCGCTATTTCTGACTTGTGTACCTCCTCTACTTGGCTGGTAACTATTTGTAAGGATTTGTCTGCTGGTCGCTGTTCTCAAATAATCGCATGGTGTGCTTTCGCCATAAAGCCTTTTTGAAATTTAACACTGTGGTTGGATTAACAAGAAGTTAATCTTTAAACCGATGTTTAACACTTGTATGTTTTATAAATTTTTAGAATGAGTATTTCTGTTTTTGAATTTGGCGCTCTGCAATTTCACTGAACGTTGGCCAGGTGGGACGGACGTGTCCCACACCCCCTAGAGAGGTTAAGTTGAGGATATTCTCACTTTGGATGAATTGCGTGCCCATAGTGAACTGCATCCTACTCTGTCCTAGATTGCTAATATATGCATACTATTATTGCTATTGGATAGACAACTCTCTGAAGTTTCTAAAACTGTTTGAATTATGTCTGTGAGTATAACAAAACTCATAGGGCAGGCAATCTTCCAAACAAGAAGTGAAATTCTGAATGTGGGTCAACTTGGACGTCATCGCCCCCTCCTTTCCCAACAAGATATGGATCTGGTAGCACTTCCTACGCCTTCCACTAGATGGTAGCACTTCCTCGTTCAGTAGAAAGTGGAATGGAGCTTTTGGTGTGAACTTTGACCGAATGGGAGGGGAAATAGTCACTGTCCCGACAGTATGCCATTTTCCTGTGGCGCATTTCTCTGTGTGTGCCACCGTCGTTCCATTTGGCTGCAGCTGAAAATGTATGATCCGGTTGGAAAGTTATTGGATATATATGAAAATAACATCCTGAAGATTGATAGATCAAAATACGATTAGATATTAGAATTAGATTAGATAAAATACGGAACGGTTCCGTATTTCACTGAAAGAATAAACGTCTTGTTTTTCGAGATGATAGTTTCCGGATTCTACCATATTAATGACCTAAGGCTCGTATTTCTGTGTGTTATTATGTTATTAAGTCTATGATTTGATAGAGTAGTCTGACAGCGATGGTAGGCAGCAGCAGGCTCGTAACCATTCATTCAAACAGCACTTTTTTGCGTTTTGCCAGCAGCTCTTTGTTGTGCTTCAAGCATTGCGCTGTTTATGACTTCAAGCCTATCAACTCCCGAGATTAGGCTGGTGTAACCGATGTGGAATGGCTAATAGCGTTTCAAACGTCACTCGCTCTGAGACTTGGAGTAGTTGTTCCCGTTGCTCTGCATGGGTAATGCTGCTGTTGTCTGTTGTCGATGTGTTCCTGGTTCGATCCCAGGTAGGAGCGAGGAGAGGGACGGAAGCTATACTGTTACACTGGCAATACTAAAGTGCCTATTAAGGACATAGTCCTATAATTCCTATAATAACTACAACCTAAAACTTCTTACCTGGGAATATTGAGACTCATGTTATAAGCAACCACCAGCTTTCATATGTTCTCATGTTCTGAGCAAGGAACATAAATGTTAGCTTTCTTACATGGCACATATTGCACTTTTACTTTCTTCTCCAACACTTTGTTTTTGCATTATTTAAACGAGGCTAAATTGATTTATTGATATATTATGTAATGAATTTCCTCCTCTTCGTCTGAGGAGGAGGAGTAAGGATCGAACCAAAACACAGCGTGGTAAGTGTCCATATTGATTTATTCAAAAACACTACTGAACACTGGAACAAAATAATAAACGTGCATCAACGAAACAGTCCCGTGTTGCAACAAACACTGCCACGGAAGACAAACACCCACAAAACACAGGTGGAAAAAGGCTACCTAAGTATGATTCTCAATCAGAGACAACTAACGACACCTGCCTCTGATTGATAACCATACTAGGCTGAACACAGAACACAGACTGCCCACCCCAACTCACACCCTGACCATACTAAACAAAAACAAAAGAACTAAGGTCAGAACGTGACAGTACCCCCCCCCACCCCCACCAAAGGTGCGGACTCTGGCCGCAAAACCTGAACCTATAGGGGAGGGTCTGGGTGGGCATCTGTCCGCGGTGGCTGCTCTAGCGCGGGACGTGGACCCCACCTCACCATAGTTTTTGTCCGCCTCCTCAACCGCCCCGTGGCCTCTTGTGAGTGGCGACCTCGGACTGAGGACCCTCGCCCTCGAGATTTCGGCAGGGCCGGAAATGCGGGAGACTCCGGCGGCTCAGGACAGGCGGGGGGGACTCCGGCGGCTCAGGACAGGTGGGGGGGGAGTCCGGCGGCTCAGGACAGGAGGGGGGGACTCCGGCGGCTCATGACAAGCGGGGGAGACTCCGGCGGCTCACGACAGGCGGGGGCGGCTCACGAAAGGCGTGGGCGGCTCACGACAGGAGGGGGCGGCTCACTACACGCGGGGGCGGCTCACGACAGGCGGGGGCGGCTCACGACAGGAGGGGGCGGCTCACTACACGCGGGGGCGGCTCACGACAGGCGGGGGCGGCTCACCACAGGCGGGGGCGGCTCAGGACAGGCGGGGGCGGCTCAGGACAGGCGGGGGGGACTCCGGCGGCTCAGGACAGGCGGGGGCGGCTCACGACAGGCGGGAGTGGCTCACGACAGGCGGGGGGGACTCAAGGCGGCTCAGGACAGGCGGTGGGGACTCCGGCGGCTCAGGACAGGCGGGGGGGACTCCGACGGCTCAGGACATGCGGGGGGGTCTCCGACGGCTCAGGACATGCGGGGGGGTCTCCGGCGGCTCAGGAGAGGCGGGGGGACTCCGGCGGCTCAGGACAGGCGGGGGGGACTCCGGCGGCTCAGGATAGGTGGGGGTGACTCCGGCGGCTCAGGACAGACGGGGGGGGGGACTCCGGCTGCTCAGGACAGGCGGGGGGGACTCCGGCTGCTCGGGACAGGTGGTGGGGACTTTGGCGGGTCAGGACAGGCGGGGGAGACTCCGGCGGCTCACGACAGGCGGGGGCGGCTCACGACAGGCGGGGGCGGCTCACGACAGGCGGGGGCGGCTCACGACAGGCGGGGGCGGCTCACGACAGGCGGGGGGGGACTCCGGCGGCTCAGGACAGGCGGGGGGGAGTCCGGCGGCTCAGGAACGGCGTGGGGGGGACTCCGGCGGCTCAGGACAGGCGGGGGGGACTCCGGCGGCTCACGACAGGCGGGGGCGGATCACGAAAGGCGGGGGCGGCTCACGACAGGCGGGGGCGGCTCACGAAAGGCGGGGGCGGATCACGAAAGGCGGGTTGGCTCAGGACAGGCGGGGGGGACTCCGGCAGCTCAGGACAGGCGGGGGGACTCCGGCGGCTCAGGACAGGTGGGGGGGACTCCGGCGGCTCAGGACAGGCGGGGGGGACTCCGGCGGCTCAGGACAGGCGTGGGGGGGACTCCGGCGGCTCAGGACAGGCGGGGTGGAATCCGACGGCTCAGGACAGGCGGGGGGGACTCCAGCGGCTCAGGACAGGCGGGGGAGACTCCGGCGGCTCAGGACAGGCGGGGGAGACTCTGGCGGCTCACGACAGGCGGGGGTGGCTCCAGTGGCTCAGGACAGGCGGGGGGGACTCCGGCGGCTCAGGACAGGCGGTGGGGACTTAGGCGGCTCAGGACAGGCGGGGGAGACTCCGGCGGCTCACGACAGGCGGGGGCGGCTCACGACTGTCGAGTCCCCCCGACTCCAGCGGCTCAGGACAGGCGGTGGGGACTTAGGCGGCTCAGGACAGGCGGGGGAGACTCCGGCGGCTCACGACAGGCGGGGGCGGCTCACGACAGGAGGGGGTGGCTCCGGTGGCTCAGGACAGGCGGGGGGGACTCCGGCGGCTCAGGACAGGCGGGGGGGACTCCGGCGGCTCAGGACAGGCGGGGGGGACTCCGACGGCTCAGGACATGCGGGGGAGACTCCGGCGGCTCAGGACAGGCGGGGGGGACTCCGGCGGCTCAGGACAGGCGGGGGAGACTCCGGCGGCTCACGACAGGCGGGGGCGGCTCACGACTGTCGAGTCCCCCCACTACAGCGGCTCAGGACAGGCGGTGGGGACTTAGGCGGCTCAGGACAGGCGGGGGAGACTCCGGCGGCTCACGACAGGCGGGGGCGGCTCACGACAGGCGGGGGTGGCTCCGGTGGCTCAGGACAGGCGGGGGGGACTCCGGCGGCTCAGGACAAGCGGGGGGGACTCCGACGGCTCAGGACATGCGGGGGAGACTCCGGCGGCTCAGGACATGCGGGGGGGACTCCGGCGGCTCAGGACAGGCGGGAGACTCCGGCGGCTCAGGAGAGGCGGGGGGACTCCGGCAACTCAGGACAGGCGGGGGGGAGTCCGGCGGCTCAGCACAGGCTGGGGGAACTCCGGCGGCTCAGGACAGGCGGGGGGGACTCCGGCGGCTCAGGACAAGCGGGGGGGACTCCGGCGGCTCAGCACAGGCGGGGGGGACTCCGGCGGTTCAGGACAGGCGAGGGGGACTCTGGCGGCTCAGGACAGGTGCACCTGTAGGGAGAAGACGGAGAGACAGCCTAGTGCGGGGGGCTGCCACCGAAGGGCTGGTACGTGGAGGTGGCACCGGATAGACCAGATCGTGAAGGCGCACAGGAGGACTCGACTACCGAGCCTGCCCAACCTTACCTGGCAAATGCTCCCCGTAGCCAGACCAGTGAGGCAAGGTGGAATAGCCTGCACTAGGCTGTACTAGCGAACCGGGGACACTATGCGTAAGGCTGGTGCCATGTACACCGGCCCGAGGGGACGCACTGGCGACCAAATGCTCTGAGCCGGCTTCATGGCACCTGGCTCGATGCCCACTCTAGACCGGCCGATACGAGGCGCGGCAATGTAGCGCACAGGGATATGCACACTCACCGGGGACACTGTGCGCTCCACCGCATAACACGGTGCCTGCCCGGTCCCTCTCTCTCTCCGGTAAGCACGGGAAGTTGGTGGAGGTCTCCTACCTGACTTCGCCACACTCCCCGTGTGCCCCTCCCCAATACATTTTCGGGGCTGCCTTTCGGGCTTCCAACCGCGCCGCCGTGCTGCCGCCTCATACCAAAAAAATTAAAAATTGTCAGATTAATCGGTATCGGTTTCTTTGGTCCTCCAATAATCGGTATCGGTATCGGTGTTGAAAAATCATAATCGGTTGACGTCTAGCATGCAGTAACAAGTAGGCCTACAATAGCAACAGCAACACATACTCATCAATCATATTTATAGTTGTGGTTCCTGTCACACTGAGAAGGATATTTGCATGGCATGAGGTCCTTGGGTGTAACTGCAGAGCTTGGCAATGTGATATGCTACGCAGGTGTGTTGGCAGGTATTTGATTTAGCCTATAGATCTATCTAGCTCAGTTCTAAGGAGAGACACAATCGTAAAAAGAATCTGAAGAGACGACCCACCAATCACGGACTTCAGGTTGGTTGACGCTACTTAATCTCTGAGATTAGCAGTGGAACTAAGCTAAGTGGCTTTGACATGAAGAGTTAACATAGTGATGTTCTTGTCACATCTGTCTGTCTCTCTCTCTCTTTCTCCCTCTCTCTCTATGCTGCGATCATTGGAACTTCAAAAATTAGGTTTGAATTTTTTAAAAATGGACTCCAACCATTCCTCTGTCCTCTCTGCCTATCTGGAATTTGATTCCGCTGTCACCACATCCTGCTATGCAGTCAACCTCATCCTGAGTCTACCCACCAATGGCTATGTCCTGTGGCTGATACTGACCGGAGCCGGAGGGACGATGGCCTCAGAGTTCTTTGCTCTCAACTTGGCTGTATCTGAGATCCTCTACTGCCTGTGTGCTTTCTTTGTATTTGTCTACATACATCTCCATATTCCTCCTCTCCTAGCTCTAATTACATTCTTTAATGGTTTTATATACCACGGCCGCCCCCTGTTCCAGTGCTGTATATGTTTTGAGCGCTACCTGGCAGTTGTCCACCCTGTGGTCTTCCTGAAGTACAGACCTCTGAGGTACAAGGTGGGGTGCTCTGGATTGGTTTGCCTGGTTTTGATTGGGTTCTGTTTAACTTCTGTGCTTGTAAGAGACGTCCAAATTGTCATATATGTGTATTTGAGTGAAGTTCTGGTCTTAATTACATTGATGTTTTTCTGCTGCCTGTCAGTTCTCAGGGCTCTGAAACAGCCTGGGCCGGGGGAAGGGGAGAGAGAGGGGGATGGGACAAATAACATGAAGATGAGGGCGTTTAAGATCATTTTGATTATCTTGGTGTCTATGATGGCAAACTACCTCCCATGGCTTGTGGTTTTACCTTGTTTTGTGATCTTGGATTCTGGGCAGTTTTTTAATGCCAAATATGTGTGTCTCTACATCAGTGTGGTCAGTGGGTTTGTGCAGCCCCTCCTCTACCTCCACAGGGCTGGGAAACTGCACTTCATCAAAGGTGTCTAAGGGAGAGTTTATATTCCCAGTTTCATCTAATACAGAGGGCTAATTGTTACCTGTTTACAACTGTTTTGTGATATCTTGTATATAAGTTGGTGGTAGTAGATGCGCTGGCAAAAATATGTATGTGTTCAGGGTTGCAATATTCTGGTAATTTGACCTGAAAGTTTCTCCAGAAATCCTGGTCAGAAGATTCCAGTAATCAGGAGGGAATTACGAGGATATCCAGAAATGTACATCCATAGGTGTGTTCATTACCTTTTATCTGGGAAGATTGATAAGTCATCTTCTTGCCAGTGCTTCACATTGCATCTTTATGTTTGTATTTAATAGTGATAATAGTAAGACCCACATTTATTTTTTCATATTCAATAAATGCTTGTGTTGAACTACTCATGTCTTTTACCTTTTGTAGAGCATAATTATAAAACAAAAACAATTAGCAGTCTTTGCGTGCACATTTGGGACTCTTCGATGGGTTTGAGTCCTGTCAGAGTAAACAGGCTGTTTGCATGTCAGGTCAAGGGAAATGTGATACATGACTGCAGGCCGGGGGGGTAGACACTTCTCTTCTTGTTACTCTGGTCTGTGTCCAAAATGGCACCCTCTACCATATAAAAGGCTCTGGTCAAAATATGTGCACTATATAGGGAACGTGGTGCCATTTTGAACGCACCTTGATTAAATCATCAGTGTGACGTAACACACAGTTGGGGCAGGGAAGAGTCGGGTGGAGCAGAGATTTGGATCAGGTCCAGCGTCTGTGGCAGGCACAACCGCAACACACCCCAGGAGACAGAGACGCAGCATCAATACAGGTTACCGAGGGGAAAAAAATACATTACAATTTGAATTTAAACCACAGTTGAATAAAAACATCAAATGCAGGAAAAATATTGTGGATTTTATCTCCGCTTAATCACAAGCCACTTTTACCAGTTGAAACAAGACAAAAATATAATACTTTTCTGGACATTAGATTGTCAGACTTAATATTTTGGTTTAATTTTGTCAAGATACTTCAGAACAGGAATTCCTCACAGCAGATTGTGGATGAATACTTGTTCCTTCCTTCTATCTGTAAAATGATAAAGAATGTATTTTTGACAAATTCTTAAAATAAAAGTTCATAGAGAATAAAACATATCAATAAATCCCAATGGACAAGTCTCTGGAATATATTGAAGGATAGTCACACACAATGTGGTTATGCAGATGCTCCTGATACTGAGAAAAGTGACTTGACGTGTGGGAAGAGTTTGACTTTCGAGAAATGGCAGTGTAGACTGCCACTTAGTAGACTGAATTTAGACTACGACACTCCAAACAAATTTTTAGACCGAATCACCATTTCTTCAAACAAAGTTACTACATACAGTATAGTCCAGTTTGTTACAATCTTTATGAAATGGGCATTTCAATTATGTGTAATTTGATGTAGTGAGCTTTGGAATTATAGATGTTTGTCCATTTAAAAGTGGTTCATATTCATAATTCTTACGACGCTTGTATGATAGAATAATTCAAATATACAGTGGGGAGAACAAGTATTTGATACACTGCCGATTTGCTGGTTTTCCTACTTACAAAGCATGTATAGGTCTAATTTTTAATATAGGTACACTTCAACTGTGAGAGACGGAATCTAAAACAAAAATCCAGAAAATCACATTGTATGATTTTTAAGTAATTAATTTGCATTTTATTGCATGACATAAGTATTTGATACATCAGAAAAGCAGAACTTAATATTTGGTACAGAAACCTTTGTTTGCAATTACATAGATCATACGTTTCCTGTAGTTCTTGACGAGGTTTGCACACACTGCAGCAGGGATTTTGGCCCACTCCTCCATACAGACCTTCTCCAGATCCTTCAGGTGTTGGGGCTGTCGCTGGGCAATACGGACTTTCAGCTCCCTCCAAAGATTTTCTATTGGGTTCAGGTCTGGAGACTGGCTAGGTCACTCCGGGACCTTGAGATGCTTCTTACGCAGCCACTCCTTAGATGCCCTGGCTGTGTGTTTCAGGTCGACCCATCTTCATTGCTCTTACTGAGGGAAGGAAGTTGTTAGCCAAAATCTCGCGATACATGGCCCCATCCATCCTCCCCTCAAAATGGTGCAGTCGTCATGTCCCCTTTGCAGAAAAGCATCCACAAAGAATGATGTTTTCACCTCCATGCTTCCCGGTTGGGATGGTGTTCTTGGGTTTGTACTCATCCTTCTTCTTCCTCCAAACACGGCGAGTGGAGTTTAGACCAAAAAGCTCTATTTTTGCCTCATCAGACCACATGACCTTCTCCCATTCCTCCTCTGGATCATCCAGATGGTCATTGGCAAATTTCAGATGGGCCTGGACATGCGCTGGCTTGAGCAGGGGGACCTTGCGTGCGCTGCAGGATTTTAATCCATGACGGCATAGTGGGTTACCAATGATTTCTTTGAGACTGTGGTCCCAGCTCTCTTCAGGTCATTGACCAGGTCCTGCCGTGTAGTTCTGGGCTGATCCCTCACCTTCCTCATGATCATTGATGCCCCACAGGTGAGATCTTGCATGGAGCCCCAGACCGAGGATGATTGACTGTCATCTTGAACTTCTTCCATTTTCAAATAATTGTGCCAACAGTTGTTGCCTTCTCACCAAGCTGCTTGCCTATTGTCCTGTAGCCCATCCCAGCCTTGTGCAGGTCTACAATTTTATCCCTAATGTCCTTACACAGCTCTCTAGTCTTGGCCATTGTGGAGAGGTTGGAGTCTGTTTGAGTGTGTGGACAGGTGTCTTTCATACAGGTAACAAGTTCAAACAGGTGCAGTTAATACAGGTAATGAGTGGAGAACAGGAGGGCTTCTTAAAGAAAAACCAACAGGTCTGTGAGCCGGAATTCTTAATTGTTGGTAGGTGATCAAATACTTATGGCATGCAATAAAATGAAAATGAATTACTTAAAAATCATGTGATTTTCTGGATTTTTGTTTTAGATTCCGTCTCTCACAGTTGAAGTGTACCTATGATAAAAAATTACAGACATGCTTTGAAAGTAGGAAAACCTGTAAAATCGGCAGTGTATCAAATACTTGTTCTCCCCACTGTATGTGAGAGTGGATTCTCGGCCCTCACTAGCATGAAAACTAAATACAGGCAGAGACTGTGTGTGAAAAATTATTTAAGACTGAGGCTGTCTCCAATACAACCAAACATTGCAGAGTTATGTGCATCTTTTCAAGCGCACCCTTCTCATTAACCTGTGGTGAGTTATTTACAACTTTCGATGAACAAATAAGGTTTTATATGTAAGATGGTTAAATTAAGAGCAAAATTACTTATTATTATTATATTCATATTTGTGGTCTGGTCCTATAAGAGCTCTTTGTCACTTCCGACAGGCCTGGTTGTGACAAACTCACACTCATTCTTATGTTTATTAATAAATGTATCGTATAGTGTGTGTGGCAGGCTTAAAATGATGGCAAAAAACAACATTTGAGAGAGAGCTAACCCTGGTGTCAGCACGTTCTGACCTTAGTTCCCTTGTTTTGTCTTTGTTTTGGTATGGTCAGGGCGTGAGTTGGGTGGGTTGTCTATGTTAGTTTGTCTATGATTTTCTATTTCTGTGTTTGGCCTGGTATGGTTCTCAATCAGAGGCAGCTGTCAATCGTTGTTTGAGAACCATATTTAGGTAGCCTGGTTTCCATTGTGTTTTGTGGGTAGTTGTTTCCTGTTTAGTGTTTTTGTTTCACCTTTCAGAACTGTTAGTTTGTCGTGTTTGTTGTTTTGTCTAGTGTTGCATATTTCATTAAATAATATGAACACTTACCAAGCTGCACCTTGGTCCTCCTCTCCTTCCCCAGACGACAAGCGTTACAGAATCACTCAGAACAGCGTTACAGAACCACCAAGAAAGGACCAAGCAGCGTGGTAACGGGCAGCAGCAGCAGCGGCCAGGATCGCAGGACTCCTGGACATGGAAGGAGATTTTGGACGGCAAGGGACCATTGGCACAGGCTTGAGAATATCACCGCCCCAAGGCTGAGCTGGAGATAGCGAAAGCTGAGAGGCGGTGGTATGAGGAGGCAGCACGGCGGCGCGGTTGGAAGCCCGAGAGGCAGCCCCAAAAATGTATTGGGGAGGGGCACATGGGGAGTGTGTCGAAGTCAGGTAGGAGACCTAATCCAACTCCCCGTGCTTACCGGAGAGCGAGACGGACCGGGCAGGCACCGTGTTATGCCGTGAGGCGCACGGTGTCCCCGGTGCGTGTGCATAGCCCGGTGTGGTATATTGCAGCGCCTTGTATCGGCTAGAGTGGGCATCGAGCCAGGTGCCATGGAGCTGGCTCAGCGCATCTGGTCTCTGGTGCGTCTCCTTGGGCCAGTGTACATGGCACCAGCCTTAAGCATGGTGCCCCCGGTTCGCCAAAACACAGCCCAGTGCGGGCTATTCCACCTCGCCGCACTGGCCTGGCTACGGGGAGCATTCATCCAGGTAAGGTTGGGCAGGCTCGGTGCTCAAGAGCTCCAGTGCGCCTTCACGGTCCGGTCTATCCGGTGCCACCTCCACGCACCAGCCCTCCGGTGGCAGCCCCCCGCACCATGCTGTCTCTTTGTCTCCTCCCTACAGGTGCTCCCGTCTGTCCTGAGCCGCCAGAGTCTCCCATCTGTCCTGAGCCGCCGGAGTCTCCCGTCTGTCCTGAGCCGCCGGAGTCTCCCGTCTGTCCTGAGCCGCCGGAGTCTCCCGTCTGTCCTGAGCCGCCGGAGTCTCCCGTCTGTCCTGAGCCGCCGGAGTCTCCCGTCTGTCCTGAGCCGCCGGAGTCTCCCGTCTGTCCTGAGCCGCCGGAGTCTCCCGTCTGTCCTGAGCCGCCAGAGTCTCCCGTCCAAGCGTTACAATAACAAGTTTGGGAACCACTGCCCCACAGTACATAGTACACAGGCCTCTGATCAAAAGTAGTGGACTATGTAGGGAAAAGGGTGACATTTGAGATGCATTCCATGACTCAACCGTTCAACCCTCCATCTGTACCCACAGATGAAGCTTCCAGAGAGGCAATGTACACTTCTGAAGAGGGATTCTTATTTCCCCTCTGTGGTCAACAACACCAGCCTTACATCTCAACCAGAGTCCTTATTAGTTGTGTTCCATGCAATCAACCTCATCCTGAGTTTTCCAACAAATGTCTATGTCCTGTGGCTGACAGTGACCGAAACCGAGGAACGATGGCCACAGAGTTCTTCACTCTCAACCTGACCATGTCTATAATGATTGTCTGCCTGTTTGACATATTTTCTTTGAGTTATTACTTCCCATGTGTTTATTGTTGGTCTGCTGTGCAATTTTTCCCTGATTTCTTGATTGCTGCTCAGATAATTAGCAGGTATCGGCCTAATTCTGCTCTGCATGTGTTATTTGCTGTTTTACGTTGTACACAGAGAATATTTTTGCAGAATTAAGCATGCAGTTTCAATTTGGTGTCTGTCCCATTTTGTGAATTCTTGGTTGGTGAGTGGACCCCAGACCTCACAACCATAAAGGCCAATGGGTACTATAACTTATCCAAGTATTTTAAGCCAGATCCTGCTTGGCATGTCGAATCTTATGTTCCTTTTGATAGCATAGAAGACCCTTCTGGCCTTGTCTTCCAGCTCGTTCACAGCTTTTTGTGGAAGTTACCTGTGGCGCTAATGTTTAGGCCAATTTATGTATAATTTTTTGTTTGCAGTAGGGCAACCGTGTCTAGATTTGTATTTGTGGTACTGGCAACTGGACCTTTTTGGAACACCATTATTTTGTGTTACTGAGATTTACTGTCAGCGCCCAGGTCTGACAGAATCTGTGCTGCTGTAGGCCCTCATTGGTTGGTGACAGAAGTACCAGATCATCAGCGAACAGTAGACATTTGACTTCAGATTCTATTAGAGTGAGGCCGGGTGCTGCAGACTGTTCTAGTCCACAATTCGTTGAAATATATGTTGAAGAGGGTGGGGCTTAAGCTGCATCCCTGTCTCACCCCATGGCCTTGTGGAAAGAAATGTGTGTTTTTTGCCAATTTTAACAGCCCACTTGCTGCTTGTGTACAATGGATTTAATAATGTTGTGTGTTTTTTCACAAACACCACATTCCATCAATTTGTATACAGTTGTGGCAAAAGTTTTGAGAATGACACAAATATACATTTTCACAAAGTTTGCTGCTTCAGTGTCTAGATATTTTTGTCAGATGTTACTATGGAATACTGAAGTATAATAACAAGCATTTCATAAGTGTCAAAGGCTTTTATTGACAATTACATGAAGTTGATGCAAAAAGTCAATATTTGCAGTGTTGACCCTTCTTTTTCAAGACCTCTGCAATCCGTCCTGGCATGCTGTCAATTATCTTCTGGGCCACATCCTGGCTTATGGCAGCCCATTCTTGCATAATCAATGCTTGGAGTTTGTCCACCCGCCACAAGTTCTCAATGGGATTAAGGTCTGGGGAGTTTGCTGGCCATGGGCCACAAATATCCGAGTCACTTAGTTATCGCTTTTGCCTTATGGCAAGGTGCTCCATCATGCTGGAAAAGGCATTGTTCGTCACCAAACTTTTCCTGGAATTTTGGGAGAAGTTGCTCTCTGAGGATGTTTTGGTACTATTCTTTATTCATGGCTGTGTTCTTAGGCAAATTGTGAGTGAGCCCACTCCCTTGGCTGAGAAGCAACCCCACACATGAATGGTCTCAGGATGCTTTACTGTTGGCATGACACAGGACCTTTGGGTGCGCTCATCTTGTCTTCTCCGGACAAGCTTTTTTCAGGATGCCCCAAACAATCGGAAAGGGGATTCATCAGAGAAAAGGACTTTACCCCAGTCCTCAGCAGTCCAATCCCTGTACCTTTTGAAGAATATCAGTCTGTCCTTGATGTTTTTCCTGGAGAGAAGTGGCTTCTTTGCTGCCCTTCTTGACATTCCTCCAAAAGTCTTCGCCTCACTGTGTGTGCAGATGCACTCACATCTGCCTGCTGCCTTTCCTGAGCAAGCTCTGTACTGGTGGTGCCCCGATCCCGCAGCTGAATCAACTTTAGAAGACGGTCCTGGCGCTTGCTGGACTTTCTTGGGCGCCCTGAAGCCTTCTTCACAACAATTTAACCACTATCCTTGAAGTTCTTAATGATCCGATAAATGTTTGATTTAGGTGCAATCTTACTGGCAGCAATATCCTTGCCCGTGAAGCCCTTTTTGTGCAAAGCAATGATGACAGCACATGATTACCATGGATAACCATGGTTGACAGAGGAAGAACAATGATTCCAAGCACCACCCTCCTTTTGAAGCTTCCAGTCTGTTATTCGAACTCAATCAGCATGACAGGGTGATCTCCAGCCTCCAGCCTAGTCTTTAATAGATGATTCTAAGATTTGTATTTGATCATTTGTGTTTTTGCTGTTTGTTATAGGGCCAAAATGATTGGACAAGTGGTTTACCCATACATCTCCATTTTGGATAGATAACTCTTTGTGTTGTTGTTTGCTTAGTGTTTTCCAATTTTGGATTCTTCAATTACATTGAGCTGATTTCTGACGTGCTGTTCCTTCTTTTTCCGTATTGTTTTAGTGATTAACCACAGTGATAGGGAAGCTGAGAGGTCAAATATATTGTCTAGGTTTTCTACTGCCAAGTTGTAACGGTTTTGATTTGAGGTAATTGTTTGTAGGTGTGCCAGGTAGGTTGTGCCTACCAGAGAAAAAAATGATTTCTCCTTTTGTTTTGGGAGGGAATGAGTCCCGTCTGGTCCGTCAAGTCTACACCAAGTCTACACCAATACAAAGGACTCATGTAAAAGTCTGTATGGAAACACATTCACAAACCTTTAAAACAATGGAAATAACTTCAAAACAAATGTGTTCTTTTGCGTGGGTTGTATTACAACATAAATGATCACAAACACATAATAATAACAAACAATGAGCTCTGGTTCCTTCAGAAAAGCCCTGTATCTCGGACCTAAAAGAGTCCAGCCTGGTAAAGGAGTTTAGGGAACTCCTTTGTCACGCAACGTTTGTCCTTTCATAAAATTGTAGCGTAAACCCAGTCTTCAATCATACAATAAAAATATCAAACTCTTTTACCACACAACCATAAAGAGTATCATATCGCAACATGTCTTCAACTACAACTGACCACATAAATCATCACAGTATGCATCACACTAAAACGAAATACCGTATGCAGAAAAGTTGACTCCGCCAACAGAGGAGAAAGGCCGTGAGGAACCAGCGGAGACCAACTGAGAGGTGGAGTCGAAAGGAAGCAATGAGTGGATCAGATCCTGGTCAAAATTGAGACAAGGCTAAAGCACAACTTTAAATACAACAAAACAAACAGAGTAAAGATGCTTCGAAACTGAGGATTCAACACATCCTCATCCATCACAAAACCCACTTTTGCGCAGCTGATGCTGGCTATTAAATCGGGAATTAACAGGGAAACACCCTATTGTGAGGAGGAGCACTGAAACAGTTCAGACAAATTCAGGGCTGTCACAAAGTTTACACCTTCACTATTCTCTCTCTCTCTCTCTCTCTCTCTCTCTCTCTCTCTCTCTCTCTCTCTCTCTAGTTCCCCCTCTCCCTCCTTTCTTCCACACTGATCAAAGGAACGTGAAAGCCAGTATGTCCCAAAATAAACAAACTTCTTCAACCATTACTCTGTCCTCTCTGGCTATCTGGAGCCCGATTTGGCTTTTGCCATTCCCTGCTATGCCCGTCAACCTCATCCTGAGTCTACCCACCAATGGCTACACCCCCTATTTCAGTGCTGTATATGTTTTGAGCGCTACCTGGCAGTGGTCCACACAGTGGTCTTCATGAAGTACAGAGATACAAGCTAGGGTGTTCTGGCTTGGTTTGGCTGGTTTTGATTGGGTTCTGTTTTACTTATTTGTGTGTAAAGTAGACAAATGTCATAAATTATGTTTCTTTGGGTGAAATTCTGGTTTTAATTGTATTCATGTTATTCTCCTGCCTCTCAGATCTCAGGGCACTGAAACAGCCTGGGTCAGGGGAAGGGGAGAGAGCGAATGATGGGACAAATCATATGGGGGTATTTCAAATCATATTGATTATCATGGTGTCTATGATGACAAACTACCTTCCATGGGTAGTGGTTTCACCTTTTATTGCAATCTTAGACTCAAGGCAGTTTGTTTATGCCACATATGTTTGTGAATTCATCAGTGTGGTGACTGGGTTGTGTGCAGCCTGTCGTGGAAAATTCAGTACTGAGAGAGACTTGGTCATTTCTTCAAACAATCATCTTTATTTTATATCGATAATTGAATGCAACAATGAAGCCGTCAATACAACAGTCTTGACTGTCGGACAGAGTCTTTGATTCATACAGAGAATACCGGGTCTTTATATACTAAACCTAAAACTGTGCTTCAACTATGGCTGACTCCCCCCGCCCCACCAGAACCTTGTTCATCTCTTGTTGTTTAACTGTACGGGGGGGGGGGGGGGTGTTATTCTACCAGGCTAAGTTTCCCAGATGCATTGATGAGAACAAACCCTGAAATGTTTGTTGTATTCCTCAGGGTATCTCTGTCTCAAGTCACACAATCTCATCTATGCAACCCCAGTTAGACGGAGAAATATGTCTCACATGCACCACTGTTGACTGGAATGTTTTTTTTTTTCCAAAGAGAATCAATTGTCAGCTTCAAGCTATCTTTAGTAAAACCCATATCCTCGATGCCCAGACCAGCTGCAGGAAGCTAGAGTGACACTATAAAAACTAAGCATTAGCAGGCCAGTCGTCCTCTTAGTAAAATATATAATAGTTTACTGTTAATATCAATCAAATCAGGTAAGTATGTCATTTTTCTATCATAAGCCCCTCCTCTACCTCCACAGAGCTGGGAAATTGCTCTGTATCCGAGGTCTCTGAGGGAGAATTGACACCCCCAGTTTCACCTGATACAGAGGGCAAATTGTAACCTGTTTGTTTATAACTGTTAGTGGATAGCTTGTAAAGAGGTTGGTAGCGCAGTAGATGTGATTGCAAAAATATGCGTGTTTTGATTAGGGTTGAATTATCTCGGTAACTTTACAGAAAATGTTCTCCAGAAATCCTGGTCAGAAGATTCCCGTAATCAGGAGGGAATAACCATGATATCCAGAATTTTGTAACTCTAGGTTTGATTAATTCTCTCTTATCTGGGAAGAGTCTTGCTAGTGTTTCACATTGCATCATTGTGTCAGAATTGAAAAGTGAGATTGGATGATAAAACCCAAATATTTTCAAGGGTTAAACAAATGTGTATTTTAAATGTTTATTTGATTTTGATATCCTTAATATTTAAAAAAAAACGTAAGTTGAACTACTCATGTAATTCGGCAAACATATGCAGTCAGAAAAACTTCTTAAAACTATTAGTGGTCTTTGCATATACAATTGGGTGTCTCAGATAGGTTTTGGTCCAGTCAGAGTAAATAGGCTATTTGCATGTCAGGTCAAGGGAAATGTGATATACTCCAAATGAGTGCAGGCAGACAGGGGCCCCAGTCATTCCTATTGTCTGTGATCTAGTCTCTGTCCAGAATGGCACCCTATACCATATATAGGTCATTCTATAGAAGTGTTGCAAATTGGGGGTTGAAATAATATATAAAATTGTACCCTGTTTTTCCCAAACGTTCAGCACATATGTCTTCCGACATAATGTCAGTGGGACATAATATATACTCTGTTTACATATTTTATTTGAATTGCATAATTCAATATATTTACTTAAATTCCTTACTGACCCACTACATGTATCCAGTGGCGACCCGGCTTTCAGGGCATGTGGGGCAAGTCTGGAACTCGGGCCTCTTTCTAGAGCGCTGATCTGAAGATCACTGACATCATCATGATTCAACCTTGTTTTTTTCAGAGTTTGCAATTGTCTTGAAAATACCATAAATCCAGAGAATGCCAGACTGTGATGACAAACTTTGATGACAAAATTTGCCCATGAAGGACAGCTGCACCATCTTCCTATTCACTTGCTGTTGCATAAATGATGTAATATGCCAGGGAGATAGTATTACTTTCTTATCTACAGTATACATAAGTGTATGTTGTGTAGTAAATTGTTAGTATCCCATGTGCCTCACCCTAATAATTTGGTCCCTTTTCCACTCTTAATTTTGCCTACTGTGACTTCGTGGTGCACATGTACAGTGGGGTAAAAAAGTATTCAGTCAGCCACCAATTGTGCAAGTTCTCCCACTTAAAAAGATGAGAGGCCTGTAATTTTCATCATAGGTACACTTCAACTATGACAGACAAAATGAGAAAAAAAATCCAGAAAATCACATTGTAGGATTTTTTATGAATTTATTTGCAAATTATGGTGGAAAATAAGTATTTGGTCAATAACAAAAGTGTATCTTTCATTGTCTGCTTATATTCCCCTTTTATGTATCGGTTCTGATTTTTGAATCATGTCACTGTACATTTCAAAAGAGCTGAACAAATAGTTATATTTACAACATCCGTCCTATCACGTTCATTAATAGAATGCAGGCCCAGTTAGACCGGAGAATTACGGATTGCCTCTTATCCTCTCGTCTTCCCTTTATGCCATAGTTTGTACATCTCAGTTGTCAGTGAATCCACATATGTTTAAGCAAGTCAGACATATTTGCTATGTTTTTTTAAATGCAGTAATGAGGCTGAATTAACTGTTTTGCTGCCAGACAAGGCTCCGCTGATAACCAGGTGTAGCAATGGTAAGGTGTTGAGACTGCTGTTGGCACAGCTTTATGTAGGCCCTAGCAGTTTGTGGGCACCATTTGTCACCTTTATGGTGCAATTAATGTATAGTTTAGTGTTGTGTTGTGTAGTGGCTTTGCTGGCATGCATAATTATTATTATTATTTTTTGGCCCCACTAAGATTTACATGCTAAAAATCGCCACTTACTGTATCACTACACCTCCCGTTGTCCTTGGGTCAAAATGACCCGCCCTTATGATCAACCCTCCCATTGTCCTCGGGGCATTGTGACCCGCCCTTGAGTTAAACCCTCCGTTGTCCTTGGGTCAAACTGACCCGCCCTTGTGATCAACCCTCCCGCTGTCCTCGGGTCATTTTGACCCCCGCCATTGTTTTGAACCAACTTGTATTTTAGATTTTTTTTGGGATAATTTGTGTGAAGGAGGCAGTGAGAGTTTCTGTAACAGCAGTGAAACCAACCCCCTCCAGGATAGTATTCAACTTGAACATTTGTTAACCTGTCCTAGACTGACTCCAGTAGTACACAAGTGAACTGGTGACTTCATTCATGTACCTATGTAAGCTGTAGGAAAGGCCTACCTTAAAACTCAGTGCCTCTTTGTTTGACATCATAGAAAATGAAAAGAAATCAGCCAAGACCTCAGAAAATATTGCAGACCTCCACAAGTCTGGTTTATCCTTGGGAGCAATTTCCAAATGCCTGAAGGTACCACGTTCATCTGTACAAACAATAGCGCACAAGTATAAACACCATGGCTCCACGCAGCCGTCATACTGCTCAGGAAGCAGAGGCGTTCTGTCTCCTAGAGACAGACTTTGGTGAGAAAAGTGCAAATCCATCCCAGAACAACAGCAAAGGACCCTGTGAAGATGCTGGAGGAAACAGGTCCAAAATTATCTATACCCACAGTAAAACGAGTCCTATATCAACATAACAATGAAAGGCCGCTCAGCAATGAAGAAGCCACTGCTCCAAAACTGCCACAAAAAAGCAGACTACGGTTTGCAACTGCACATGGGGTCAAAGATTGTGCTTTTTGGAGATATCTCCTCTGGTCTGATGAAACAAAAATATAACTGTTTGACCATAATGACAATTGTTATGTTTGGAGGAAAAAGGGGGAGGCTTGCAAGACGAAGAACACCATCTCAACCGTGAAGCATGGGGGGTGGCAGCATCATGTTGTGGGGGTGCTTTGCTGCAGGAGGGACTGGTGCACTTCACAAAGTAGATGGCATCGTGAGGAGGAAAATTATGTGTGTATTGAAGCAACATCACAAGACATCAGTCAGGAAGTTAAAGCTTGGTTGCTAATGGGTCTTCCAAATGGACAATGACCCCAAGCATACTTTCAAAGTTTTGCAAAATGGCTTAAGGACAACAAAGTCAAGGTATTGGAGTGGCCATCACAAAGCCCTGACCTCAATCCTATAGAAAATGTGTGGGCAGAACTGAAAAAGCGTGTGCGAGCAAGGAGGCCGACAAACCTGACTTACACCAGCTCTGTCAGGAGGAAAATTCACCCAACTTATTGTGGGAAGCTTGTGGAAGACTACCGAAACGTTTGACCCAAGTTAAACAATTTAAAGGCAATGCTACCAAATACTAATTGAGTGTATGTAAACTTCTGACCCACTGGGAATGTGATTAAAGAAGTAAAAGCTGAACTAAATTATTCTCTCTACTATTATTCTGACATTTCACATTCTTAAAATAAAGTGGTGATCCTAACTGACCTAAAACAGGGATTTTTTACCAGGATTAAATGTCAGGGATTGAAAAACTGAGTTTAAATGTATTTGGCTAAGGTGTGTGTAAACTTCCGACTTCAACTGTATATGCACCCTTTGGGGTCACCAGGACAGAGTTTGGAAAATGTTGACGTATCTCCACGCCTCTTGAATTGAAGCGTATGTCTTCACTCCTGAGGATATTTTTGCTCTTGGTTTCTTAGCCAGAAGTCAGAGGTCATTTGTAATTTAATTACCTGCTGCCTTTGTAACGTTATATATTTCTGGATTAAGAAAAGTATTTCTAAGACATCATTTTGCTGTTAAAATTGTGTTTTCGGGGCGAGTGTAAATCAAATTGCTAGTTAGCTAAAAAGCTAGTTAGCTTTGGCAAACCCAGCATTTGACAGACATAGCTCCCCATATTATCTCTGTTTGTTGGTTAACTAGCCACCTTGGCAATATCTAACTATCTATCACATTAGGTTGCCATTAGGTACGCTGGCTAAGCTAGCTAGCTGCAGTGTCAACCATGTAGCTAGTTAACGTTAGCTAACCAGGTCAATGGGTCAGTCCACAACAGCATCCTCCCACACATTGCTCGTTCTCAATGTGTGGGTGTCTTAATTAATGTATTTCTGTTTTCATGGCCTATAAGCACATCTGTCAAACCTTCAGTGTATCATCTCAGTAAGCTCTTTGTGCCATATACTAGATATGAGGTTGTTGTGTGTGTCTTTATTTACAGCTTGTAGTGGCACAACTGAGGGGGAGGAGAATGGGCAGCCAAGAAAATAAAATATTCTTCAAAGTAGAAAGAAGAGGTTCAGAAGAGAAGGAGGATGGAGGGTAAATCCGGTTTTGTCTAGCAGGGATACCTATTTTGTCAAATTGACTTAATATAGCAGGTTAGTAGAGAACTTAGGGTTAGCTAAAATGAAAGAGAAAAAAAGAAAATCGACCTGATTTCAATTTGGCAAAAGCTATATCCCATCTATACATGAACGGTAAATCCTATCTTGGAAGTAAATAATGATAGAGTTGACTATGGCATTATATTTTTTTATATCTCCATTATTTAACCAGGTAGGCCAGTTGAGAACAAGTTCTCATTTACAACTGTGAGCTGGTCAAGGTAAAGCAAAGCAGTGCGACAAAAACAACTACACAGAGTTACACATGAGATACAAACGTACAGTCAATAACACAATATAAAATCTATATACAGTGTGTGCAAATTAAGTAAGGAGGTAAGGCAACAAATAGGCCATAGTGGCGAAGTAAATACAATTTAGCAATTGATACTGGAGTGATAGATGTGCAAGTAGAAATACTGGTGTGCAACAGAGCAGAAAAAATATATATATATGGGGATGAGGTAAGTAGTTGGTTGGATGAGCTATTTACAGATGTACTGTGTACAGCTGCAGCGATCGGTAAGCTGCTCTGACAGCCAATGCTTGAAGTTAGTGAGTGAGACATAGGTCTCCAACTTCATTTTTGCATTGCATTTTTTCATTGGTAGCAGAGAACTGGAAGTAAAGGCGGCCAATAGGGGTGTTGGCTTTGGGGATGACCAGTGAAATGTACCTGCTGGAGTGTGTGCTACGGGTGGGTGTTGCTATGGTGACCAGTGAGCTGAGATAAGGCGGAGCTTTACCTAGCAAAGACATATAGATGACCTGGAGCCAGTTGGATTGTCGACGAATGTAGGGAGGAGCAGCCAACGAGAGGTCGCAATGGCATACAGGTCGCAATGGTGGGTAGTAAATGGGGCTTGGTGACAAAACGGATGGCACTGTGATAGACTGCATCCAATTTTCTGAGTAGAGTGTTGGAGGCTATTTTGTAAATGACATTGCCGAAGTCAAGGACCGGCAGGATAGTCCGTTTGGCAGTCCGTTTGGCAGCATGAGTGAAGGAGGCATTGTTGCGAAATAGGAAGCCGATTCTAGATTTAATTTTGGATTGGAAATGCTTAATATGAGTCTGGAAGGAGAGTTAGTCTAGCCAGACACCTATGTATTTATAGTCTTCCACATATTCTAGTCACAACCATCCAGAGTAGTGATGCTAGGCGGGCGGGAGGGTGGGGGTAGCGAACGGTTGAAGAGCATGCATTTAGTTTTACTAGAGTTTAAGAGCAGTTGGAGGCCACGGAAGGAGTGTTGTATGGCATTGAAGCTTGTTTGGAGGTTTGTTAAAACAGTGCCCAAAAAAGGGCCAGATGTATACAGAATGGTGTCATCGGAGTAGAGGTGGATCAAAAAAATCACCCGCAGCAAGAGCGACATCGTTGATATATACAGAGAAAAGAGTCGGCCCGAGAATTGAACCCTGTGGTAGCCCCATAGAGACTGCCAGAGGTCCGGACAACAGGCCCTCTGATTTGACACACTGAACTCTATCTGAGAAGTGCTTCTACACCTGCATTGCTTGCTGTTTGGAGTTTTAGGCTGGGTTTCTGTACAGCACTTTGAGATATCAGCTGATGTACGAAGGGCTATATAAATACATTTGATTTTAAGTAGTTGGTGAACCAGGTGAGGCAGTCATTAGAGAGACCAAGGCTGTTGAGTCTGCCGATAAGAATATGGAGATTGACAAAGTCGCAAGCCTTGGCCAGGTCGATGAAGACTGCTGCACAGTACTGTTTTATATCTATGGTGGTTATGATATCGTTTTGAACCTTGAGCGTGGCTGAGGTGCAACCCTGACCAGCTCAGAAACTATATTAGATAGCGGAATACCAAGGATTTTACGGTTACAGAAGTCAACAAATGAGAGCTCCTGGGGACACACAGGGCCTGGGTTAACCTCTACATCAACAGAGGAACAGGGGAGGAGTAGGATAAGGGTACGGCTAAAGGCCATAAGAACTGGTCATCTACTGCGTTCAGAACAGAGAGTAAAAGGAGCATACTTCTGGGGGTAGTAGGATAGATTCAAGCAATAATGTACAGAAAAGGGACATGGTAGGGTGTGAGTACAGTGGAGGTAAACCTAGTCATTGAGTGATGATGAGAGAGGCTGCATCTCTGGAAGCACCAGTTAAGCTGGGTATGGGGGGTGGGGCAAGTGAGCTAACCGAGGCATGTAGAGCGGGACTAGGGGCTCCGCAGTAAAACAAAACAATGAGAGCTACCCTAAACAACAGTATACAAGGCATATTGACCTTAGAGGGAGGCATAAAGCAAATCACAGGTGTTGATTTGGAGGGCTAAGACAACAACGGGTAAACAGCTAAGACCACAACAATGGCGATGAATGGGCAGAGAGGGTCAGTTAGCTTCACACGGGCCTAAGTTCAAGGCTGATGCCGACAGATAAACAAAATGAAGTACTGTGTTAATGAACAGTCCAGTAGGCATCAGCTGTGTAGCCAAGTGATCATATGATCCAATAAGCAGCAATGAACGAAACAGGGAGCCGCTCGGCAGTCATCACTACTGCTGGGCGAGCGGGAGACACGACGCTCAGAGAGTTAGCGGGGTGGGGCTAATAGCTGGGTCCTCACCGACATCAATGATGCAGAGGCTGGTTGAGAGCACATCGGCTGAAATACGTCAGCAGACCAGTCGTGGATCGGCGGAGCTCCGTGTTGACAAAGGGTTCAGGGCAATTGGCAAGAGAGGTATTGTAGTTAGTGTACTTCGTTTGCTAGCCGGGGGAATGGGCCTAGCTCGAGGCTAACTGGTGCTTGTTTCTGGACAAGGTCGTTAACCACGATAGCCGCTAGCTAGCTGCGATGACATGGTGTAATGGTCCAGAGCTTGCGGAAGGAATCCGGTGATGTAGTGGGAAAAAATGCAGTCTGATATGCTCAGGGCTTATGTTGCGCTGTGCAGACTGGCGGATATTATCCGGGCTATCCGAGCTAAAGCGGCTAAAGGTAAAGACTGCTAGCAGTGGCTAACAATGACTAAATAGCTAGTCACTGATTAGCTGGCTAGCTTCTGATGGAGGTAACAGTTATAAGATTTTAAAAAATAGCAGATCCGTACCACGGTGGGTGAGGCGGGTTGCAGGAAGGTATATTTAATATGAAAATGGAAAAAAAGATTGTACTGTATATAGAAAAATGAAAAAAGCTGAACATTTACACGGGACAAAAACAAACACGGCTTGCTGCTATGCCATCTTGAAACATAAAATATCCTGCACTGTTTTATAATTTATTACTTACATGATTCTTACCTTACATGCCTTGCTGTTTAATTCGCATACTAGTAACATGATTGACAGTGAAATGACGATGTTGATTGTCATTTGACCTTTTCAACACTTACCTGATCCTCACTGCTATTTAATTGAGGTGAAAATGTTTCACACTTTATGTAAATATTTGTTTTAACACATACACCATCACATTTGCTTGAAATGATATTGTGAAATGATTCCAATGTCTCGTACCATATACCTTTTTTATGAAATTGAGCACATTGATATATTTCAAGATAACTTTGAATGACTGCAATTGAAACTGTACAGGCTACGGCAGGGATCATCAACTAGATTCAGCAATGGGACAATATTTTTCTTCAGCGGATGGTCGAGGGGCAGGAACATAATTACAGCTAATTTGTGGACGGCTAATTCACCGCAATAAGCGGTGAAAATATAATCATAAGCGGAAAAAATAAGCGGTGAAAATATAATCATTTTAATCCTTTCTTATTGTTGTATAAGATCCCGTGTCTCTCTATGCGTGGGAATACTTGGGAACAGATTTCATAAATTAAAATCACTTGGAGCCGTTCTCCTGGTGTTTTTACAGTCTTACTTCCAATAAAAACACACAAAAATATCATTTTCTTTTGCTCAGAGAACTTGGGGGGCCAAATTCGGCATGTGAACCGTATCCAACGGATTTATGTTAGTCTTCATTGGAGACTGACAGCCTTAAATAATAAATCAATGTCAAATCTATTGCACTAATTTGTTGTCCTTTTGTCACAGTTTACCATAAGGTGTAAAAAATTCCGAACTAAATTCGTAACTTCTACTTGTGTCACATCCTGATCTGTTTCACCTGTCTTTGTGATTGTCTCCACCCCCTTCCAGGTGTTGCCCATCTTCCCTATTATCCCCTGTGTAGTTATACCTGTGTCCTCTGTCTACCTACTAGCATTTTCCCCTGCTCCTGCCTGTTTTCCTGTTTTCTAGTCCTTCCCAATTTTTTCCGCTCTGCCTGCCCTGATCCTGAGACTGCCTACCGTTCTGGATCCTTTCTACCTTCTCTGGATTATTGACCCCTGCCTGCCTTGACCTGTCGTTTGCCTGCCCCTGTTAGGAATAAACTTTTGTTTCTTCAACACTGTCTGCATCTGGGTCTTACCTCAAACATGATAATTATGTGACAATTGATAATCTAATGGGAAGCCTACAGAATGTAGCCTATTGGAATATAAATAACAAGGGGCCTATTGCAACAATCGATGGCAAAAAATGATCGCCAACTGATGTCTCGCTAAATTCACCCGCACAGCTGATTTCGATTGCAACGACATGGCCACCTCATTACTGCTCTCTAAAATATGTTAGTGTTACCTCCTATCTGAATATAATGAGGAGTTGCTCATGTATCTGTCCTGGGAGCAGTGGTGTGAAGTACCTAAGTAAAAAATACTTGAAAGTACTACTTAAGTTGTTTATTGTGGTATCTGGACTTATTTTACTATTGATATTATTACAACTTTAATTTTACATCACTACATTCCTAAAGAAAATTATGTACTTTTTACTCCATATATTTTCCCTGGCACCCAAAAGTACTTGTTACATTTTAAATGCTAAGCAGGACAGGAAAATGGTCTAATTCACACATTCATCAAGAGAACATCTGTCACGTTCTGACCTTTATTTCCTTTGTTTTGTCTTTATTTAGTATGGTCAGGGCGTGAGTTGGGGTGGGCAGTCTGTTTGTTTTTCTATGTTTGGTTTCTGTTTCGGCCTAGTATGGTTCTCAATCAGAGGCAGGTGTCGTTAGTTGTCTCTGATTGAGAATCATGCTTAGGTAGCCTGGGTTTCACTGTTGGTTTGTGGGTGTTTGTTTCCGTGTTTGTCGCCACACGGTACTGTTTCAGTTTGGTTATTTCACGTATTCGTTTATTGTTTTTGTATTTCATAGTGTTCAGTGCTTTTCTTATTAAAATCGTCATGAACACTTACCACGCCACATCTTGGTCCGATCCTTACTCCTCTTCAGATGAAGAGGAGGAAATCTGCCATTACAACATCCCTGGTCATCTCTACGGCCTCTGATCTGTTGCTGACTCACAAAACACATGCTAAGTTAATACATTTGAGTGTTGGAGCGTTCCCCTGGCTATCGGTTAATAAAATGATATTTTAGAAATTACATTTACTTTTGATACTTAAGTATATTTAAAATCAAATACTTTTAGACTCTTACTCAAGTAGGATTTTACTGGTTGACTAACTGTTGAGTCATTTTCAATTAAGGTATCTTTACTTTTACTCAAGTATGACAATTGAGAAAATTTTCCACCACAGCCTGGGAGTTATGAACGCAGGCAACAAACTGCATATCAAGCCCATCGATATGGATTTGGCTTGTTTTGGTGATAGTGAATCCTCTCGCTTCGCCTCTTCCTCTTTGCCTTAGTCTGCTTGTAACCAATGTCTGTCAAGATACACTACATGGCCAAAAGTATGTGTCGTGAACATCTCATTCCAAAATCATGGGCATTAATATGGATTTGGTCCTCCCCTTTGCTGCCATAACAGCCCCCACGCTTCTGGGAAAGGTTTCCACTAGATGTTGGAACATTGCTGCAGGGACGTGCTTCCATTCAGCCACGAGCATTAATGAGGTCGGGCATTGAGGTAATGTGACTACGCCTGGCTCGCAGTCTGTGTTCCAATTAATCCCAAAGGTGTTTGATGAGGTTGATGTCAGGGCTCTGTTCAGGCCAGTCAAGTTCATCCACACCAATCTCGACAAAACATTTCTGTATGAACCTCGCTTTGTGCACGGGGCATTGTCATGCTGAAACAGGAAAGGCCTTCCCCAAACTGTTGCCATAAAGTTGGAAGGACAGAATTGCCCAGAAAGTCACTGTTTGCTGTAGCATTAAGATTCATCTTCCCTGGAACTAAAGGGCCTAGCCCGAACCATGAAAAACAGCCCCAGACCATTATTCCTCCCCCCCACCAAACTATAAGTCGACACTATGCATTGGGGCAGGTAGGATTCTCCTGGCATCCGCCTAACCCAGATTTGTCCGTTGAATTGCCAGTTGGTGAAGTGTGATTCATCACTCAAGAGAACGGGTTTCCAATGTTCCAGAGTCCAATGCCGCTGAAATTTACACCACTACAGCCAATGCTTGTCATTGCGCATGCTGATCTTAGGCTTTTGTGCGGCTGCTCGGCCATGGAAACTAATTTCATGAAGCTTCTGACAAACAGTTCTTGTGCTGACTTTGCTTCCAGAGGCAGTTTAGAACTCAGTAGTGAGTGTTGAAACAGAGGCCAGACGATTTTTACTCAATACGTGCTTCAGCTCTCAGTGGTCCCTTTCTGTGAGCTTGGGTGGCCAACCACTTGGCAGCTGAGCCATTGTTGCTCCTAGACGTTTCCACTTTAAAATAAGAGCACGTACGGCGCCACCTTGTAGGTCTGAGCTCTTGAGTAAGGCCATTCCTGTCACGCCTTGGTCTAAGTATTTTGTGTTTTTCTTCATGTATTGGGTCAGGCCAGGGTGTGGCATCGGGGTTTTTGTATTGTGGTGTGTTTTGTCTGGGGTTTTGGTGTGTATGTATTGGGATTGTAGCTAGTGGGGTTATCTAGCAAAGTCTATGGCTGTCTGGAGTGGTTCTCAATCCGAGGCAGGTGTTTATCATTGTCTCTGATTGGGAACCATATTTAGGCAGCCATAGTCTTTGAGTTTGTCGTGGGTGATTGTCCTGAGTATCTTGATGTCCTTGTTTGATGTTAGTTGACACAAGTATAGGCTGGTTTCGGTTTTCGTTTCGTAGTGTTCGTGTTTAGTCGTGTTTACATTTGTTTAAATAAACATGGATCGCAATCGACACGCTGCAGTTTGGTCCGACTCTCCTTCACTATATGAAAACCGTTACAATTCCACTTCCAATTGTTGTCTTTGGAGATTGCATGGCTGTTTGCTCGATTTTATACATGACTGCAATAGCCAAATCCACTCATTTGAAGGACTGTCTATATACTTTTGTAAAGCTTATCTCTATGATTGACACTTGACACCAAATGGCTGTTATTTAGCCAAAATAAAGATCAGTAAAATTGTCTAATAATTAATTACATACATAAGTATTTCAACGGATCAAAAAGTTTCAGATTCACACATTCAACATTGAAAATTATACAGAGAACAATAGATTGTCATTTCAATTGAAATAATTAGAAAATCTTGCTTTTACAATTTAATTAATTTGGTATACAGATACAAATGTCTAAAATTAATCTGTAATAGAAGGTTAATTAAAATAATCACTACTATGCATGGTTCTCAATTTGTTGCAACTTGTTCATGACTGTTTCGATAGTGATACAGTCGGTGGCGATTTTAACATGTAAATCTTGGTGGAGCCCAAAAAATTATAATTATGCATGCCAGCAAAGCCACTACACAACACAACACTAAACTATACATTATTTGTACTATAACGGTGACAAATGGTGCCCACAAACTGCTATGGCCTACATAAAACTGTGCCAACAGCAGTCCCAACACCTTACCACCGCTACACCTGGTTATTAGCGGAGCCTTGTCTGGCAGCGAAACAGTTCATTCAGCCTCATTACTGCATTAAAAAAAATATATAGCAAATATGTCTGACTGACAATTGAGATGTACAAACTATGGCATAAAGGGACCTCGAGCGGATAAGAGGCAATCCATAATTCTCCGGTCTAAATGGGCCTACATTATATTAATGGACGAGCTAGGACGGACGTTGTAAATTCAACTCTTTTGAAATGTACACCAACAGATTTCAGAAGTCAGAACCGTAGGATACATAAACGGGGAATATAAGCAGACAATTAAAGCTCTTCCAAAAATCAATGATTACATTTCTCTAAAACAGGCTATCGGCTACATGTACACCACCAAGTCACCGTAGGCAAAATTAAGAGTGGAAAATGACCAAATTATTAGGGTGAGGCACATGGATACTAACAACTTACTACACAACATCCACTTAGTATTACTTTCTTATCTACAGTATACATATCTCCCTGGCATTTTACATAATTTATGCAGCAGCAAGTGAACAGAAAGATGGTGCAGCTGTCCTTCATGGGCAAATTTTGTCATCACCATCTGGCATTCTCTGGATATATGGTATTTTCAAGACAATTGCAAACTCTGAAAAAAACAAGGTTGAATCATGATGACGTCAGTGATCTTCAGATCAGCGCTCTAGAAAGAGGCCCGAGTTCCAGACTTGTCCCACATGCCCTGAAAGCCGGGTCGCCACTGGATACATGTAGTGGGTCAGTAAGGAATTCAAGTAAATATATTGAATTATGCAATTCAAATCAAATATGTAAGCAGAGTATATATTATGTCCCACTGACATTATGTTGGAAGACATATGTGCTGAACATTTGGGAAAAACAGGGTACAATTTTATACATTATTTCAACCCCCAATTTGCAACACTTATAGAATGACCTATATATGGTATAGGGTGCCATTCTGGACAGAGACTAGATCACAGACAATAGGAATGACTGGGGCCCCTGTCTGCCTGCCCTCATTTGGAGTATATCAAATTTCCCTTGACCTGACATACAAATAGCCTATTTACTCTGACTAGACCAAAACCTATCTGAGACACCCAAATGTATATGCAAAGACGACTAATAGTTTTTACAAGTTTTTCTGACTGCATGTTTGCCGAATTACATGAGTAGTTCAACTTAAGTTTTTATTGAATATTAAGGATAAAAAAATAAAATAAACATTTAATATTTGTTTAACCCTTGAAAATATTTGGGTCTTATCGTCCAATCTCACTATTAAATTCTGACGCAATGTGCAAGTCAGCCATGGTTGAAGCAGTTTTAGGTTTGGTATATAAAGACCCGGTATTCTCAGTATGATTCAAGCACTCGATTATCGATAAAAAATAAAGATGATTGTTTGAAGAAATTACGTCTCTCTCAGTACTGAATATTCCACGACAGGCTGCACAAAACCCAGTCACCACACTGATGAATTCAAACATATGTGGCATAAACAAACTGCCTTGAGTCCAAGATTGCAATAAAAGGTGAAACCACTACCTATGGAAGGTAGTTTGTCATCATAGACACCATGATAATCAATATGATTTGAAATACCCCCATATTATTTGTCCCATCATTCGCTCTCTCCCCTTCCCCTGACCCAGGCTGTTTCAGTGCCCTGAGATCTGAGAGGCAGGAGAATAACATGAAAAAAATTTAAACCAGAATTTCACCCAAATAAACAATTTATGACATTTGTCTACTTTACACACAAATAAGTAAAACAGATCCCAATCAAAACCAGCCAAACCAATCCAGAACACCCTAGCTTGTATCTCTGTACTTCATGAAGACCACTGTGTGGACCACTGCCAGGTAGCGCTCAAAACATATACAGCACTGAAATAGGGGGTGTAGACTCAGGATGAGGTTGACAGGCATAGCAGGGAGTGGCAAAAGCCAAATCGGGCTCCAGATAGCCAGAGAGGACAGAGTAATGGTTGAATAAGTTTTTTGGGGGGGGACATACTGGCTTTAACGTTCCTTTGATCACTGAGAGAGAGTGAGAGAGAGAGAAAGAGAGAGAATATAGTGAAGGTGTAAACTTTGTGACAGCCCTGAAGTTGTCTGAACCGTCTCAGTGCTCCTCCTCCCAATAGGGTGCTTCCCTGTTAATTCCCAATTTAATAGCCTGCATCAGCTGCGCAAAAGTGGGTTTTGTGATGGATGAGGATGTGTTGAATCCTCAGTTTAGAAGCATCTTTACTCTGTTTGTTTTGTTGCATTTAAAATTGTGCTTTAGCCTTGTCTCAATTTTGACCAGGATCTGATCCACTCATTGCTTCCTTTCGACTCCACCTCTCAGTTGGTCTCCGCTGGTTCCTCACGGCCTTTCTCCTCTGTTGGCGGAGTCAACTTTTCTGCATACGGTATTTCGTTTTAGTGTGATGTATACCGTGATGATTTATGTGGTCAGTTGTAGTTGAAGACATGTTGCGATATGATACTCTTTATGGTTGTGTGGTAAAAGAGTTTGATATTTTTATTGTATGATTGAAGACTGGGTTTACGCTACAATTTTATGAAAGGACAAGCATTGTTCCCTAAACTCCTTTACCGGGCTGGACTCTTTTAGGTCCGAGATACAGGACTTTTCTGGAGGAACCAGAGCTCATTGTTATTATTATTATTGTTATTATTATTATTATTATTATTATTATTATTATTATTATTATTATTATTATTATTATTATTATTATTATGTGTTTGTGATCATATGTTGTAATACAACCCACGCAAAAGAACACATTTGTTTTGAAGTTATTTCCATTGTTTTAAAGGTTTGTGAATGTGTTTCCATACGGACTTTTACATGAGTCCTTTGTATTGGTGTAGACTTGTTGGACCAGGCGGGACTCATTCCCTCCCAAAACAAAAGGAGAAATCATTTATTTCTCTGGTAGGCACAACCTACCTGGCACACCTACAAACAATAACCTCAAATCAAAACCGTTACAACTTGGCAGTAGAAAACCTAGACAATATATTTGACCTCTCAGCTTCCCTATCACTGTGGTTAATCACTAAAACAATACGGAAAAAGAAGAAGTCAGAAATCAGCTCAATGTAATTGAAGAATCCGAAATTGGAAAACACTAAGCAAACAACACAATGGAGATGCATAGGTAAACCACTTGTCCAATCTTTTTGGCCCTATAACAAACAGCAAAAACACAAATGATCAAATACAAATCTTAGAATCAGCTATTAAAGACTACCGGAACCCACAGTTCTCCCATTACATTGAATGAACTACAGAACAAAATACAAACCCTCCGTCCCAAAAAGGCCTGTGGTGTTGAGGGTATCCTCAATGAAATGATACAATATACAGACAACAAATTCCTATTGGCTATACTTAAACTCTTTAACATCATCCTTAGCCTATCCCAATATTTGGAACAACGGCCTGCTCACCCCATTCCACAAAAGTGGGGACACATTTGACCCCATTAACTACATCAACAGCAACTTTGGGAAAATACAGACTCGTACATTTCCTAAGTGAAAACAATGTACTGAGCAAATGTCAAATTGTTTTTTTTACCAAATTATCGTAGGACAGACCATGTGTAAACCCTGCACACCCTAATTGACAAACAAACAAACCAAAACAAAGGCAAAGTCTTCACATGCTTTGTTGATTTTAAAAAAGCCTTTGACTCAATTTGGCATGAGTGTCTTCTACAGTCG
The DNA here is from genome assembly GCF_057628025.1 of Oncorhynchus mykiss. NCBI lineage: Eukaryota > Metazoa > Chordata > Actinopteri > Salmoniformes > Salmonidae > Oncorhynchus > Oncorhynchus mykiss. The sequence goes on from NC_143031.1 coordinate 62,687,164, forward strand.
TGGCCAAAAGTTTTGAGAATGACACAAATATTAATTTTAACAGTCTGCTGCCTCAGTTTGTATGATGGCAATTTGCATATACTCCAGAATGTTATGAAGAGTGATTAGATTAATTACCAAGTCACTCTTTGCCATGCAAAATAACTGAATCCCCCAAAAACATTTCCACTGCATTTCAGCCCTGCCACAACAGAACCAGCTGACATCATGTCAGTGATTCTCTCATTTACACAGATGTGAGTGTTGACAAGGCTGGAGATCACCCTGTCATGCTGATTGAGTTCGAATAACAGACTGGAAGCTTCAAAAGGAGGGTGGTGCTTGGAATCATTGTTCTTCCTCTGTCAACCATGGTTATCCATGGTAATCATGTGCTGTCATCATTGCTTTGCACAAAAAGGGCTTCACGGGCAAGGATATTGCTGCCAGTAAGATTGCACCTAAATCAAACATTTATCAGATCATTAAGAACTTCAAGGATAGTGGTTAAATTGTTGTGAAGAAGGCTTCAGGGCGCCCAAGAAAGTCCAGCAAGCGCCAGGACCGTCTTCTAAAGTTGATTCAGCTGCGGGATCGGGGCACCACCAGTACAGAGCTTGCTCAGGAAAGGCAGCAGGCAGGTGTGAGTGCATCTGCACACACAGTGAGGCGAAGACTTTTGGAGGAATGCCTGGTGTCAAGAAGGGCAGCAAAGAAGCCATTTCTCTCCAGGAAAAACATCAAGGACAGACTGATATTCTTCAAAAGGTACAGGGATTGGACTGCTGAGGACTGGGGTAAAGTCCTTTTCTCTGATGAATCCCCTTTCCGATTGTTTGGGGCATCCTGAAAAAAGCTTGTCCGGAGAAGACAAGGTGAGCGCACCCAAAGGTCCTGTGTCATGCCAACAGTAAAGCATCCTGAGACCATTCATGTGTGGGGTTGCTTCTCAGCCAAGGGAGTGGGCTCACTCACAATTTGCCTAAGAACAGCCATGAATAAAGAATAGTACCAAAACATCCTCAGAGAGCAACTTCTCCCAAAATTCCAGGAAAAGTTTGACGAACAATGCCTTTTCCTGCATGATGGAGCACCTTGCCATAAGGCAAAAGCGATAACTAAGTGGCTCGGGGAACAAAACATTGATATTTTTGGCCCATGGCCAGCAAACAAGAGAACTTGTGGTCAAACCTCAAGAGGCGGGTGGACAAATTCTGACAAACTCCAAGCATTGATTATGCAAGAATGGGCTGCCATAAATCGGGATGTGGCCCAGAAGATAATTGACAGCATGCCCGGACGGATTGCAGAGGTCTTGAAAAAGAAGGGTCAACATTGCAAATATTGACTTTTTGCATCAACTTCATGTAATTGTCAATAAAAGCCTTTGACACTTATGAAATGCTTGTAATTATACTTCAGTATTCCATAGTAACATCTGACAAAAATATCTAGACACTGAAGCAGCAAACTTTGTGAAAATGTATATTTGTGTCACTCAACTTTTGCCACAACTGTATACAAATTGATGGAATGTGGTGTTGGGGAAAAAACATACGACATTATTAAATCCATTGTACACAAGCAACAAGTGGGCTGTTAAAATTGCCAAAAAACACACATTTCTTTCCACAGGGCCATGGGGTGAGACAGGGATGCAGCTTAAGCCCCACCCTCTTCAACATATATTTCAACGAATTGTGGACAAGAACAGTCTGCAGCACCCGGCCTCACCCTAATAGAATCTGAAGTCAAATGTCTACTGTTCGCTGATGATCTGGTGCTTCTGTCACCAACCAATGAGGGCCTAAAGCAGCACAGATTCTGTCAGACCTGGGCGCTGACAGTAAATCTCAGTAACAAAAAATAATGGTTGTTACGAATCCCTTTTGGCCCGACAGTCTAGGGGAGATGGTAACGAGACCCTTAACTCAAACAAATTATAATAGTGAAAAAGTAAAAGTGAGAACGAAATAACCACGACAACTGAAATCTACCATCAAACTCTGGGTTTATTGGAAAACACACGGTAATGGGGGGAGCAGGAAAAGGGTCTGAGCTGGACCCAAGGAAAGAAATAATAAGTATTTAAAAACACCCCTAAGCGAGACTAGCCTATTTCAACAACAGCTAACTAATTAACCAAAAAATACAGTGGGTGGTCAGCCCAGTTCTAACTAGTGTATTTAACAAAGTTTACCTACGGGTAGTGTATGCCCATGGGCGACTTGTCTTGTTTCCCCCTTTTCCCACCAGCAAACAAACAAACACCATAACCAAAAACAATACTCACAGGTGAGGACAAAGTGATATGGAGGTGCTCAAACAAAAGAGAGGTCAATACATAAAGAGAGAGTGAAACAGAGACCTACAGACATGGCATTTACAGAGAGATCGAGCTCCACAGCAAACAGCTGACAGGGTTTTTAAACCAAGGGAAAGGAACTGTGATTGGGTAGGAAACAGGAGGTGTGTCTTCTGATTGATGATTGATTGGAGACTGATTGGGGAGTGATTATTTCCACCTGTGAGGGGAGAAGGAGAGAAAAGAAACACACACACACGATACTTGTATCCGTAACAATGGTGTTCCAAAAAGGTCCAGTTGCCAGTACCACAAATACAAATCTAGACACGGTTGCCCTACTGCAAACAAAAAATGATACATACCTTGGCCTAAACATTAGCGCCACAGGTAACTTCCACAAAAAGCTGTGAACGAGCTGGAAGACAAGGCAAGAAGGGTCTTCTATGCCATCAAAAGGAACATAAGATTCGACATACCAAGTAGGATCTGGCTTAAAATACTTGAATAAGTTATAGTACTCATTGCCCTTTATGGTTGTGAGGTCTGGGGTCCACTCACCAACCAAGAATTCACAAAATGGGACAGACACCAAATTGAAACTCCTGCATGCTTAATTCTGCAAAAATATTCTCTGTGTACAATGTAAAACAGCAAATAACACATGCAGAGCAGAATTAGGCCGATACCTGCTAATTATCTGAGCAGCAATCAAGAAATCAGGGAAAAATTGCACAGCAGACCAACAATAAACACATGGGAAGTAATAACTCAAAAGAAAATATTTCAAACAGGCAGACAATCATTATAGACATGGTCAGGTTGAGAGAGAAGAAATCTGTGGCCATCGTTCCTCCGGTTTCGGTCACTGTCAGCCACAGGACATAGACATTTGTTGGAAAACTCAGGATGAGGTTGATTGCATAGAATACAACTAATAAGGTCTCTGGTTGAGATGTAAGGCCGGTGTTGTTGACCACAGAGGGGAAATAAGAATCCCTTTTCAGGAGTGTTCATCGCCTCTCTGGAAGCTTCTTCTGTGGGTACAGATGGAGGGTTGAACGGTTGAGTCATGGAATGCATCTCAAATGTAACCCTTTTCCTTACATAGTCCACTACTTTTGACCAGAGGCCTGTGTACTATGTACTGTGGGTTAGTGGTTCCCAAACTTGTTATTGTAACGCCTGGACGGGAGATTCCGGCAGCGCCGGAGTGAAGGATGACTCCGGCAGCTCCTGGCTGACTGGCGGCTCAGGACAGACTAGCAGCTCAGGACAGGTGGGAGACTCTGGCGGCTCAGGACAGACGGGAGACTCAGGACAGACGGGAGACTCTGGCGGCTCAGGACAGACGGGAGACTCTGGCGGCTCAGGAGAGACGGGAGACTCTGGCGGCTCAGGACAGACGGGAGACTCTGGCCGCGCTGGGCAGGAGGAAGGCTCTGGCAGTGCTGGACAGGCGGGATCACCTGTAGGGAGGAGACAGAGAGACAGCCTGGTGCGGGGGGCTGCCACCGAAGGGCTGGTGCGTGGAGGTGGCACTGGATAGACAGGACCGTGAAGGAGCACTGGAGCTCTTGAGCACCGAGCCTGCCCAACCTTACCTGGTTGAATGCAAACCGGGGGCACCATGTGTAAGGCTGGTTCCTTGTACACCGGCCCGAGGAGACGCACCAGAGACCAGATGCGCTGAGCCGGCTTCATGGCACCTGGCTCGATGCCAACTCTAGCCGGGCCGATACGAGGCGCTGCAATGTACCGCACAGGGCTATGCACACGCACCGGGGACACCGCGCGCCTCACGGCATAACACAGTGCCTGCCCGGTCCCTCTCGCTATCCGGTAAGCACGGGGAGTTGGCTTAGGTCTCCTACCTGACTTAGCCACACTCCCCGTGTGCCACACCCCCCAATACATTTTTGGGGCTGCCTCTCGGGCTTCCAACCGCGCCGCAGTTTACCAAGCGTTGCAGCCGTGGTTCACGACTAGTCGTGATCCCAAAACGCAACACGAGGAAGAAGACAAAGGAACCTCTTAACAATCAAGGCTACGGATGATTACTGTATCTAAGAAGATGAATTCAAGAAGAACCAACCGGTTATTCTCTTCAAATTATCGGTTGTCTACACGGCCCTCCTACCAAAAGCTGGGAGCGTCAACACGGCTGATTATCCTCCTCCGAAGAAGACTACTCTCACAGAACGAGTGCAAGGAAACAGACGACCAAGAGAAAGGACATTGTGATATTGTGTGGACAATCAGAGACTTACACCCGGCAACGAAGGAGACGCGGTCATCGAAAGAAAAGGGGGTCGGCCAAACCTATCCCAATAAGTGGAAATGTGCCACGAGAAGATACCCATTGGAGACCTTCAACAAGTAAATACATTCATTAAAATTCTTACCCATAAGAGCGGCAGTTCAGGGAAAGGTGTTAGGGCTTAACTTAGCAGATTACAAATGTATCCAAGTGTGCTTATCTCTCGTGCACTCTCGCTTTAAACCTTCATATTGTGTTGGTCCGCTAGGGACCTGTTGCCATTGTATTAGGTTCTAACCAATAACCTAGACTGTTTGTGTATGTGTATCTTATATTATAATTTAGCTTGTTGGTAAACAAATAAACAACTACATTTGTGTGGTACAGAATGATTTAGTGAGACCCGGGTTTGTGCAGATTTACCAATTATGTGACGTTCAGAATGAGACTGAGGAAATTAATTAATGACTGCTATGAAATTGATATTCCAGTTATTATTTTAGTCAATTCGGGAAACTTGGAGCCCCAGGTTACGGAGTTAATGGTTACAAGAGTAATTAATCACGTAATTATAAACATAGTTAATTACTCGATCAATAGCATGTCATCACATTCACAATAACAATGTCACAACACCTGACAAGCAAATGTTATCCATTGGTTATGACAACACTTTAGTATGATTGAAGAGAATATGTCGTGCTGTGTGGGAAGTGTTATCGATGGCTAGGGCTCTGCCATTTCAGGGAGAGGAATTAGTCGGGCAACTGACCGGATATATGTCCGGTTCTTCACCTGGATCTCCACTGATCTAACACGACCATCTGTCCCAGGTATGGTCTTAATGATAAGGCCCACCGGCCAGGAGGCTCGAGGCAGCTCGAGGGTCCACCATCATTACTACTTGGCCAGTTTCCAGGCTGGCCATTTCTCTCCGCCATTTCCCTCTGTGCTGTAGACTTGGTAGGTAATGCCGACTAAATCGGGCCCAAAAATGGTCAGCTAAGATCTGACTGTGTCGTCACCGGCGTCTGCCAACGAGGTTGGTATCAGCATACATGGCTTAAGGAAGTGACGCATCTCGGCGTCCCATCAAGAGCATATTCGGTGTAACCGGATCGGGGTCAGCGATGTCTGCAGAGAGATTTCCCAAGGGTTTGGAGTTCAGTATCCCTTCCACCTTTATCAAGACGGTCCTCAAGACAGTTTCAGTGACAGTTTGGTCCCCCAGTACGACTCGTAAAGCCGTCTTTACAGATTTGATCTCTTGCTCCCATGCTCCTCCAAAATGAGGAGCTCTTGGAGGGTTAAATTTGAATGACATTTGTTGGTCCATCAGCTGATCCTGGAGGCTGGGTTGGAAGGCTTCCTCCAACCTAGCTTCTCCTACCTTGAAGTTTGTGCCTCTGTCAGCCAGGATCTCGTAGGGTTTCCCCCGTCGGGAGATAAACCGTCGTAGGGCCATGAGGAAGGCTTGAGTATCCAAACTCTCCAGTAGGTCCAGGTGGACACATCTAGTTGTCAAACACTTGAATAGAATGCCAAGGCGCTTTTCCACTCAATGACCTAGCTTGATCGTTAAGGGGCCAAAGCAATCGACTCCTGTTGACCAGAAGGGTGGTTTGAGGAGGCGCCAGCGAGCAGGGGGTAAATCTGCCAGTTTGGGCACAGTGGCTCTGGCCCGCCATCTCTGACATTCCATGCAGGTGTATTGGTGCTTACGAATGGCTCCTCGTCCTCCAAGTATCCAGTAGTTCCGCATCATCTCCCCATAGACTCTCTCTCCTTTGGGCCTTTTCTACAATCACATATTTCAGAGCAGGCCCATAATTCCCAGCGCCTTCAGGATCAACCACGGTAAAAACATAAAACATGTAGTTACGTTCCAGCTGCGGGTCCAGTTCTGACATTATGTGTAGGCCTATGTGAGGCGACCCCAAATCCCGAGTTTCGGCTCGATAGTTCATTCAGTGCCCGAGCAACGACATTAATTGTCGGTGAAAATCCACTTTTTCCGGGCGTTGCTATGGGGTCCTTGAATGAGCTATCGGACAGAAACGTTTGAGTCCGTCTCTATCGGCTGAGGCGGTTTCAATGCACCTAGTCTTGCGACTCTGAGACTTTTCTAAATGTCGTCATTTTCGTAATGGTCAAAATGAATTGAAGTTATTGTAAATGTACAAGGCTGTTTCTCTGTCTGAGAACCTTCTAGAGCCACATAACTCACCACGCACCTTTGACTTGAACTCTAGAACAGGTTTCTTCAGAGCCCTAAGTCTGACGGATCATTGATAGTTCAAACAAAGGTAACTATTGCAGGCTCTGTGTGTCTCTAAGCCCCAAACTGTGTCACTCCATCCTTGCTGCGTGTGTGTGTGAGTTTTTATTGGAAATCTGATGGGATAAATGACTGATTTACAGTTCATGAGGGTTTCCTAATCACACATATGAAGTTTTGGACAGATGTGAGTTTTTTAACTCTTCGAAAACAGCATCTATGCCCCCAATTTAAGGTACTTCCGCTTGGCACAGGAAGCTTAAAGGAAACACATATCCTCATCAATGGGGTGGGCTTTTACACAATCCTGAGTTTAAAGTCTATGTTAAGAACTCTATGATTTACAGAGGGTTGAATGAGTGTGTGTGATTTCAGAAAATCACAAATCTTGCAGAGCTCCTGAACACGCTGCAACTAGATCTGTAACTTTTTGCTTTTTTAAAAATGTTATTTGAGCATTACCAATTGTACAATTTCTCTCAAATTACGATAGATAAATTAGTGGTTCTTTTTTCCTGACACCGTAGGTTCATGTACTTTGACGTGAAGGGGTCAAATTAGGGCTCTATTTTCATTTTTGACCTTTAATCCCAGAAAAATGGCCTTAACTAAAAAAGCATTGAGGCCTCGACGCCATCTTGTTTCTGGGCTAACAGCCCATTAGTCCAAACCTATGCTCACCAAGTTTCGTCTTCGAAGTCTTTTCCCTTTAGGAGAAATGGCCATGTTGTGATTGGTGATTGATGTTTTGTACATTTGTAATAAGATTCCATTCGCCATCTGGTGGAATTTACTGGGACAGCGAAAAAATGACCAAATATTAAAATGTTATAAAACTGAAACAGAATTTCTTAGAGACTTTGTTCGATGACTTCCCGGAAGATCTGGCCCCGGTGCATGGCCTTCGGCAAATTTTAGAAACATTCGCAGACGTCTTGTAAGGGACCGTACATTTGCAATATTCTCATCAATTATACAGCAAATGCCGAAAAGTGCCCTTCAGGTATGACAGAAATCAGATTAAGTCAGCGTGTAAAAATACATGTTGGTTGTTAGCCTATCTACCACAGGGTCAAAGATAGGTGGCGAGACCCTCCCTCCTCCAATTGGCTATCGAGCAGATTTGTTTTCTGTAAGTTGGAGGAGGTTGAGCAACTATGTGGATCTTATAGACCACAATCACTGTTAAATGTAGATCTCAAAATCTATTTTAAACTGATATTATATTTTTTCACTGTTTGTAAATCCTGACCCAAAACTATTTAATCTAATTGAGGCATCTAAGAAAGAAAATGTTCCCATTTGTTTGAATGTAGTTCTAGTATGTGATGGACAAATTGCACTGTCAGATTTTAATTGGTAACTGGTGGCAGGGAAGTCAAACGCAGGAGGGCAGAACTTGGTGAATAGCCAGAGTAGTTTAATATATAAAACAACAAACACATGGGTGCAAAACCCGTAGCGCACCAGTAACACATAGCACAAGAACTTACAATAGACAATTCCCGACACGGATATGGGGGAAACAAAGGGAAAATATACAACATGTAATTGGGGAATTGAAACCAGGTGAGTGTGAAAACAAGAAAGTACAAATGGAACTTGTAAAATGGATCGGCGATGGCTAGAAGACCGGTGAGGTCAACTACCGAACACCGCACGAACAAGGAGAGGAACCGACTTTGGCAGAAGTTGGTAAAGTACCCCCCCTTGACATGCGGCTCCAGCAGCGCTGGAGGGGACGACCTGGAGGGCGATGTGCAGGGAAATCCGGACAGAGAAGGTGGAAAACCCGAAGCATAGAAGGGTCCAACACGTCCTCCTTCGGAACCCAGCATCTCTCCTCCGGACTGTACCCCTCCCAGTCCACGAGGTACTGAAGGCCCCTCGCCCGACGTCTCGAATCCAGGATGGATCGAACGGGAGTACGCCGAGGCTCCCTCGATGTCGGGGGGGCCGGAGGAACCACCTTAGATTCCAGGAGCGGGCCAGCCACCACCGGCCTGAGGAGAGACTCATGGAACAAGGGGTTAATGCGGTAATCGGGGGGGAAGCTGTAACCTACCTCGTTCACTCCCCTCAGGACTTTAGATGGCCCCACAAACCGCGGACCCAACTTCCAACAGGGCAGGCGGAAGGGCAGGTTTTGGGTCGAGAGCCAGAGCCAGATCCGGTCCCCCGGTGCAAACACCGGGGCCTCACTGTGGTGACGGTCTGCGCCAACTTTCTGGCGCAGCACGGTGCGCTGAAGATGGACATGTGCGGCGTCCCATGTTTCCTCCGTGCGCCGGAACCAGTCTTCCACCGCAGGACCTTCGGTCTGACTCTGATGCCAAGGAGCCAGAACCGGCTGATACCCCAATACATACTGGAAGGGAGAGAGGTTAGTGGAGGAGTGAGTTCTGGACCATCTCTGCCTAGGGCAAGAAAACTACCCTGGCCGGTCCTGGCAATAAGAACTCAGAAACCTACCCACATCCTGGTTAACTCTCTCCACCTGCCCGTTATTCTCGGGGTGAAAACCTGAGGTAAGGCTGACCGAGAACCCCAGACGCTCCATGAACGCCATCCAGACCCTGGACGTGAACTGGGGAACCCGGAAGACGTGAGTAAACAGGGCCTCCGCAGTCTTTACGGCCGTAGGGAGACCGGGCAAAGAGAGGAGACGACAGGACTTAGAGAAATGATCCACAACGACCAGGATCGTGGTGTTACCCTGTGACGGGGGAAGATCGGTTATGAAATCCACCAACAGGTGCGACCACAGCCGTTGTGCAACAGGTAAGGTTGTAACTTACTTCTTGGCAGGTGCCTAGGAGCCGTACACTGGGAGCACACCGAGCAGGAGGAAACATAAACCCTCACATCCTTAGCCAAAGTGGGCCACCAGTACTTCCCACTAAGACAGCGCACCGTCCGACCGATCCCAGGATGACCAGAGGAGGGTGACGTGTGGGCCCAATAGATCAGCCGGTCGCGGACAGCAGACGGAACGTACAGATGCCCAGCTGGACACTGAGGGGGAGTGGGCTCTTCATGTGACGCCCGCTCAATGTCCACGTCCAGCTCCCACACTACCTGCGACCTCCATGGGCCGCTCCTCTGTGTCATACTTCCTGGACAGTGCGTCTGCCTTAACGTTCTGGGAATCCTGGTCTGTACGAAAGGGTGAAAACAAAATGGGTGAAAAACATGGCCCACCTTGCCTGGCGAGGATTCAGTCTCCTCGCTGCCCGGATGTACTCCAGATTGCGGTTGTCAGACTTGATGATAAAAGGGTGTTTAGCCCCCTTAAGCCAATGTCTCCACTCCTTCAATGCCTTGACGGCAGCCAACAGCTCCCGGTCCCCCACGTCATAGTTTTTCTCCGCCGGGCTGAGCTTCTTCGAGAAGGCACAGGGGTGGAGCTTCGGTGGCATACCCGAGAGCTGAGAGAGCATCGCTCCTATCCCAGCCTCGGACGCTTCCACCTCCACTATGAACGCCAAAGAGGGATCCGGATGGGCCAGCACGGGCGACGAGGTAAACATAGCCCCTAGTTGCCCAAAAGCCCTGTCCGCCTCAACTGACCACTGCAGACGTACAGGACCCCCCTTCAGCAGTGAGGTAATGGGAGCAGCCACCTGACCAAAACCCCTTCTATATCCCCGGTAGTAATTGGCAAAGCCTAAAAATAACTGCACCTCCTTTACCGTGGTGGGAGTGGGCCAATTACGCATGGCTGAAATTAGGTTACTCTCCATCTCCACCCCTGATGTGGAAATGTGATACCCTAGGAAGGAGACGGCTTGCTGAAAGAACAGGCATTTCTCAGCCTTGACTTACAGATCATGCTCCAACAGCCGTCCAAGTACCCTGCGCACCAAAGATACATGCTCGGCGCGTGTAGTGGAGTATATCAGAATGTCATTGATATACACTACTACACCCTGCCCGTGCAGATCCCTGAAAATCTTTCTACAAAGGATTGGAAGACTGATGGAGCATTCATCAACCCGTACGGCATGACGAGGTACTCATAATGCCCTGAGGTGGTACTAAACGCTGTCTTCCACTCGTCTCCCTCCTGGATACGCACCAGGTGGTATGCGCTCCTGAGATCCAGTTTTGTGAAGAACCGCGCCCCGTGCATTAATTCAAAGAGGTAGTGGGTAACTGTACCTCACCGTGATTTTATTGAGATATCGATAATCAATGCACGGGCCCAGGCCTCCCTCCTTTTCACAAAAAATAAACTAGAGGAAACGGGTGAAGTGGAGGACCGAATGTACCCGACGCAGGGATTCTGAGACGAATGTCTCCATAGCCACCGTCTCCGCTTGCGACAGGTGACACACGTTGACTCCTGGGAAGTGCAGCGTCTACCAGGAGATTTATCGCACAATCCCCCCGTAGATGGGGTGGAGATTGAGTAGCCTTATTTTTACAGAAGGCTAGAGCCAAATCAGCATATTCGGAGGGGATGCGCACAGTGGAGAAATGGTCTGGACTTTCCACTGTAGTAGCACCAACGGAAACCCCTACACACCTCCCTGAGCACTCTCACGACCACCACATGAGAGCCCTCTGTTGCCACGAAATGATGGGGTCATGACGAGCCAACCAGGGAAGGCCCAGTGCCACGGGAAACACAGGAGAGCAGAACTTGGTGAATAGCCGGAGCAGTTTAATATATAAAACTAACGGCATATAAAACAACAAATACATGGGTACAAAACCCCAATGTCCCGACAAGGACATTGGGGACACAGAGGGAAAATATACCACATGTAATTAGGGAATTGAAACCAGGTGAGTGTGAAAACAAGAAAAAACAAATGGAACATGAAAAATGGATCAGCGATGGCTAGAAGATCGGTGACATAGACCGCCGAACACCGCCCGAACAAGGAGAGGAACTTCTGCAGACTTCTGCAGAAGTCGTGACACTCAAGCTGAGTAAACACATATGTCTAAATAAGTGACACATATGACCTGACCTGGTAAAGAATAACTCAGGGCCCCATCCATCCATAACACTTTCCACAGAGCCCAGCATATTCTCTTCAATCATACAGAAGTGTTGTCATAACCAATGGATCACATTGGCATGTCAGGTGTGGTCCATCAAGTGATGTGATGGGCATCGTCAGTTTACAGGCGGTAGTGAATGAGGTGTGTGGGTGAGGGTGAGTGGCTCTGTGTTGCAAGCCTCAACAACGGAATTGTATTTAATCAGATCCAATGATTTAATGCTCATATGTCAGGGTGCAGCTCGTACTACTATATGAGGAAGCTACAACTAGCAACGAAAGAGCAAATGTCAGAGGATGCTTCATTAACCTTTGCATAAATGTTTTGGCCTCTTTAGAACACTGTATCTCCAGTAAGCCTTGTAAACAACTTGATAAATAACTTCTAGCATATCAAGAAAATATCTAATTTTGGTTAGCACGTAGTACCTCAAACCAGCTCTGTGTTTAACAAGTAGGACGACATTAGCAAACCCACCCATGCGCATCAATCCCATTGATAGGTGTGGTTCCTGTCACACTGAGTAGGATATTTGCATGACATATGGTCCTTTGGTGTAGCTTCGGTGGGTGTCAATGTGATACGCCACACAGGTGTGATGGCAGGTATCTGATGTAGTCTATAGTTGTACCAAGCTCAGATCTAAGGAGAGACACAATCGCAAAGAGACCGGGAAGAGAAGAGACACCAATCACAGAGTTCAGGTTGGATTACACTTTTCAGTCTCTGGTATTAGCAGTGTAACTGAGTGAAATGTTTGTATTTAAATCCCTTACAATTTAGGTAATTTTCATTGGAAAGTGCAGACACTGACTAATATTCTGAATTATGTTTTTCTGATTGAAGAGTTAACATTGTGGCGTTGTTGTCTCTCTCTCTCTCTCTCTATTTCTGTGTGGTCATTGGAATGTTAAAGCCCGCATTTCGTAACTGAGCTTGCACAAAAATGAACTCTTCCAACCATTCCACTGTCCTCTCTGGCTATCTGGAGCCAGTTTATACTTTAAAAACGGCCTGCTATGCAGTCAACCTCATCCTGAGTCTACCCACCAATGTCTACGTCCTGTGGCTGATACTGACCGGAGCCGGAGGGACTGTGGCCTCAGAGTTCTTCACTCTCAACTTGGCTGTATCTGAGATGCTCTACTGCATGTGCGCTGTCTTTGTCTTTGTCTACATTCACCTCCCTATTCCCCCTATCCTAGCTCTACTTACATTCTTCAGTGGTTTTATGTTCCACGGCCGCCCCCTGTTCCAGTGCTGTATATGTTTTGAGCGCTACCTGGCAGTTGTCCACCCTGTGTTCTTCTTGAAGTACAGACCCCTGAGATACAAGGTGTGGTGTTCTGGATTGGTTTGGCTGGTTTTGATTGGGTTCTGTTTTACTTTTTTGATTGTAAAAGACCACCAAATTGTCATATGTTATGTGTCTTTTGGCGAAGTTCTGGTCTTACTTTCATTTATGTTATTCTGCTGCCTCTCAGTTCTCAGGGCTCTGAAACAGCCTGGGCCGGGGGAGGGGGAGACAGGGAGGGAGGGGACAAATAACATGAAGATGAGGGCGTTTAAGATCATTTTGATAATCACGGTTTCCATGATGGCAAACCACCTCCCATGGGTAGTGGTTTTACCTTTTATTGGAGTATTAGATTCAGGGCAGTTTTTTTATGCCAAATATATGTGTTTCTACATCAGTGTGGTCAGTGGGTTTGTGCAACCCCTCCTCTACCTCCACAGGGCTGGGAAACTACCCTGTATCAGAGGTCTCTGAGGGAGAGTTTATATTCCCAGTTTCATCTGATACAGAGGGCCAAATGTAACCTGTTTACAACTGTTATGTGATAGCTTGTAAAGAAGTTGGTAGTTGTAGATGCGCTGGCAAAAATATGTACCTGTTTACGGTTGCAGTATTCTGGTAACCTGACCTAAAACGTTCTCCAGAAATCCTGGTCAGAAGATTCCAGTAATCAGGAGGGAATTACAAGGAAATCCAGAATTTTGCATCCCTGGGTTTGATTCATTCCCTTTTATCTGGGAAGACTATTTATCAATCTTCTTGCTTGACTTTCACAATCCATCTTTGTGTTTGTATTTAATAGTGAGATGGGAGGATAAGACCCACATGTATTGTTTTTTTTAATACTTCATAGTCAATAAACGCTTGTGTTGAACTACTCATGTCTTTTACTTTTTGTAGAGCAGAATTATTTTAAAAAACTATTAGCAGTCTTTGCATGCACATTTGGGACTAAGATGGGTTTGAGTCCAGTCAGAGTAAACAGGCTATTTGCATGTCAGGTCAAGGGAAATATGATACACAACTGCAGGCAGGGGGGCAGACACTACTCTTGTTGTTGCTCTGGTCTGTATACAAAATGGCACCCTATACCATATAAAGGGCTCTGGTCAGAAGTAATGCACTGCATTGTGAATGTGGTGCCATTGTGGACGCACATTGAATAAATCATCAGTGTGACGTAACACACAGGTGGGGCAGGGAAGGTTCAGGTAGAGCAGAGATGTGGATCAGGACCAGCGTCTGTGACAGGCACAACCGCAACACACCCCAGGGGACAGGGACGCTGCATCAATACAGGTTACCCAAACATTTTTTTTACGTTACAATTTGAATTTAAACCACAATTGAATAAAAATGTAAACTTTTGGAAAATATTTTGTTAAGGATTTTATCTCCCATTAATCACATCACACGCAACTTTTATCAGTTGAATGTAGACAAAAATGTACTACTTTTCTGGACACTAGATTTAATATTTTGGTTTCATTTTGATACTCCAGGACTGGAAATACTCACAGCAGATTGTGGATTAATACATTTTTCTTCTTTCTATCTGTAAAATGCTAAAGAATTCTTTTTTGACAAATAAAAAAAATAAAAAGTTTATAGGAATAAAAAATGTGCAACATATGAATAAATCCATATGGACAAGTCTCTGAAATACATTGAAGGATAGCCACATACAATGTGGTTTATGCAGATGCTTCTGAAACTGAGAAAAGTGACTTGGCGTGTGGGAAGAGTTTGACTTTCGGGAAATGGCATTTTAAAACATGTAGACTGATTCTAGACTATGACATGCTAAACACATTTTTAGACCCAATCGCCATCTCCTCAAACTAAGTTACTACATACAGTATAGTCCAGTTTGTTACATTCTTTATGAAATGGTCATATAAATTATGTGTAATTCGATGTAGTGAGCTTTGGAACTTTGGATGTATGTCCATTTTAAAGTATTCATTAAATTCTTATGACGCTGGTAATGATAATATAGATTTTAATATTTATTGAGGCCAATACGTAAAGCTTATTTAAGAGCAGTGATACTACCAAGAGCAGTGATACTACCAAGAGCAGTGATACTACCAAGAGCAGTGATACTACCAAGAGCAGTGATACTACCAAGAGCAGTGATACTACCAAGAGCAGAGATACTACCAAGAGCAGTGATACTACCAAGAGCAGTGTGTAGGTTTCTTCTTTTTCTTATGTTACTTTCTGAAAATACTAATATTAACGGACCAAAATACCAACAAATCTCAAAATCCATAGGTAGATGCAAAAATGTGATATTAGAATACATATATTGGAATATTCAGATGTTGACTACAGTATTTCGTTATATACATGTATTTGTCTGTCTTGTCTTTGATAATATAGTTGGACGTCATCGCCCCCTCCCTTCCCAACCAGTTATGGATCTGGAAACACTTCCTATGTCTTCCACTAGATGTCCTCATTCAGTAGAGCGTTTAATGGTACAAATGCTGTGAACTTTGACCCAATGAGGCGAAAAACTGTGAGTGTCGCGAGGATTTCCATGTGCGTGAGGGCGCGCTTTGGACACAGAGCTTCTTCTGTTCCAGCCAACCCTAGATGAACTAGGATTGTCCGGTTGGAATGCCATTCGTTTTGTATGTTTATAACATCCTAAAGCTTGATTCTGCACTTAGTTTGACCAGTTTCGTCGACCTGTAATATGTAATTTGGAGGTTTTGATGCAAAATTATTCTGGACCAGAAGTCATTTTTGGGGCATTTGAGATGAAAGTGGTAGCAGATGCTACTACATGGACACTAGAATTGAACATTATGAAACAAAACGATTTATTGTTGAAGTAGGACTCCTTCCACTACATTCTGATCGAAGACCATCAATGGTAAGGGAATATTTATGTTGTAATTTTGTATTTCTGTTGACTCCAACATAGCGGAGAAATATTTTTACGTCTGA
Organism: Oncorhynchus mykiss; assembly: GCF_057628025.1. Taxonomy (NCBI): domain Eukaryota; kingdom Metazoa; phylum Chordata; class Actinopteri; order Salmoniformes; family Salmonidae; genus Oncorhynchus; species Oncorhynchus mykiss. Next base: position 62,703,254 of record NC_143031.1, read on the forward strand.
GCGCCGTCTCAGATTATTGCATAGTAAACTAATTCCGTAACGTAAAAAAATGTGACACAGCGGTTGCATTAAGAACAAGTGTATCTTTCTAACTATATGTAGAACATGTATCTTTAGTCAAAGTTTATGATGAGTATTTCTGTTATCTGGTGTTATCTGGCGGAGCTTTATATAATTTCTCCTGACATTTTTGAGCATTTTCTGAACATGGCGTCAATGTAAACCGAGATTTATGGATATAAAATGCATATTATCGAACAAAACGTAAATGTACTGTGTAACATGTCATATGACTGTCATCTGATGAAGATTTTCAAAAGGTTAGTGAATGATTTTTCTTTTAATCCTGCTTTTGTGATTATATCTTTTGCTGGACAAAATGGCTACGTTTTGTCTTTGTTTTGGTGGTGGTCTAACATATATATGTGCTGTGTTTTCGCCGTAAAACATTTTACAAATCTGACACGCCGGGTAGATGAACAAGGTGTTTATCTTTCATTGGAGGTATTGGACTTGTTAATGTGTGGAGGTTAAATTTTTCTAATAATATTTTTGCATTCCCTGCGCCACCGTTTCAGCTGAACGGGGGGGTGGAGTTCCCCTAGGGGAATATCTCGCCTGAACAGGTTTTAAACAACACAATTTATCTCCAAGTCAATCACACTTCTGTGAAATCAACCTGTCCACTTAGGAAGCAACACTGATTGACAATACATTTCACATGCTGTTGTGCAAATGGAATAGACAACCTGTGGAAATTATAGGCAATTGGCAAGACACCCCAAATAAAGGAGTGGTTCTGCAGGGTGTGACCACAGACCACTTCTCAGTTCCTATGCTTCCTGGCTGATGTTTTGGTCACTTTTGAATGCTGGCGGTGCTTTCACTCTAGTGGTAGCATGAGACGGAGTCTACAACCCACACAAGTGGCTCAGGTAGTGCAGCTCATCCAGGATGGCACATCAATGCGAGCTGTGGCAAGAAGGTTTGCTGTGTCTGTCAGCGTAGTGTCCAGAGCATGGAGGCGCTACCAGGAGACAGGCCAGTACATCAGGAGATGTGGAGGATGCCGTAGGAGGGCAACAACCCAGCAGCAGGACCGCTACCTCCGCCTTTGTGCAAGGAGGAGCAGGAGGAGCACTGCCAGAGCCCTGCAAAATTACCTCCAGCAGGACACAAATGCGCATGTGTCTGCTCAAACGGTCAGAAACAGACTCCATGAGGGTGGTATGAGGGCCCGACGTCCACAGGTGGGGGTTGTGCTTACAGCCCAACACCGTGCAGGACGTTTGGCATTTGCCAGAGAACACCAAGATTGGCAAATTCGCCACGGGCGCCCTGTGCTCTTCACAGATGAAAGCAGGTTCACACTGAGCACGTGACAGACGTGACAGAGTCTGGAGACGCCGTGGAGAACGTTCTGCTGCCTGCAACATCCTCCAGCATGACCGGTTTGGCGGTGGTTCAGTCATGGTGTGGGGTGACACTTCTTTTGGGGGGCGGCACAGCCCTCCATGTGCTCGCCAGAGGTATCCTGATTGCCATTAGGTACCTAGATGAGATCCTCAGACCCCCTGTGAGATCATATGCTGGTGCGGTTGGCCCTGGGTTCCTCCTAATGTAAGACAATGCTATACCTCATGTGGCTGGAGTGTGTCAGCAGTTCCTGCAAGAGGAAGGCATTGATACTATGGACTGGCCCGCCCATTTCCCAGACCTGAATCCAATTGAGCACATCTGGGACATCATGTCTCGCTCCATCCACCAACGTCACGTTGCACCACAGACTGTCCAGTTGATAAATTTGATTTCCATTGATAATTTTTGTGTGATTTTGTTGTCAGCACATTCAACTATGTAAAGAAAAAAGTATTTAATAAGAATATTTAATTCATTCAGATCTAGGATGTGTTATTTTAGTGTTCCCTTTATTTTTTTGAGCAGTGTATATTCAATGTGCGGGACACAATTAAGGCTATGATTAAGAAGTTGGTGCTCTTCTCTGTCTGCATTAACAAGGACAACACACAGGTCTTTCCATCATTTTATGTTTTTTTTGTGTGCAAATTAACTCAAGCTTTCGGACAATGCCAAATGTGATATATCGAAGCACCTGAGTGAGTTGTGTGCTCAATTACGCAGGTACTTTCCCGAATCGGAGGTACGTTCCCGGATGACACAAACAACTGAATTCATTATCCCTTTCATGCCCTGCCTCCAGTCCACATACCAATATCTGAACAAGAGAGCCTCATCAAAATTGTATCAAGCAGTTCTATGAGAATTTAATTTAGTCAGAAGCCACTGCCAAATTTCTGGATTGGGCTGCGCTCAGAGTATCCTGCCTTGGCAAATCGCTCTGTTAAGACACTGATGCCCTTGCAACCACGTACCTATGTGAGAGTGGATTTTTGGTCCTCTCTAGCATGAAAACTAAATACAGGCACAGACTGTGTGGAAAATTATTTCAGACCTAAACTCTCTCCAATACAACCCAACATTGCAGAGATATGTGCATCCTTTCAAGAGCACATTTTTTGAAAAACAAATAAGGTTTTATATGTCAGATGGCTGTTGGGGCTAGGGGGGCACAAGGAGTGCCCTGAAGGGAACACGCCCATTCAGCTGATAAAAACATTATTTCGAAATATTTAACTTTCACACATTAACAAGTCCAATACAGCAAATGAAAGATAAACATCTTGTTAATCTACCCATTGTGTCCGATTTTCTAAATGTTTTACAGCGACAACACAATATATATTTATGTTAGATGACCACCAAATTCAAAAACACAGAGCGGTATTTCACAGTCATAAAAGCATAAATATAGACAAAATGAATCACTAACCTTTGATTATCTCCATCAGATGACCCTCATAGGACATCATGTTATACATGTATTGTGTGTTTTGTTCGATAATGTGCATATATATAAAAAATCTCAGTTTACATTGGCGCGTTACGTGCAGAAATGTTTTGATTCCAAAACATCCGGTGATTTTGCAGAAATACTCACAATAAACATTGATAAAAGATGCAAGTGTTATTCACAGAATTAAAGATAAATGTATCCTCTATGCAACCGCTGTGTCAGATTTAAAAAAAAACTTTACAGAGCTCAGAACCCAAAGAAATAGCCGCCATTTTGGCGTCAACAGAAGCTACAAAAAACACTAGAGTTCTGTTTTACTCACATACATAATTCAAACAGTTTTAGAAACTTCAGAGTGTGTTCTAACCACCAGTAATAATACTATGCATATATTCCCATCTGGGAAAGAGTAGGAGGCTGTTTACTCTGGGCACGCCTTTCATCCAAAAGTGAAAATACTGCCCCCTAGCCTCAACAGGTTTAAATAAGTAAATAAATATTAGTACTTCTGCCTTGGTCCTATAAGAGCTCTTTGTCACTTCCCACAGGCCAGCTTGTGACAAAAACTCACACTCATTCTTATGTTTAATAAATGTATCGTATAGTGTGTGTGCGGCAGGCTTACAATGATGGCAAAAAACAACACTTGAGAGAGAGCTAACCCTGGTGCTAGAGGGGGTACGCAGCTGGAGGTCGAATATTTTAAGGGGTACAGGATTATAACAAGTTTGAAAATCCCTGCCCTACAGTACATAGTACACAGGACTCTGGTCAAAAGTAGTGGACTACGTAGGGAAAAGGGTGACATTTGAGATGCATTGAACTCACCCGTTCAATCCTCCATCTGTACCCAGAGAAGCAGATTCCAGAGAGGCAATGAACACTTCTGAAGGGGGATTCTTATTTCCCCTCTGTGGTCAACAACACCGGCATTACATCTCAACCAGAGACCTTATCACTTGTGTTCCATGCAATTAACCTCATCCTGAGTTTCCCCACCAATGTCTATGTCCTTGTAACGCTCGTCGTTGGAATGAGGTGAGGACCAAAGCGCAGCGTGGTAAGCGATTCCGGCAGCTCCTGACTGACGGGCGGGTCTGGCAGCTCCTGACTGACGGGTGAATCTGTCAGCTCAGGACAGACGTGCGAATCTCGCAGCTCAGGACAGAAGGGCGGCTCTGGCAGCTCAGGACAGACAGGCGGCTCTGGCAGCTCAGGACAGACGGGTGGCTTTGGCAGCTCAGGACAGACGGGCGATTACGGCAGCTCAGGACAGATGGGAGACTCCGGCAGCTCAGGACAGACGGGAGACTCTGACAGTGCTGGACAGGAGGGACACTCTAGCAGCACTAGACAGGAGGGAGCATCTGGAGGAAGGAGACGGAGAGACAGCCTGGTGCGTGGGGCTGCCACCGGAGGCCTGGTGCGTGGAGGAGGCACTGGATAGACCGGACCGTGGAGGCGCACTGGAGATCTCGAGCACCGAGCCTGCACAACCCTACCTGGCTGAATGCTCCCCGTGGAGACGCACTGGAGACCAGATGCGCTGAGCCGGCTTCATGTCACCTGGCTCGATGCCCACTCTAGCCCGGCCGATACAAGGAGCTGCGATGTAACGCACCGGGCTGCCTGCGCACCGGGGATACTGTGCGCCTCACGGCATAACACGATGCCTGCCCGGTCCACCTCTCTCCACGGTAAGCACGGGGAGTTGGCTCAGGTCTCCTACCTGACTTAGCCACACTCCCCGTGTGCATCCCCCCAATAAATGTTTGGGGCTGCCTCTCGTCCCAGCCGCGCTGCCGTGCTGAATCCTCATACCACCACCGCTCAGCTTTCGCCGCCTACAGCTCTGCCTTGGGGGGGGGGGGGGGGGGGGGGGGGGGCGATATTCCCCAGCCTGTGTCCATGGTCCTTCTCCGTCCAGAATCTCCTCCCATGTCCATGAGTCCAGAGATTTCTGCTGCTGCCCGATAACACGCTGCTTGGTCCTTGGTTGGTGGGCGATTCTGTAACGCTCGTCATTGGAATGAGGTGAGGACCAAAGCGCAGCGAGCTGACAAGGTACAAATCTGTCGTTCTGCCCCTGAACAGGCAGTTAACCCACTGTTCCTAGGCCGTCATTGAAAATAAGAATTTGTTCTTAACTTCTTACGGAGGTGGTCCCTGCACAGGAACAGCTCAGCGGAAATTTCAGAGCGCCACCTATAGTCCTCGAGTATAGTACTCGATAAATCTCAAACTTTCATAAAAATACACATGCAAGGTACTGAATTAAAGCTACACTCGTTGTGAATCTAGCCACCAAGTCAGATTTGTAAAATGCTTTTCGGCGAAAGCATGAGAAGCTATTATCTGATAGCATGCACCCCCCCAAAATACCAGCACGACACATAAACAACAGATTTTGCGGTAGCCGGCGCTACCCAAAACGCAGAAATAAAATATAAAACATTCATTACCTTGGACGAGCTTCTTTGTTGGCACTCCTATATGTCCCATAAACATCACAATTGGGTCTTTTTCCCGATTAAATCCGTCATTGTATACCCAAAATGTCATTTGCTGAAGGCCAGTCTGATGCTGCAAAAAGCCCATTTACAAGACGCAACGTCACTTTTTAAAATGACAAAAGTCGCCTATAAACTTTTACAAATCACTTCAAACGACTTTTCTAAACCAACTTTAGGTATTAATAAACGTTAATGATGTATCAAATTGATCACGGGGCGATCTGTATTCGATAGCAGCAAGTCTGGAAATCATCGTCCATTTTTTCAGTTTCACAACATACTGTGGTGCGCCTCAAGAAAGGAGGGGCCTATTCGTGTTGTAACCAAGGATAAATGAGTCAGAAATTGACAGCAATGGCGACATCGTGTGGAAGCTGTGTACAGGGGATCCTCATTTATAAGTCTCTCACCGTTGCCGCCTGCTATAGACCACCCTCTGCCCCCAGCTGTGCTCTGGACACCATATGTGAACTGATTGCCCCCCATCTATCTTCAGAGCTCGTGCTGCTAGGCGACCTAAACTGGAACATGCTTAACACCCCAGCAATCCTACAATCTAAACTTGATGCCCTCAATCTCACACAAATTATCAATGAACCTACCAGGTACCTCCCCAAAGCCTTAAACATGGGCACCCTCATAGATATCATCCTAACCAACTTCCCCTCTAAATACACCTCTGCTGTCTTCAACCAAGATCTCAGCGATCACTGCCTCATTGCCTGCATCCGTAATGGGTCAGCGGTCAAACGACCTCCTCTCATCACTGTAAAACGCTCCCTGAAACATTTCAGCGAGCAGGCCTTTCTAATCGACCTGGCCGGGGTATCCTGGAAGGATATTGACCTCATCCCGTCAGTAGAGGATGCCTGGATATTTTTTTAAAATGCCTTCCTAACCATCTTAAATAAACATGCCCCATTCAAGAAATTTAGAACCAGGAACAGATATAGCCCTTGGTTCTCCCCAGACCTGACTGCCCTTAACCAACACAAAAACATCCTATGGCGTTCTGCATTAGCATCGAACAGCCCCCGTGATATGCAGCTGTTCAGGGAAGCTAGAAACCATTATACACAGGCAGTTAGAAAAGCCAAGGCTAGCTTTTTCAAGCAGAAATTTGCTTCTTGCAACACTAACTCAAAAAAGTTCTGGGACACTGTAAAGTCCATGGAGAATAACAACACCTCCTCCCAGCTGCCCACTGCACTGAAGATAGGAAACACTGTCACCACTGATAAATCCACCGTAATTGAAAATTTCAATAAGCATTTTTCTACTGCTGGCCATGCTTTCCACCTGGCTACTCCTAGCCCTGTCAACAGCACTGCACCCCCAACAGCAACTCGCCCAAGCCTTCCCCATTTCTCCTTCTCCCAAATCCATTCAGCTGATGTTCTGAAAGAGCTGCAAAATCTGGACCCCTAGAAATCAGCCGGGTTAGACAATCTGGACCCTTTCTTTCTAAAATTATCTGCCGAAATTGTTGCCACCCCTATTACTAGCCTGTTCAACCTCTCTTTCGTGTCGTCTGAGATTCCCAAAGATTGGAAAGCAGCTGCGGTCATCCCCCTCTTCAAAGGGGGGGACACTCTTGACCCAAACTGCTACAGACCTATATCTATCCTACCATGCCTTTCTAAGGTCTTCGAAAGCCAAGTCAACAAACAGATTACCGACCATTTTGAATCTCACCATACCTTCTCTGCTATGCAATCTGGTTTCAGAGCTGGTCATGGGTGCACCTCAGCCACGCTCAAGGTCCTAAACGATATCTTAACCGCCATCGATAAGAAACATTACTGTGCAGCCGTATTCATTGATCTGGCCAAGGCTTTCGACTCTGTCAATCACCACATCCTCATCGGCAGACTCAACAGCCTTGGTTTCTCAAATGATTGCCTCGCCTGGTTCACCAACTACTTCTCTGATAGAGTTCAGTGTGTCAAATCGGAGGGTCTGTTGTCCGGACCTCTGGCAGTCTCTATGGGGGTGCCACAGGGTTCAATTCTTGGACCGACTCTCTTCTCTGTATACATCAATGAGGTCGCTCTTGCTGCTGGTGAGTCTCTGATCCACCTCTACGCAGACGACACCATTCTGTATACTTCCGGCCCTTCTTTGGACACTGTGTTAACAACCCTCCAGGCAAGCTTCAATGCCATACAACTCTCCTTCCGTGGCCTCCAATTGCTCTTAAATACAAGTCAAACTAAATGCATGCTCTTCAACCGATCGCTACCTGCACCTACCCGCCTGTCCAACATCACTACTCTGGACGGCTCTGACTTAGAATACGTGGACAACTACAAATACTTAGGTGTCTGGTTAGACTGTAAACTCTCCTTCCAGACCCATATCAAACATCTCCAATCCAAAGTTGAATCTAGAATTGGCTTCCTATTTCGCAACAAAGCATCCTTCACTCATGCTGCCAAACATACCCTTGTAAAACTGACTATCCTACCAATCCTCGACTTTGGCGATGTAATTTACAAAATAGCCTCCAATACCCTACTCAACAAATTGGATGCAGTCTATCACAGTGCAATCCGTTTTGTCACCAAAGCCCCATATACTACCCACCATTGCGACCTGTACGCTCTCGTTGGCTGGCCCTCGCTTCATACTCGTCGCCAAACCCACTGGCTCCATGTCATCTACAAGACCCTGCTAGGTAAAGTCCCCCCTTATCTCAGCTCGCTGGTCACCATAGCATCTCCCACCTGTAGCACACGCTCCAGCAGGTATATCTCTCTAGTCACCCCCAAAACCAATTCTTTCTTTGGCCGCCTCTCTTTCCAGTTCTCTGCTGCCAATGACTGGAACGAACTACAAAAATCTCTGAAACTGGAAACACTTATCTCCCTCACTAGCTTTAAGCACCAACTGTCAGAGCAGCTCACAGATTACTGCACCTGTACGTAGCCCACCTATAATTTAGCCCTATCAACTACCTCTTTCCCAACTGTATTTTATTTATTTATTTATTTTGCTCCTTTGCACCCCATTATTTTTATTTCTACTTTGCACATTCTTCCATTGCAAAACTACCATTCCAGTGTTTTACTTGCTATATTGTATTTACCTTGCCACCAAGGCCTTTTTTGCCTTTACCTCCCTTCTCACCTCATTTGCTCACATTGTATATAGACTTGTTTATACTTTATTATTGACTGTTTGTTTGTTTTACTCCATGTGTAACTCTGTGTTGTTGTATCTGTCGAACTGCTTTGCTTTATCTTGGCCAGGTCGCAATTGTAAATGAGAACTTGTTCTCAACTTGCCTACCTGGTTAAATAAAGGTAAAATAAAAAATAAATAAATACAATTTATTTTAGGTCGCCTTAAACAATGCATTGAATGGCGGACTAATATTTGTTTTGTGTTTTTGGTGAACAGTTTTACCAGGGATTTTTACTCCTAAACACGTTCTGTTATAGCCACAGACCCGATTTAACCAGTTTTAGAGACTTCAGAGTGTTTTCTATACACACATACTTATCATATGCATATACTATATTCCTGGCATGAGTAGCAGGACTTTGAAATGTTGCGCGATTTTTAACAAAAAGCTGCGAAAATTCGCATCATCCATAACAGGTTTTAACTGACTTGGTAAATAAAGGTACAAAAAAAAAGTGCTCATCATTATATTTATTAAACAGAGAACACTAAACAAAATAACAAAGGAGAACGAAACTAAACAGTTCTGTAAGGTGACATGCACATAACAGAAAACAACCACCCACAAAACACAGGTGGGAAAAGGCTACCTAAGTATGATTCTCAGAGACAACGAACGACACCTGCCTCTGATTGAGAACCATACCAGGCCAAACACAAAACCACAACATAGAAAAAAGAAGATAGACTAAGAACATAGACTACCCACCCAACGTGACAGTCCTGTGGCTGACAGTGACCGGAACCGGAGGAACGATGGCCTCAGAGTTCTTCACTCTCAACCTGACCATGTCTGAAGTGATTGTCTGCCTGTTTGACATATTTTCTTTGAGTTATTTCTTCCCATCTGTTTATATTTGGTCTGCTGTGCAAATTTCCTCAGGTTTCTTGATTGCTGCTCTGCCCCTTTTCCAGTGCTGTGTCTGTGTGCAGCGCTACCTGGCAGTCATCCAACCTGTGGTCTACCTAAAGGACAGACCCTTCAGATACAGGGTCGGAACACCTGGTTTAGTCTGGTTGGTTGTGATCAGGTTCGGTTTGGACATATTTTTCATAGGTTTGTTTGCTCCCTATTTTAGACTGACCATGAGAGCTGACATCGTGATTTTATTAGTGATGTCATTCTGCTGCCTCTCAGTTCTCTGAAACGCCCCGAGCAGGGGGAAGGGGAGAGGAAAGGGACAAACAACATGAAGGTAATATAATATTTATTCATTCATTATAATATTCATTCTTATAGCTATGGTGGTGAACTACCTCCCAATGCTAATAGTAGCAGCTTATTACAGGAAGTTGGGAACCAGATTACATCAGGCTTTGATTGTGTCTCTCATCATTGCTGTGGTGACTGGGTTTATGCAGCTCATCCACTACCTCCAAAGGGCTGGGAAACTGCCCTGTATTGTAATGCTCACTACTTTCAGTGACTAAGCTACTAGAAATCCGTCATATACTATGGAAGGACACATTCAGTTATGTAACAGTTGACGACTAGAGAGATCTGACTAAAGTTCAAGAAGTTTTCAACTTTATGCAAACGACCAGTGATGCGACTGCTCAATAGCCAATTAGAGAAGGGAGTGTCTCGCTAGATAGCTTTGACACTATGCTGGATAGGCTAACAACCAACATGTTGTTTTACATGCTGTTCAGAAGATTAACCGCTGAAGGGAGGCTTGGGCAACAAGGTGGCTGAAGGTAGTGTGAGTGTCCTGTTATATGTCACTGCTCTGAGGTATGGCATCGACAATATATTTAGTTTGACTTAATCTTATTTCTGTCATACATCATTTTCAATGTTAAACTATGCTTATGTGATAGATAATGTACAAATAATGTTATAAAACGTTGATATTTAGTGGATATAATGAGATAATGTTATTGACTTCAGTTTATAATCAATAAGTTAGTCCTGTTGACATTAAATTAAATTGTTATCACATTTTATTGTGATGTTATATGAGTATCTTAGGAATGACTAACATCCACAGACTTTACAATTGGCTACAAATTGTATTTCTGTAAGCAGGAGGAGGCTGAGCAAGTTTCTGGATCTTCTAGACTACTATCACTGTTAAATGTAGATCTCAAAATCCTTTGAAACTGCAGCTAGATTATAAAACTGCTTGTAAATGCTGACCAAACAAGGTTTATCCAACACAGGAAAGAACCAGAAAAATAAATGTATATTTTTTCATAGAATTGAATCATCTACGGATTAAAATGTATCTGTTTGTTTGAATGTAGTTGTTGTAAATGGTTGACAAATTGCATTTTACATTTAAAAAATAATTTAAATAAGTGACACATTTGACCTGACCTGATCAGGAATAACTCAGGTCCATATCCTTCCCTAACACGTTCCACACGACACGTTCTCTTCAATCATACTGAAGTGTTGTCATAAGCAATGGAACACATTTGCATGTCAGGTGTGGTCCACCAAGTGAGCGGAAGGGCAGCATCAGTTTACAGACAGGAGCAATGAGGCGTGTGGTTGAGGATGAGTGGTTCTGTGTTGTTTTCCTCAAAGATGAACTTGTATTTAATCAAATTAATCAGATCCAATGAGTGCCATCAGTACTTATATAATTGATGTGAGGAGGCTACAGCTAACAAAGACTGAGAAAATGTCAGAGGACACTACATTAAACAAGTCTTGTATACTATTTGATAAATAACTTATATTTCTTTGAGCATTTCAAGAACATACTACATTATTTTTGACTTGCATGTAGTACCACCAACCAGCTCGGTGTTTAACAAGTAGGCCTACAGTTTCAATTCCTATAAATCTTCATCAATCACGTTGGTAGGTGTGGTTCCCGTCAAACTGAGAAGGATATCTGCATGGCATGTGGTCCTTGGGTGTATCTACAGAGGTTGTCAATGTGATATGCTACACAGGTGTGTTGACAGGTATTTGATTTAGCCTATAGATGTACCTAGCTCAGTTCTAAGGAGAGCCATAATCACAAAATGACTGGGAAGAGAGGCCGCCCCCAATCACAGAGGTCAGGTTTCAGTCTCTGATATTTTCACTGTAACAGAGTGACATGTTTGTATTGAAATTCATGTTAATTCAATGTGTGTTATTTTCAACGGAAAGTGCAGACATTGATATTCTGAATGATGTTTTTGATAGGAAGAGTTAAAATGAAGGTGTTTGGTATTGTTACCTCTATCTCTCAATTCAATTCATGTCAAGGGTTTATTGGCATAGGAAACAGATGTTAACATAGCCAAAGCAAGTGAAGTAGATAATAAACAAAAATTAAATAAACAATAGAAATGTACAGTAAATATTACTCACAGAAGTTTCAAAAGAATAAAGACATTTCAAATGTCATTCTCTATATACAGTGTTATATACAGTGTAACGATGTGCAAATAGTTAAAGTACAAAGGGAAAATCAATAAATGTGTATATACACTGCTCAAAAAAATAAAGGGAACACTAAAATAACACATCCTAGATCTGAATGAATGAAATATTCTTATTAAATACTTTTTTCTTTACATAGTTGAATGTGCTGACAAGAAAATCACGCCAAAATTATCAATGGAAATCAAATTGATCAACCCATGGAGGTCTGGATTTGGAGTGACACTCAACATTAAAGTGGAAAACCACACTACAGGCTGATCCAACTTTGATGTAATGTCCTTAAAACAAGTCAAAATGAGGCTCAGTAGTGTGTGTGGCCTCCTAGTGCCTGTATGACCTCCCTACAACGCCTGGGCATGCTCCTGATGAGGTGGCGGATGGTCTCCTGAGGGATCTCCTCCCAGACCTGGACTAAAGCATCCGCCAACTCCTGGACAGTCTGTGGTGCAACGTGGCGTTGGTGGATGGAGCGAGACATGATGTCCCAGATGTGCTCAATTGGATTCAGGTCTGGGGAACGGGCGGGCCAGTCCATAGCATCAATGCCTTCCTCTTGCAGGAACTGCTGACACACTCCAGCCACATGAGGTCTAGCATTATGTTACATTAGGAGGAACCCAGGGCCAACCGCACCAGCATATGGTCTCACAGGGGGTCTGAGGATCTCATCTCGGTACCTAATGGCAGTCAGTCTACCTCTGGCGAGCACATGGAGGGCTGTGCGGCCCCCCAAAAGAAATGCCACCCCACACCATGACTGACCCACCGCCAAACCGGTCATGCTGGAGGATGTTGCAGGCAGCAGAACGTTCTCCACGGCGTCTCCAGACTCTGTCACGTCTGTCACGTGCTCACAGGTGTGAAGCAGGTGTGAACCTGCTTTCATCTGTGAAGAGCACAGGGCGCCAGTGGCAAATTTGCCAATCTTGGTGTTCTCTGGCAAATGCCAAAAATCCTGCACGGTGTTGGGCTGTAAGCACAACCCCCACCTGTGGACGTTGGGCCCTCATACCACCCTCATGGAGTCTGTTTCTGATCATTTGAGCAGACACATGCACATTTGTGGCCTGCTGGAGGTAATTTTGCAGGGCTCTGGCAGTGCTCCTCCTGCTCCTCCTTGCACAAAGGCGGAGGTAGTGCTCCTGCTGCTGGGTTGTTGCCCTCCTACGGCCTCCTCCACGTCTCCTGATGTACTGGCCTGTCTCCCGGTAGCGCCTCCATGCTCTGGACACTACACTGACAGACACAGCAAACCTTCTTGCCACAGCTCGCATTGATGTGCCATCCTGGATGAGCTGCACTACCTGAGCCACTTGTGTGGGTTGTAGACTTCGTCTCATGCTACCACTAGAGTGAAAGCACCGCCAGCATTCAAAAGTGACCAAAACATCAGCCAGGAAGCATAGGAACTGAGAAGTGGTCTGTGGTCACCCCCTGCAGAACCACTCCTTTATTGGGGGTGTCTTGCTAATTGCCTATAATTTACACCTGTTGTCTATTCCATTTGCACAACAGCATGTGAAATTTATTGTCAATCAGTGTTGCTTCCTAAGTGTTTGATTTCACAGTTTGATTTCACAGAAGTGTGATTGACTTGGAGTTACATTATGTTGTTTAAATGTTCCCTTATTTTTTTTGAGCAGTGTAGTTGTGGAGAGTCCCTGTAATCCTACATTCAGATCATTCAGGCGAGAAAAAACATCACCCAGATAGGCCAGTCGTGTCAGAAACTCGTCGTCATGCAAGCGGTCAGACAAGTGAAACTTACGGTCAGTAAAAGAAAACATTTAAGCTTGTCTCTTTATTCAAAATATTGCATCAATACTTTGCCCTTTGATTACCAGCACAGTTCTGTATGTTGTAAAATCGTTACAAGTTCGCTGCCCATATTATTGTGTAGTGCAGAAAATACAAGAGAGTTCAAGGGCTTTGCTATAACAAAGTTAATAATTTTCACTGTAGTGTCCAAACCGTCTTTCAAGCTGTCAGGCATTCCCTTGGCAGCAAGAGCCTCTCAGTGGATGCTGCAGTGGAATTCTCGCGAGAGGGTATGGTTAATGTGATGGGATGTTAAATATTTGACTAGGCTACCTGTATTTGACATTGTGTTGTTGTTTCGCTGAACACATGACGGTTTAATTAGATTTTTGGCAGTGAAACTCAGGAGAGAAAAAAACCTCACCCAAATGTATAGCTCCGTTGGAAAATATAAATGGCCTGTTTGAAAATGGGGGGAAAAATGTGAATCACATTTTTATTTGGCGTACCCCCGACAGTTTGGGAATACCTAGTGTAAGGTGGCATTTGGGACACAACCTGGTTTTGGGAGAAGAGAGACACGATCAGATCAGAAATACACAAATTCATGAAGGGAAGACGATCATCAAGTTGTCACTTGAAACACCTCCTTTACTCCAACTATATTATCAAAGACACGACAGACAAATACATGTATATAATGAAATACTGTAGTCAACATCTGAATATTCCAATATATGTATTCTAATATCACATTATTGCATCTATCTATGAATTTTGAGGTTTGTTGGTATTTTGGTCCGTTAATATTAGTATTTTCAGAAAGTAACATAAGAAAAAAGAAGAAACCTACACACTGCTCTTGGTAGTATCACTGCTCTTAAATAATCTTTACGTATTGGCCTCAATAAATATAAAAATCTATATTATCATTACCAGCGTCATAAGAATTTCATGAATACTTTAAAATGGACATACATCCAAAGTTCCAAAGCTCACTACATCGAATTACACATAATTTAAATGACCATTTCATAAAGAATGTAACAAACTGGACTATACTGTATGTAGTAACTTAGTTTGAGGAGATGGCGATTGGGTCTAAAAATGTGTTTAGCATGTCGTAGTCTAGAATCAGTCTACATGTTTTAAAATGCCATTTCCCGAAAGTCAAACTCTTCCCACACGCCAAGTCACTTTTCTCAGTTTCAGAAGCATCTGCATAAACCACATTGTATGTGGCTATCCTTCAATATATTTCAGAGACTTGTCCATAGGGATTTATTCATGTTGTACATTTTTTATTCCTACCAACCTTTTTTTGAAAAATTTGTCAAAAAAGAATTATTTAGCATTTTACAGATAGAAAGAAGAAAAATGTATTAATCCACAGTGTATTAATCCACAAAATGAAACCAAAATATTAAATCTAGTGTCCAGAAAAGTATTACATTTTTGTCTACATTCAACTGATAAAAGTTGCGTGTGATATGATTAATGGGAGATAAAATCCTTAACAATATATTTCCAAAAGTTTACGTTTTTATTCAATTGTGGTCTAAATTCAAATTGTAAAGTAAAAAAAATGTTTGGGTATCCTGTATTGATGCAGCGTCCGTGTCCCCTGGGGTGTGTTGTGGTTGTGCCTGTCACAGACGCTGGTCCTGATCCACATCTCTGCTCTACCTGACCCTTCCCTGCCCCACCTGTGTGTTACGTCACACTGATGATTTATTCAATGTGCATCCACAATGGCACCACATTCACAATGCAGTGCATTACTTCTGACCAGAGCCCTTTATATGGTATAGGGTGCCATTTTGTAGACAGACCAGAGCAACAACAAGAGGAGTGTCTGCCCCCCTGCCTGCAGTTGTGTATCATATTTCCCTTGACCTGACATGCAAATAGCCTGTTTACTCTGACTGGACTCAAACCCATCTTAGTCCCAAATGTGCATGCAAAGACAGTAATAGTTAAAAAAAATAATTCTGCTCTACAAAAAGTAAAAGACATGAGTAGTTTAACACAAGCATTTATTGAATATGAAGTATTAAAAAAAACAATACATGTGGGTCTTATCCTCCCATCTCACTATTAAATACAAACACAAAGATGCATTGTGAAAGACAAACAAGAAGATTGATAAATAGTCTTCCCAGATAAAAGGGAATGAATCAAACCTAGGAATGCAAAATTCTGAATTTCCTTGTAATTCCCTCCTGATTACTGGAATCTTCTGACCAGGATTTCTGGAGAACGTTTTAGGTCAGGTTACCAGAAAACTGCAACCGCAAACAGGTACATATTTTTGCCAGCACATCTACAACTACCAACTTCTTTACAAGCTATCACATAACAGTTGTAAACAGGTTACATTTGGCCCTCTGTATCAGATGAAACTGGGAATATAAACTCTCCCTCAGAGACCTCTGATAAAGGGCAGTTTCCCAGCCCTGTGGAGGTAGAGGAGGGGCTGCACAAACCCACTGACCACACTGATGTAGAAACACAAATATTTGGCATAAAAAAACTGCCTTGAATCTAATATTCCAATAAAAGGTAAAACCACTACCCATGGGAGGTGGTTTGCCATCATGGACACCGTGATTATCAAAATGATCTTAAACGCCCTCATCTTCATTTTATTTGTCCCCTCCCTCTCTCTCTCCCCTTCACCTGGCCCAGGCTGTTTCAGAGCCCTGAGAACTGAGAGGCAGCAGAATAACATAAATGAAAGTAAGACCAGAACTTCGCCGAAAGACACATAACATTTGACAATTTGGTGGTCTTTTACAAGCAAAAAAGTAAAACAGAACCCAATCACAACCAGCCAAACCAATCCAGAACACCACACCTTGTATCTCAGGGGTCTGTACTTCAAGAAGAACACAGGGTGGACAACTGCCAGGTAGCGCTCAAAACATATACAGCACTGGAACAGGGGGCGGCCGTGGTATATAAAACCACTGAAGAATGTAAGTAGAGCTAGGAGAGGAGGAATAGGGAGGTGTATGTAGACAAAGACAAAGACAGCACACAGGCTGTAGAGGATCTCCGATACAGCCAAGTTGAGAGCGAAGAACTCTGAGGCCACCGTCCCTCCGGCTCCGGTCAATATCAACCACAGCACATAGCCATTGGTGGGTAGACTCAGGATGAGGTTGACTGCATAGCAGGCCGTTTTTAAAGTATAAACTGGCTCCAGATAGCCAGAGAGGACAGTGGAATGGTTGGAAGAGTTCATTTTTGTGCAAGCTCAGTTACGAAATGCGGGCTTTAACATTCCAATGACCACACAGAAATAGAGAGAGAGGGAGAGAGAGAGAGAGAGAGAGAGAGAGAGAGAGAGAGAGAGAGACAACAACACCACAATGTTAACTCTTCAATCAGAAAAACAGTCAGTGTCTGCACTTTCCAATGAAAATTACCTAAATTGTAAGGGATTTAAATACAAACATTTCACTCAGTTACACTGCTAATACCAGAGACTGAAAAGTGTAATCCAACCTGAACTCTGTGATTGGTGTCTCTTCTCTTCCCGGTCTCTTTGCGATTGTGTCTCTCCTTAGAACTGAGCTTGTTACAACTATAGGCTACATCAAATACCTGCCATCACACCTGTGTGGCATATCACATTGACAACCTCCGAAGCTACACCAAAGGACCACATGTCATGCAAATTTCCTACTCAGTGTGACAGGAACCACACCTATCAATGTGATTGATGCGGATGTGTGGGTGTTGCTAATGTCGCCCTACTTGTTAAACACAGAGCTGGTTTTGAGCTACTATGTGCTAACCATAATTTGATATTTTCGTGATATGCTAGAAGTTATTTATCAAGTTGTTTACAAGGCTTACTGGAGATACAGTGTTCTAAAGAGGACAAAACATTTATGCAAAGGTTAATGAAGTATCCTCTGACATTTGCTCATTCGTTGCTAGTTGTAGCTTCCTCATATAGTAGTACGAGCTGCACCCTGACATATGAGCATTAACCTGTTGGATCTCTAGGGGCGCTATTTCATTTTTGGATAAAAAACATTCCCGTTTTAAGCGCAATATTTTGTCACGAAAAGATGCTCGACTATGCATATTTTTTTGTTTGAAAGAAAACACTCTGAAGTTTCAGAATCTGCAAAGATATTATCTGTAAGTGCCCCAGAACTAATTCTACAGGCGAAACCAAGATGATGCGTCAAGCAGGAAATGAGCAGAATCTCTGAAGCTCTGTTTTCCATTGTCTCCTTATATGGCTGTGATTGCGCAAGGAATGAGCCTACACTTTCTGTCGTTTCCCCAAGGTGTTAGCAGCATTGTGACGTATTTGTAGGCATATCATTGGAAGATTGACCATAAGAGACTACATTTTCCAAGTGTCCGCCTGGTGTCCTGCGTGGAATTCGGTGCGCAAACGCCAGCTGCTTGTACTTTTCCATTTGATTGAGGGGAGAAACCATGCTTCCACGAACGATATATCATTGAAGAGATATGTGAAAAACACCTTGAGGATTGATTCTAAACAACGTTTGCCATGTTTTCAGTCAACATTATGGAGTTAATTTGGAAAAAAGTTCGCGTTTTGAGGACTGAATTTTCGTTTTTTTTTTGGTAGCCAAATGTGATGTAGAAAACAGAGCTATTTCGAATTCACAAAGAATCTTTTTTGGAAAAACTGAGCATCTGCTATCTAACTGAGAGTCTCCTCATTGAAAACATCCGAAGTTCTTCAAAGGTAAATTATTTTATTTGAAGGCTTTTATGTTTTTGTTGAAATCTTGCGAGCTGGATGCTAACGCTAATGCTAACGCTAAATGCTAAGCTAGCTAGCCACTTTTACACAAATTATTGTTTTCCTATGGTTGAGAAGCATATTTTGAAAATCTGAGATGACAGTGTTGTTTACAAAAGGCTAAGCTTGAGAGATGGCATATTTATTTCATTTCATTTGCGATTTTCATGAATAGTTAACGTTGCGTTATGGTAATGAGCTTAGGTCTGTAAATAGAATCCCGGATCCGGGTTTGGTCGACGCAACAGGTTAAATCATTGGATCTGATTCAATACAATTCCGTTGTTGAGGCTTGCAACACAGAGCCACTCACCCTCACCCACACACCTCATTACATGTTGTATATTTTCCCTCTGTGTCCCCAATGTCCTTGAATAGGAAATTGGGGTTTTGTACCCATGTATTTGTTATTTTATATGCCGTTAGTTTTATATATTAAACTGCTCCGGCTAGTCACCAAGTTCTGCTCTAATGCCTTTCCCCTGGCACTGGGCCTTCCCTGGTTGGCTCGTCATGACCCCATAATTTCATGGCAACAGAGGGCTCTCATGAGGTGGTCGTGAGAGTGCTCAGGGAGGTGTATAGGGATTTCCGTTGGTGCTACTACAGTGGAAAGTCCAGACCATTTCTCCACTGTGCGCATCCCCTCTGAATATGCTGATTTAGCTCTAGCCTTCTGTAAAAATAAGGCTACTCAATTTTCACCCCATCTACGGGGGGATTGTGTGATAAATCTCCTGGTAGACTCCCAGGAGTCAACGTGTATCCCCTGTCGCAAGCGGAGACGGTGGCTATGGAGACATTTGTCTCAGAATCCCTGCGTCGGGTACATTCGGTCCTCCACTTCACCCGTCTCCTCGAGTTTCTATTTTGTGAAAAAGAAGGAGGGAGGTCTGCGCCCTTGCATTGATTATCGATGTCTCAATAAAATCACGGTGAGGTACAGTTACCCGCTACCTCTTTGAATCACTGCACGGGGCGCTTCTTCACAAAACTGGATCTCAGGAGTGCATACCACCTGGTGCGTATCCGGGAGGGAGACGAGTGGAAGACAGCGTTTAGTACCACCTCAGGGCATTATGAGTACCTCGTCATGCCGTACGGGTTGATGAATGCTCCATCAGTCTTCCAGTCCTTTGTAGACAAGATTTTCAGGGATCTGCACGGGCAGGGTGTAGTAGTGTATATCGATGACATTCTGATATACTCCGCTACACGCGCCGAGCATGTGTCTTTGGTGCGCAGGGTACTTGGACGGCTGTTGGAGCATGATCTGTACGTCAAGGCAGAGAAATGCCTGTTCTTTCAGCAAGCTGTCTCCTTCCTAGGGTATCTTATTTCCACATCAGGGGTGGAGATGGAGAGTAACCGCATTTCAGCCTTGCGTAATTGGCCCACTCCCACCACGGTAAAGGTGCAGTGATTTTTAGGGCTTGCCAATTACTTCTGTGGATATATCAGGGGTTTTGGTCAGGTGGCTGCTCCCATTACCTCACTGCTGAAGGGGGCTCCTGTACGTCTGCAGTGGTCAGTTGAGGCGGACAGGGCTTTTGGGTAACTAGGGGCTATGTTTACCTCGGCGCCCGTGCTGGTCCATCCAGATCCCTCTTTGGCGTTCATAGTGGAGGTGGACGCGTCTGAGGCTGGGATAGGAGCGATGCTCTCTCAGCTCTCGGGTACGCCACCGAAGCTCTGCCCCTGTGCCTTCTCGAAGAAGCTCAGCCCGGCGGAGAAAAACTATGACGTGGGGGACCGGGAGATGTTGGCTGTCGTCAAGGCATTGAAGGCGTGTAGACATTGGCTTAAGGGGGCTAAACACCCTTTTATCATCAAGACTGACCACCGCAATCTGGAATACATCCGGGCAGCGAGGAGACTGATTCCTCGCCAGGCAAGGTGGGCCCCTAGTTGAGCTGAAACGGTGGCGCAGGGAAAGCAAAAATATTCTTAGAAATATTTAACCTCCACACATTAACAAGTCCAATACCTCAAATGAAAGATAAACACCTTGTTCATCTACCCAGCGTGTCAGATTTATAAAATGTTTTACGGCGAAAACACAGCATATATTTATGTTAGACCACCACCAAAACAAAGAAAAAACGCAGCCATTTTGTAGAACAAAAGATACAATCACAAAAGCAGGATTAAAAGAAAAATCATTCACTAACCTCTTGAAAATCTTCATCAGATGACGGTCATATGACATGTTACACAGTACATTTATGTTTTCTTCGATAATATGCATTTTATATCTATAAATCTCGGTTTACATTGACGCCATGTTCAGAAAATTCTCAAAAATGTCGGGAGAAATTATAGAAAGCTACGCCAGAAAACAGAAATACTCATCATAACTTTGACTAAAGATACACTGGTTCTTAATGCAACCAGTGTGTCACATTATTTTTAACGTTAAGGAATTATCCTAACATGCAATAATCTGAGACGGCGCTCAGACGTAACAATATTTCTCCGTTATGTTGGAGTCAACAGAAATACAAAATTACAACATAAATATTCCCTTGCCTTTGATGGGCTTCTATCAGAATGTAGTGGAAGGAGTCCTACTTCAACAATAAATTGTTTTGTTTCATAATGTTCAATTCTAGTGTCCATGTAGTAGCATCTGCTACCACTTTCAGCTCAAATGCCCCAAAAATGACTTCTGGTCCAGAATCATTTTGCATCAAAACCTCCAAATTACATATTACAGGTCGACGAAACTGGTCAAACTAAGTGCAGAATCAATCTTCAGGATGTTATAATCATACAGATCGAATATCATTCAAACCGGGACATCCATGTTCATCTGAGGCTGATTGGAACAAAGGAAGCACTCTTCCCAATGCGCGCCTTCACGCACATGAAAATCTTTGCGACACTCACTACTTTTCTTCCCATTTGGTCAAAGTTCACAGCATATGCTCCATTCCATTTTCTACTGAATGAGGACATCTAGTGGAAGACATAGGAAGTGTTTCCAGATCCATAACTTGTTGGAAAGGGAGGGGGCGATGACGTCAAAGTTGCCCCAACTTTCAGGATTCCAAAACTAGTTTGGAAGATTGCCTCTGAGTTCTGTTCTACTCACAGACATAATTCAAACGGTTTTAGAAGCTTCAGAGTGTTTTCTATCCAATAATAATAATAATATGCATATATTAGCAATTTAGGACAGATTTTGATGCAGTTCACTATGGGCACGCAATTCATCCAAAGGGGAAATACTGCCCCCTATCCTGAACAGGTTTTAAGGCAGACGCACTGTCCCGGCAGTATGACACAGAGGAGCGACCCATGGATACCACTCCCATACTCCCTGCCTCTTGCTTGGTGTCGCAGGTAGTGTGGGAGCTGGACGTGGACATTGAGCGGGCGTCACATGCAGAGCCCACTCCCCCTCAGTGTCCAGCTGGGTGTCTGTACGTTCCGTCTGCTGTCCGCGACCGGCTGATCTATTGGGCCCACACGTCACCCTCCTCTGGTCATCCTGGGATCGGTCTTAGTGGGAAGTACTGGTGGCCCACTTTGGCTAAGGATGTGAGGGTTTATGTTTCCTCCTGCTCGGTGTGCTCCCAGTGTACGGCTCCTTGGCACCTACCCAGAAGTAAGTTACAACCTTACCTGTTCCACAGCGGCCGTGGTCGCACCTGTCGGTGGATTTCATAACCGATCTTCCCCCGTCACAGGGTAACACCACGATCCTGGTCGTTGTGGATCATTTCTCTAAGTCCTGTCGTCACCTTCCTTTGCCCGGTCTCCCTACGGCCCTACAGACTGAGGAGGTCCTGTTTACTCACGTCTTCCGGCACTATGGAGTGCCTGAGGATATAGTGTCTGATCGGGGTCCCCAGTTCACGTCGAGGGTCTGGAGGGTGCTCACCCCGAGAGTAACGGGCAGGCGGAGAGAGTTAACCAGGATGTGGGTAGTTTTCTGAGTTCTTATTGCCAGGACCGGCCAGGGTAGTGGGCAGCGTTCCTGCCCTTGGCAGAGATGGCCCAGAACTCACTCCTCCACTAACCTCTCTCTCTTCCAGTTTGTATTGGGGTATCAGCCGGTTCTGGCTCCTTGGCATCAGAGTCAGACCGAAGGTCCTGCGGTGGAAGACTGGTTCCGGCGCGCGGAGCAAACATGGGATGCCGCCCATGTCCATCTTCAGCGCACCGTGCTGCGCCAGAAAGTTGACGCAGACCGTCACCGCAGTGAGGCCCCGGTGTTCGCACCAAAAACCTGCCCTTCCGCCTGCCCTTTCGGAAGTTGGGTCCACGCTTTGTGGTGCCATTTAACCTCTCTGATTTCCCCATCCCGGATCCGGTATCAAGAATACAGACTCAAGCTCATTACCATAACGCAACGTTAACTATTCATGAAAATCGCAAATGAAATGAAATAAATATGCCATCTCTCAAGCTTAGCCTTTTGTAAACAACACTGTCATCTCAGATTTTCAAAATATGCTTCTCAACCATAGGAAAACAATAATTTGTGTAAAAGTAGCTAGCTAGCGTAGCATTTAGCATTAGCATTAGCGTTAGCATCCAGCACACAACATTTCAACAAAAACATAAAAGCCTTCAAATAAAATCGTTTACCTTTGAAGAACTTCTGATGTTTTCAATGAGGATACTCTCAGTTAGATAGCAGATGCTCAGTTTTTCCAAAAATATTCTTTTTGTATTAGAAATAGCTCCGTTTTATACATCACATTTGGCTACCAAAAAAAAACGAAAATTCAGTCCTCAAAACGCGAACTTTTTTCCAAATTAACTCCATAATATCGGCTGAAAACATGGCAAACGTTGTTTAGAATCAATCCTCAAGGTGTTTTTCACATATCTCTTCATTGATATATCGTTCTTGGACGCATGGTTTCTCCCCTGAATCAAATGGAAAAGTACAAGCAGCTGGCAATTGCGCACCGAATTCCACGCAGGACACCAGGCGGACACTTGGAAAATGTAGTCTCTTATGGTCAATCTTCCAATGATATGCCTACAAATACGTCACAATGCTGCTAAAACCTTGGGGGAACGACAGAAAGTGTAGGCTCATTCCTTGCGCAATCACAGCCATATAAGGAGACAATGGAAAACAGAGCTTCAGAAATTCTGCTAATTTCCTGGTTGACGCATCATCTTGGTTTCGCCTGTAGAATGAGTTCTGGGGCACTTACAGACAATATCTTTGCAGATTCTGAAACTTCAGACTGTCAAGAATATGCATAGTCGAGCATCTTTTCGTGACAAAATATCGCGCTTAAAACGGGAACGTTTTTTATCCAAAAATGAAATAGCGCCCCTAGAGATCCAAGAGGTTAAAGTCCTGAGGAGAGTGAACAAGATATGTTATAGGTTACAGCTTCCCCCCCGATTACCGCATTAACCCCTCGTTGCATGTGTCTCTCCTCAGGCCCGTGGTGGCTGGCCCGCTCCAGGAATCTAAGGTGCGCGGGAGGTTCCTCCGGCCCCCCCAACATCGAGGGGGCCTCGGCGTACTCCCGTTCGATCCATCCTGGATTCGAGACGTCAGGCGAGGGGCCTTCAGTACCTCCTGGACTGGGAGGGGTACGGTCCGGAGGAGAGATTCTGGGTTCCGAAGGAGGACGTGTTGGACACTTCTATGCTGCGGGTTTTCCACCTTCTCTGTCCGTATTTCCCTGCATCTCACCCTCCAGCGCTGCTGGAGCCGCATGTCAAGGGGGGGCACTTTCACAACTTCTGCCAAAGTCGGTTCCTCTCCTTGTTCGGGCGGTGTTCGGTAGTTGACCTCACCGGTCTTCTAGCCATCGCCGATCTATTTTTCAAGTTCCATTTGTACTTTCTTGTTTTCACACTCACCTCAATTCCCTTAACCTCTAGCGACGAGCAATCCCGTATCCGGGAGCGTAATCATAGCCTCAAGCTCATTGCCATAACGCAACATTTCCTATTCATGAAAATCGCAAATGAAATGAAATAAATATATTGAAACACAAGCTTAGCCTTTTGTTAACAACACTGTCATCTCAGATTTTCAAAATATGCTTTTCAACCAAAGCTACACAAGCATTTGTGTAAGAGTATTGATAGCCTAGCATAGCATTAAGCCTAGCATTCAGCAGGCAACATTTTCACAAAAACAAGAAAAGCATTCAAATTAAATAATTTACCTTTGAAGAACTTCGGATGTTTTCAATGACGAGACTCTTAGTTAGATAGCAAATGTTAATTTTTTCCAAAACTATTATTTGTGTAGACGAAATAGCTCCGTTTTGTTCATCACGTTTGGCTAAGAAAAATACCGGAAAATGCAGTCACTTACAACGGCAAACTTTTTTCCAAATTAGCTCCATAATATCGACAGAAACATGGCAAACGTTGTTTAGAATCAATCCTCAAGGTGTTTTTCACATATCTATTCGATAATCTATCAGTGGTGGCAGCTGGCTTCTCATCAGAAGCAAACGAAAAAATACTGCAGCTGGAGATTACGCAATAATTGCAACGGAGGACAACAAGCGACCACCTGGTAGATGTAGTCTCTTATGGTCAATCTTCCAATGATATGCCTACAAATACGTCACAATGCTGTAGACACCTTGTGGAAAACGTAAGCTGACTCCTAGCTCCTTCACAGCCATATAAGGAGTCATTGGAATGAGGCGGTTTCAAAAAATGCGGCACTTCCTGATTGGATTTTTATCTGGGTTTCGCCTATAACATCAGTTCTGTGGCACTCACAGACAATATCTTTGCAGTTTTGGAAACGTCAGAGTGTTTTCTTTCCAAAGATGTCAACTATATGCATAGTCGAGCATCTTTACTTGACAAAATATCTTGTTTAAAACAGGAACGTTTTTCATCCAAAAATTAAAAGAGCCCCCCCTATATCGAAGAAGTTAATTACATGTATATTTTCCCTCTGTTTCCCCCATATCCGTGTCGGGAATTGTCTATTGTAAGTTCTTGTGCTATGTGTTACTGGTGCGCTACGGGTTTTGCACCCATGTGTTTGTTGTTTTATATATTAAGCTACTCTGGCTATTCACCAAGTTCTGCCCTCCTGCGTTTGACTTCCCTGCCACCAGTTACGCACCCCTTACATTAAGCCTTTATTGGAAATAAGAAAAATAGAGGGAAAATCTACAGTAATAATTCTAGTGATACTATTGTCATCTGAAATACAACCAAAAATAGATGGAGGTAGTGTTAATTATGAAAAAGTCATTATTTCTCAAGTTCATCTGCAGATTTATCAAACAATCTGTTTCCGATTAAAATCTGACAGTGCAATTTGTCCATCACATACTAGAACTACATTCAAACAAATGGGAACATTTTCTTTCTTAGATGCCTCAATTAGATTAAATCGTTTTGGGTCAGGATTTACAAACAGTGAAAAAATATAATATCAGTTTAAAATAGATTTTGAGATCTACATTTAACAGTGATCGTGGTCTATAAGATCCACATAGTTGCTCAACCTCCTCCAACTTACAGAAAACAAATCTGCTCGATAGCCAATTAGAGGAGGGAGAGTCTCGCCACCTAGCTTTGACACTGTGGTAGATAGGCTAACAAACAACATGTATTTTTACACGCTGACTTAATCTGATTTCTATCATACATGAAGGGCACTTTTTGGCATTTGCTGTATAATTGATGAGAATCTCCATATTGCAAATTTACGGTCCCTTACAAGACGTCTGCGAATGTTTCTAAAATTTGCCGACGGCCATGCACCGGGGCCAGATCTTCCGGGAAGTCATCGAACAAAGTCTCTCAGACATTCTGTTTCATTTTAATATTTTGGTCATTTTTCCGCTGTCCCGGTAAATTCCACCAGATGGCGAATGGAATCTTATTACAAATGTACAAAACATCAATCACCAATCACAACATGGCCATTTCTCCTAAAGGGAAAAGACTTCGAAGACGAAACTTGGTGAGCATAGGTTTGGACTAATGGGCTGTTAGCCCAGAAACAAGATGGCGTCGAGGCCTCAATGGTTTTTTAGTTAAGGCCAATTTTCTGGGATTAAAGGTCAAAAATTAAAATAGAGCCCTAATTTGACCACTTCACGCCAAAGTACATGAACCTACGGTGTCAGGAAAAAAGAACCAGCAATTTATCTATCGTCATTTGAGAGAAATTGTACAATGTACAATTGGTGATGCTTAACCCTCCCGTTGTCCTCCTATTATGCCTAGCACACAGTGTCCCCCCGGGTCACCCTGTCCCATCTTGGCTAAAGGCCCAGTGGGCACAAGTTTGACAGTATGCGTGTGAACAGCCTTTGCAGATGTATTTCTTACACCTGCAGCACGCGGTGTAGGTCTTGGCGTCCTTCTTGGGTGGGCAGAGCTGACACCTCTTCCTCTTACTCGCCACCGGCGGGGCGGCTGGGGCGGCGGCGGCCGGGCCAGCGGCTTGCTCCCGGGCTGGCGGACGAGCCTCGGCGGTGGCACTCTGTAGGACTTTGACAAGTGCGGACGCGGCTTGGGTGCGGGGGAGACGCTGCCTTCTTTGTATCAAGGGCTTCACGAGTGCCTTTCCGAGCTGCTCCAGGAACACCCTCCTCTTGTTCCGCTTCCCAGGCATCCAGTCGGGCTTGATCTCTCGC
Source organism: Oncorhynchus mykiss (assembly GCF_057628025.1). NCBI lineage: Eukaryota > Metazoa > Chordata > Actinopteri > Salmoniformes > Salmonidae > Oncorhynchus > Oncorhynchus mykiss. The sequence goes on from NC_143031.1 coordinate 62,730,375, forward strand.
CATATGACAAAGGCGTTGTAGGAGGACACGTCGAGGATGTTGTGGAAGATGACCAGGGGCCAGCGGGCGGTCATCCATCTGCAGCTGTAGGTCCCGACCACCTTGTCTAGGTTGTCCACGCCGACCTTGTTGCAGTTGTAGTCTAGGATGAGGGCCGGCTTTCGGTCGCGGCGATCGCTAACGTCGGGCTCCGCGTGCAGCGTGCTCAAAAGTAGCACGTTCTTATTTCTCTTTGCCAGGTAGGACACTAGAGTGGCGGTGGGCGTGAAGGCGAACCTGGAGGACAGGACCTGTCTGCCCTTTGACTGGAGCAGCGCGGGCGGGAGCTCGGCCTTGTTTTTTCTCACCGTGCCCACCATGTTGAGGCTCCTCTCGAGGAGCCGCTGGCCCAATTCGTAGGAGGTTGAAGAAATTGTCACACGTGACGTTGTGACCGCCCGGCAGTCCCTCGGTCAGATCGAGGACGACGCGGGCGCCCTGGTTCTTCTCGGGGCCTCCGCCGGCCGCCTTGCCGGTGTAGACTTGCATCTTCCAAGCGTAGCTGGACTTGGCGTCGCAGGCCACCCACGACTTGATGCCGTATTTGGCCGGCTTGCTGGGAATGTACTGTCGGAAAGGACAGCGTCCTTTCGGTGGGGAGAAGGGAGGGGAGAGGAGATTAGCAGCGTCATCGTTAAAGCGGGGGCACTGCGTTTATGTTACACAAATCAAATCAAATCAAATTTATTTATATAGCCCTTCGTACATCAGCTGATATCTCAAAGTGCTGTACAGAAACCCAGCCTAAAACCCCAAACAGCAAGCAATGCAGGTGTAGAAGCACGGAGCCTTGTCTAGGTTGTCCACGCCGCCCTTGTTGCAGTTGTAGTCTAGGATGAGGGCCGGCTTTCGGTCGCGGCGATCGCTAACGTCGGGCTCCGCGTGCAGCGTGCTCAGAAGTAGCACGTTCTTATTTCTCTTTGCCAGGTAGGACACTAGAGTGGCGGTGGGCGTGAAGGCGAACCTGGAGGACAGGACCTGTCTGCCCTTTGACTGGAGCAGCGCGGGCGGGAGCTCGGCCTTGTTTTTTCTCACCGTGCCCACCATGGTGAGGTTCCTCTCGAGGAGCCGCTGGCCCAGTTCGTAGGAGGTGAAGAAATTGTCACACGTGACGTTGTGACCGCCCGGCAGTCCCTCGGTCAGATCGAGGACGACGCGGGCGCCCTGGTTCTTCTCGGGGCCTCCGCCGGCCGCCTTGCCGGTGTAGACTTGCATCTTCCAAGCGTAGCTGGACTTGGCGTCGCAGGCCACCCACGACTTGATGCCGTATTTGGCCGGCTTGCTGGGAATGTACTGTCGGAAAGGACAGCGTCCTTTCGGTGGGGAGAAGGGAGGGGAGAGGAGATTAGCAGCGTCATCGTTAAAGCGGGGGCACTGCGTTTATGTTACACAAATCAAATCAAATCAAATGTATTTATATAGCCCTTCGTACATCAGCTGATATCTCAAAGTGCTGTACAGAAACCCAGCCTAAAACCCCAAACAGCAAGCAATGCAGGTGTAGAAGCACGGAGCCGCCGCCGCCGCCGCTACTGCGGATTGCTACTACTGCCCACGCTACTAGTGCTACCTCTCTATGCTACACGCACATACACAGATACATAGACGGTACCTCTTGTTCGTCCAGTTGTTCGTCCACCGTCAGGTCGGGCCCCGGGTTGTAGAGGGCCGGCAGCCGCTCCTCCCACAGGTCCCATACCTCTCTTATGGCAGCCAGTCTGTCGGTGGCGAGTCTGGCGGGTCTCGACTGGCGGTCGTCGAATCGCAGCAGCCTCGAGTACTTGTGAAACACCTTGAGCGGCATGGTGGCGCGGAATACGGTCCTGCCGCTCTCGGCGTCCCACAGGCTGGCCACGGCCTCGCCTCGGGACCTGTAGACGCCGGCTAGGATCAGCAGCCCTACGTAGGCGCGCAGGTCGGTGGAGTCCATGGGTCGCCAGCCGTCGCCGTATTTTCTCACCCCCTGCAGATTTGTCATGTCCACAATGATCCTTTCTATCGCCGGTGTGACAAACAGCCGGAAGGCGGACTCGATGTCGAGCGCTCGCGACGCGGCGTAGGCCGTGGGGCCCGCCGTCACGACGGAGCCGGGGCGGCGGATGGCGCGGGGCCGGTCCGGGCCGCGATAGGCCACGGAGGACCATTTGATTTTGCCGTTCTTTGACAGCAACGTCTCCCTTTGGGCTCGGGCGGCTGCCGCCGCGTCCTCTCTGTCTCGCTCTGGCTCTCTGGCTCTGTCTCAATCTGGCTCTCTGTCTCGCTCTCGCTCTCTGTCTGGCTCTGTGTCTCGCTCTCGGGCAGCGGCCGTGTCTCCCTCTCGCTCTTCCTCCGAAGAGGAGCACGACCGTGAGGCCGAGTCGTCGTCGTAGTCGTCCGCATCACGCTCGGGGTTGTATTCCTCACCGTCTTCATCTTCCGAAACGTCCTCCTCTTCGGATTCCAAGTAGTCTTCCTCGTCTTCTTGGTCGACACTGGAGGATATCTGTTCCAGGACCTGAGCCGCGCTCAAACAAGGACTGCGAGGCGTCGTAGGCGGAGGGCTCGCACTCGGCGGGGTCGTATTCCTCCTCATCATCGTCCTCATCATAGTCCTCATCTTCTTCTGCTTCTTCTTCTTCCTGACAATATTAGTAGCCTCTGTACGGCCGGCTTACAGTCGTAGGCGGAGGGCTCACGCTCGGCGGGGTCGTATTCCTCCTCGTCGTTGTCCTCGTCTTCTTCTTCTTCTTCCTTCTTCTTCCTTCTTCTTCTTCTTCTTCCTGACAATATTAGTAGCCTCTCTACGGCGGCCTTACAGTGGCCACGTGAATGGGACGAGGCACGCGAACGGACGAGGCGCGCGGTCGACCCTGTCTGCTCCTTCGGACACTTCGGCCCATCCGGTACGCTTGGCTGGCCTCCCCGTGTGATTGCAACGAGGTCTTGCACTGAGTTCTTGTGGACAAGTGGTGCCAGGGTCACTCTGACCCGGCCCAGACACAGGGGAACAACTCGTAACACAGGGCCAGGGTCACTCTGACCCAGACCAGACAGTGGTAGGAGGGTTACAACATAAACCTTGCTAACGCTGCCGGGGTCACTCTGACCCACACAGACAGGGGGGAATCAACTCGTAACGCTGGCCGGGGTCACTATGACCCGGCCCAGACAGGGGTAGGGTATTGTAACAACAACCATACCCAAAAGGCACAATTTCCACAACCAAAGGAAGGCAGTGTAGCAGGGGGGCGTTTTTAGAATCAATACCCAAACTCACACGGGGCCCAAGGGCAGTACGGGCAGTACGCCGTTCGCACACAGGGCCCTTGCCCGGAATGTGGCGGGTGTCAATTTTGGGGCAGGACCTTTGACTAGTGTCCACCAGATGGTAGTGTTGGGTCACTATGACCCAGACCAGACAGTGGTAGGAGGGTTACAACATACACCTTGATAAGGCTGCCAGGGTCACTCTGACCCACACAGACACGGGGAATCAACTCGTAACTCTGCCCGGGGTCACTCTGACGTCACTATGATCCCGCCCACACAGGGGCGGGAGGGTTACAACATACACCTTGCTGTTTGACTAGTATCCACCAGGTGGTAGTGTTGGGTCACTATGACCCGGCCCAGACAGTGGTAGGAGGGTTACAACATACACCTTGCTAAGGCTGCCAGGGTCACTCTGACCCACACAGACACGGGGGATCAACTCGTAACCCTGCCCGGGGTCACTCTGACCCGCCGAGACAACAGGAGGGTTATAGAAATGTTTTTTTTCCAAAAGTTTCAGATCCAGTTGCAGCGTGTTCAGACGAGTCCGTTAAGGCGGGTTAAGCTCCGTTAAGGCAGAGCTCTGCAAGATTTGTGATTTTCTGAAATCACACACACTCATTCAACCCTCTGTAAATCATAAAGACTTTAAACTCAGGATTGTGTAAAAGCCTACCCCATTGAGGATATGTGTTTACTTTTAGCTTCCTGTGCCAAGCGGAAGTACCTTAAATTGGGGGCATAGGGGCTGTTTCGAAGGGTTAAAAAAGTCACATTTTTCTAAAACTTCATATGTGTGATTAGGAAACCCTCATGAACTGTAAATCAGTCATTTATCCCATCAGATTTCCAAGAAAAACTCACACACACACACAGCAAGGATGGAGTGACACAGTGTGGGGCTTAGATACACACAGAGCCTGCAATAGTTACCTTTGTTTGAATTATCAATGATCCATCAGACCTAGCGCTCTGAAACTTTGGCGAGAAACAGCCTCATGCATTTACAATAACGTATATTCATTTTGACCGTTACGAAAATGACGACATTTAGAAAAGTCTCAGAGTCGCAAGACTAGGTGCATTGAAACCGCCTCGGCCGATAGAGACGGACTCAAACGTTTCTGTTACGATAGCTCATTCAAGGACCCCATAGCAACGCCCGGAAAAAGTGAATTTTCACCACCAATTAATGTCGTTGCTCGGGCACCGAATGACCTATCGAGCCAAAACTCGGGATTCAGGGTCACCTCACATAGGCCTCCACATAGTGTCAGAACTGGACCTTCAGCTGGAACGTAACTACGTGTTTTATGTTTTTACCGTGGTTGAAACTGAAGGCGCTGTGAATTACGGGCCTGCTCTGAAATATGTGATTGTAGAAAAGGCCCATGGGAGAGAGAGTCTATGGGGAGATGAGGCGGAAGTACTGGATACTTGGAGGACAAGGAGCCATTCGTAAGCACCAATACACCTGCATGGAATGTCAGAGATGGGGGGCCAGAGCCACTGTGCCCAAACTGGCAGATTTACCCCCTGCTCGCTGGCGCCTCCTCAAACCACCCTTCTGGTCAACAGGAGTCGATTGCTTTGGCCCCTTGACGATCAACCTAGGTCATTGAGTGGAAAAGCGCTGGGGCATTCTATTCAAGTGTTTGACAACTATATGTGTCCACCAGGACCTACTGGAGAGTTTGGATACTGAAGCCTTCCTCATGGCCCTACGACGGTTTATCTCCCGACGGGGGAAACCCTACGAGATCCTGGCTGACAGAGGCACAAACTTCAAGGTAGGAGAAGCTAGGTTGGAGGAAGCCTTCCAACCCAGCCTCCAGGATCAGCTAAATTGTCGCTAGGGGACTTTGAATCACCTGTGTGTCCGAAATGACGATAGCAAAGATTAAAGTAAACAACACAGAAATGGAATTGGCAAATTAAGCTATTGTGGGAAGCCAGCCAATATAAAACGAAAACATGAACTTTATTAAAATGACAACAGGTTGCAGCTTACTTTGTGTAAATGGTGAACTCATACAGCTGTCAACTCTTGTCACTGCAATCCGTTTCACATTTTCTAGCTGCACACTGTGTGTGTGTGTGTGTGTGCGTGTGTGTATCCAGCCAAGTAGGAAGATGGCAGAATTTTTTTTTAAAGACGGTCATCAGAGCATTTTTCAGTACACCAAAACACAAAGTAAGAACCCTAGTAGCCTAATATCTCAAAGACTAGTTGATAAGATGTTCATAAGAAATAAGTGAAATGCTAATGGCAATGTTTCATAATGATGTCATCAGGCAGAGCAGGCAACAGATGGCACACAGACAGCAGCGCTGGGGACAGATGGGCAGGGAAAGACTGGCAGAGACAGGGAGTCTCAGGTAAGTTTGTTGAGTCTTTGTTTGACAACATTATGAAAGGTTCTCTCTTTTTTAAACTTGTAAAATAGCGACATAATTGGACAATGCCATGGATACCCACTCTCAACTTAAACTGGTGACTGAACCAAGATTTGTTTAACCAGTTGGATTTAGGGGGCGCTGTTTTAATTTTTGGATGAAAAACTTTCCCGTTTTAAACAAGATATTTTGTCACGAAAAGATGCTCGACTATGCATATAAAAAGCTTTGGAAAGAAGACACTCTGACGTTTCCAAAACTACAAAGATATTGTCTGTGAGTGCCACAGAACTGATGTTACAGGCGAAACCCAGATAAAAATCCAACCAGGAAGTGCCACATTTTTTTAAACCGCCTCATGGAGCACACTGTGTAAATCTGAGTACACAGGCTGGCTGCTCAGCCTCCCCACTGATCCTGGATTCCCTTTCTTGGGTCCATCAGTTATGCGTCCTCTATTGACAGTCAGGAAAGTTTAAGAGCATTTTTTTATCAATTGAATCCTACAGACGAAGAACCATATATGTGACATTTAAAAAAAAAAAGAGATATACATGAAAAATCATTATTGGACACCATTTTTCTATAGTGAACCGGTTTCACAAGCTTTCCACGCGCTAATTAACAATAATTTTAAATTTAAAGATAGGCTCTCGTGGAATAACCGTTTATGTGCACCACTCAGAATGGACGGACAAGCGCACAACCTTTCTGTTGCTGATGAAAATCGCAGAAATGTGGGAAAGAAACGCAAAACAAAACTAAAAGAATGGAAAGACAGGCAAAGGAAGATCTTACGGGATGCGGGAAAACCCTATACAAATCGTAAGGGTCAAGAAAAAAACTGGGAAAAGCTGTCCAAAAGAGGTATGTGGAAGAACCGTATATCAAACAATCAAGCTAGCTAGCTATAGAGTACAGTAACTAACATGTATGTTCTGGGTTGTCTAATTTGTAACTATAGAGAAAACATATTAGCTAAAGTTCGTTGGCTACTAACTCATACATTATCGTTACAAATGTTATTGCTAGATTATAGAAGAAACATAGCTAGCTACTTTTTCTCTGTCCACAGGATGATTTGACATGGCTACAGTAGCTAGCTAGTTACACTGTATCCTGCAGGGAAGAGCGTGTTCCACGACGTGCAGAAAGGATTGTGGAAAGTTGACTGATGAACGCAAGCTGCATCTGTTCAACAGGTTCTATACTGTCCCATACGAGAAATAACAAGCGTTGATTCTCTCCGGCTTAGAACAGGTTAGAAATAAGACAAAACGCCTATTATTATAATAGCTATATTGAACACTTGCATAGTTTAACTTTGACAGTAATGATACGTACATTAACGTTAACTCTAAAAGTGCTGTGTTACACAATGGTGCAATACAAACTCATTCTGTGTATAGATTGGGAGTGTGTGAAAGATGGAGGTCCTGATCAAGCAATATCCTGAATGTGCTACAGTATATTAAATTCTGAATTCATCATTGTCAATTTTTATTGCAGCATGAGGTGAAATGGAGACGTAAACCTGAGGATACAAAGGAGAACAAACGACGGAAACAAACCTTCAAATACCATGCACAGCAAGCAGGCCAGAGATTGAATGTGTGCAAGGTTACTTTCATGTCTGTGTTCCAGCTAACCAACAGCCGTCTTCAGGCAAGTGAAAATATGAATTAATGTCTATATGAATATCAATTACAAACATATTGTATTCTCTGTACTAGTTTTTAATAACCTGCTAATTGAAATGTAATTGTTTTGGTCAGGTTATTCAGGAAAAGTTAGCTGAGGCAGGTGAGGTTGCAGGGTCTCCAGATCAAGCTGCTGAGGCTAGGTCTCCTTTAGAAGATGGAAGAGGGAAGCATAGCAATAGGTAATGCGCTATGGATTCCAGCCTGGATTATTTCACTATAGCAGTGCTCTAAACAATCTTCTAAACATTAACATAGAGTATCGAATGGATGAATAGCGAATTCTGAAACAAAAATATAAAAATGTTTATTACTTTTAAACAAAATGATGGTAAATAAGCTGTCCAACTACCACCTGAGCATTGAGGACTGAGTGCCGATTACCTTCCCCCTCCCACCGGACAGCACTGGCCTAATTCTCGCCGCCCTACAGGACCCCCGGCCACAAACGGCAATGGCGTGACCGGGATTTGTACCCCGGTTATAGCGACACAGTTGCACTCTAAGGTTGCACTCTACCATTGAGAGAATACAAGTTTAACAACACCTTGTTATCTCCTTACAGGCCACATCGGATACATGCTACAGTGAAAGAGGGCATCAAGGAGCACATTCTATCTTTCCCAAGAACCCAGAACCACTACTCACGGATGAAGGGGGATGTACACAGAGAATACCTCAGCCCTGATCTGAATTTGTTGCGAATGTACCGACTCTACAAAGAGAATAATACCACATCATCTGCAAAATTCTGGGTTTATAGGGACATTTTCAAACAGCAGAGTCTCAATTTCGCATTCTTCACTAAGATGTCAGCAGCAAATCTGAAGAGGAGAAGAGGAAGATTGCAGTTGAAAGTGAGTTACACCATCGAAAAGCCTAAAAGGCCTACACACAGCTTCTTTTCTTCTACATTCTTTTCTTCCTTGTGATCGCTCTTTTGCCACCATCGAGAAGAGGCGCAAGGTGTCAGTCCTTCATACACCTGATGATGTTTCAAAGATGATACTTGAAGCACAACCAGCAAAACCATTCAAGGTGATGAGGATGCAATGTGAAGACTTCAGGCACCTCCCAGATTCTATCCTCAAGCGACCAGCTGGACTACAGATCACCTCAGTGAGGTGGTTAAAAGTCACAGGTATTGCACAGAGAATAGTTTACTAACATCCCATCAACATGCAACATGTTGTTCTAACAATAAAATATCCTAATGCTTGACTGTGAAAGTTGTTTATTGATGTCAGGAACTTAAAATGTTTCTGTTCTAATTTCAGTTGAGGATCCTTGGAATCTGTACGCCAAACAGAGCCACAGTCTATTTGAGGGATGGAAATCGTGGCTGATCTCCAAACCAAAACAAGGAGCTACACCTCAACCTCCCTATTTTGCAAGCCACTACCCTAGAGCATATGAGAGTCCTCTGCCCATCAAAAAAAACAAGTACCAAGATCTGATGACCATGCTCAACTACTTGCCAGCTGCTGCACGCTCTTTTTATGAATCACTGCAGAGTGAATAATTTGTTGTTAAACCAAGCTACATAATTAAACTTTTTTTCTGTGAGTTTATGATCCCCTGAACCTGTATACTGTAGTATGTTGAATCTGTATACATTTCAGAAGACATGTCACCCCTATTGTAGGAAATTAAATGTATCGTAGGTGTTTTCTATGTGAATCAATTTGTGTATGATTTGAACCAGCACAATATATTGAATTAATTTAATTTTAAGATGTTGTTCCTAGTGTAGAAAATGTTATGTACAATGTGTTCTGTTGATAATTATTTTGTGTGATCATTTGAACCTTTTTTAATCTGAATGAATTAAAAACAAATAAGTCATCACATACAGTATGTGAGTATTCATTTGATCTTGATTCCCTTTTTTTATTCATTACAATATACACTGTCTCTCTGTCACCACATTTAGCATTAACTCTAAGCAGTTAATACTTATTTACTGCTGTCACCTCAGTGCAGAAGGACATTTCTTGCCTTTAGCATGGGTTTAACGCAATTCACAACTTAATTGCTGATCATAGTGTTAAACACAAAGAGAATGGTTTTCTGAACGTTTTGTAATATTGACCTTAGGGACCTGCATATTGGTACATCACATATGACTTCCGGCGCCGACAGAGATGGCCGCCTCGCTTCGCGTTCCTAGGAAACTATGCAGTTTTTTATTTTTTTACGTGTTATTTCTTACATTAGTACCCCAGGTCATCTTAGGTTTCATTACATACAGTCGAGAAGAACTACTGAATATAAGATCAGCGTCAACTCACCATCAGTACGACCAATATGTTTTTCGCGACGCGGATCCTGTGTTCTGCCTTACAAACAGGCCAACGGAGTGGATCCTATGCAGCGACCCAAAAAAACGACTCCGAAAGAGAGGGAAACGAGGCGGTCTTCTGGTCAGACTCCGGAGACGGGCACACCGTGCACCACTCCCTAGCATTCTTCTTGCCAATGTCCAGTCTCTTGACAACAAGGTTGATGAAATCCGAGCAAGGGTAGCATTCCAGAGGGACATCAGAGACTGTAATGTCCTTTGCTTCACTGAAACATGGATCACTGGAGAGACTCTATCCGAAGCGGTGCAGCCAACGGGTTTCTCCACGCATTGCGCTGACAGAAACAAACATATTTCTGGTAAGAAGAGGGGCGGGGGCGTATGCCTCATGGCCAACGTGACATGGCGTGATGAAAGAAACATACAGGAACTCAAATCCTTCTGTTCACCTGATTTAGAATTCCTCACAATCAAATGTAGACCGCATTATCTACCAAGAGAATTATCTTCGATTATAATCACAGCCGTATATATCCCCCCCCAAGCAGACACATCGATGGCTCTGAACGAACTTTATTTAACTCTCTGCAAACTGGAAACGATTTATCCGGAGGCTGCATTCATTGTAGCTGGGGATTTTAACAAGGCTAATCTGAAAACAAGACTCCCTAAATTTTATCAGCATATCGATTGCGCAACCAGGGGTGGAAAGACCTTGGATCATTGTTACTCTAACTTCCGCGACGCATATAAGGCACTGCCCCGCCCCCCTTTCGGAAAAGCTGACCACGACTCCATTTTGTTGATCCCTGCCTACAGACAGAAACTAAAACAAGAGGCTCCCACGCTGAGGTCTGTCCAACGCTGGTCCGACCAAGCTGACTCCACACTCCAAGACTGCTTCCATCACGTGGACTGGGAGATGTTTCGTATTGCGTCAGATAACAACATTGACGAATACGCTGATTCGGTGTGCGAGTTCATTAGAACGTGCGTTGAAGATGTCATTCCCATAGCAACGATTAAAACATTCCCTAACCAGAAACCGTGGATTGATGGCAGCATTCGTGTGAAACTGAAAGCGCGAACCACTGCTTTTAATCAGGGCAAGGTGTCTGGCAACATGACCGAATACAAACAGTGCAGCTATTCCCTCCGCAAGGCTATCAAACAAGCTAAGCGCCAGTACAGAGACAAAGTAGAATCTCAATTCAACGGCTCAGACACAAGAGGCATGTGGCAGGGTCTACAGTCAATCACGGACTACAGGAAGAAATCCAGCCCAGTCACGGACCAGGATGTCTTGCTCCCAGGCAGACTAAATAACTTTTTTGCCCGCTTTGAGGACAATACAGTGCCACTGACACGGCCTGCAACGAAAACATGCGGTCTCTCCTTCACTGCAGCCGAGGTGAGTAAGACATTTAAACGTGTTAACCCTCGCAAGGCTGCAGGCCCAGACGGCATCCCCAGCCGCGCCCTCAGAGCATGCGCAGACCAGCTGGCCGGTGTGTTTACGGACATATTCAATCAATCCCTATACCAGTCTGCTGTTCCCACATGCTTCAAGAGGGCCACCATTGTTCCTGTTCCCAAGAAAGCTAAGGTAACTGAGCTAAACGACTACCGCCCCGTAGCACTCACATCCGTCATCATGAAGTGCTTTGAGAGACTAGTCAAGGACCATATCACCTACACCCTACCTGACACCCTAGACCCACTCCAATTTGCTTACCGCCCAAATAGGTCCAAAGACGATGCAATCTCAACCACACTGCACACTGCCCTAACCCATCTGGACAAGAGGAATACCTATGTGAGAATGCTGTTCATCGTCTACAGCTCGGCATTCAACACCATAGTACCCTCCAAGCTCGTCATCAAGCTCAAGACCCTGGGTCTCGACCCCGCCCTGTGCAACTGGGTACTGGACTTCCTGACGGGCCGCCCCCAGGTGGTGAGGGTAGGCAACAACATCTCCTCCCCGCTGATCCTCAACACTGGGGCCCCACAAGGGTGCGTTCTGAGCCCTCTCCTGTACTCCCTGTTCACCCACGACTGCGTGGCCACGCACACCTCCAACTCAATCATCAAGTTTGCGGACGACACAACAGTGGTAGGCTTGATTACCAACAACGACGAGACGGCCTACAGGGAGGAGGTGAGGGCCCTCGGAGTGTGGTGTCAGGAAAATAACCTCACACTCAACGTCAACAAAACTAAGGAGATGATTGTGGACTTCAGGAAACAGCAGAGGGAACACCCCCCTATCCACATCGATGGAACAGTAGTGGAGAGGGTAGCAAGTTTTAAGTTCCTCGGCATACACATCACAGACAAACTGAATTGGTCCACTCACACAGACAGCATCGTGAAGAAGGCGCAGCAGCGCCTCTTCAACCTCAGGAGGCTGAAGAAATTCGGCTTGTCACCAAAAGCACTCACAAACTTCTACAGATGCACAATCGAGAGCATCCTGGCGGGCTGTATCACCGCCTGGTATGGCAACTGCACCGCCCTCAACCGTAAGGCTCTCCAGAGGGTAGTGAGGTCTGCACAACGCATCACCGGGGGCAAACTACCTGCCCTCCAGGACACCTACACCACCCGATGTCACAGGAAGGCCATAAAGATCATCAAGGACATCAACCACCCGAGCCACTGCCTGTTCACCCCGCTATCATCCAGAAGGCGAGGTCAGTACAGGTGCATCAAAGCTGGGACCGAGAGACTGAAAAACAGCTTCTATCTCAAGGCCATCAGACTGTTAAACAGCCACCACTAACACTGAGTGGCTGCTGCCAACACACTGACACTGACTCAACTCCAGCCACTTTAATAATGGGAATTGATGGGAAATGATGTAAATATATCACTAGCCACTTTAAACAATGCTACCTTATATAATGTTACTTACCCTACATTATTCATCTCATATGCATACGTATATACTGTACTCTATATCATCGACTGTATCCTTATGTAATACATGTATCACTAGCCACTTTAAACTATGCCACTTTGTTTACATACTCATCTCATTTGTACATACTGTACTCGATACCATCTACTGTATCTTGCCTATGCTGCTCTGTACCATCACTCATTCATATATCCTTATGTACATATTCTTTATCCCCTTACACTGTGTACAAGACAGTAGTTTTGGAATTGTTAGTTAGATTACTTGTTATTACTGCATTGTCGGAACTAGAAGCACAAGCATTTCGCTACACTCGCATTAACATCTGCTAACCATGTGTATGTGACAAATAAAATTTGATTTGATTTGATTTGATTTATTTGATATTTACAAGTTGTGCTTGTTTTGATTTAATTCATTTAATTGTATTCTATTTTGGTAGTTCTATGGTATGTTCACATTGAGGGCTTCATTTTAAATGAGACTAAGATTTCATGACTCAACTTTTAAGAAAAGTCATCATTGCTAAAGTTGATAGACCACCTTTAAATGAACCTCCATACAAATGAATTAACTACATATTGCATTTAAGTTATTTACATGAAGGGCATATGTACTTGAAAGTACTTAAAACATCATATCAGGTGTAAAAAAAGGACATCTTACAAGAGTCATGCAAAATGTCACATATACTGTTCTTCCACAAACTGAAATCATCACTGGAGATATACTGTTCTTCCACATTCTAAAAATTAAAACGGCAATAAAAAAAGTATTATTTGAAATAACAAAAAAATATAAATTGTTGTTGGAAGATATGGGTATGGTGAATTATTTCTTAACCATAAAACACCTAATGTGGTATACACAATAAATAATATAAAAATAACTGATTATCTTAAAATGGAAAAATTGTCACATATATGGTTCTTCGTCTGTAGGGTTCAATTGCCAAGTCCGAATTTACACATCTGACCACCCTGAAACCCCTATGTCCAACAAGGTGCTGTGCGTAATAATGCTATTAGAGCTGTGCTAGGGCAGTAATATCGGGTACTAAGCAGCCTAAAGGAGATGGAATAAACTGCATCCAAGACAGCTTCAACTGCCAGTGGCTTATTTGAGCACTTCAGCAAAGGCAAGACTGTGTTGGGCCTCACACTTGCCCGTGCTGTTCTTGGAGAGCTTGAATACCTAAACATTTCACTGCAGAAGAAAACTCAGACTGTCTCTGGTATGCAGGCTGCAGTTGAGTGTGTGTGGTCATCTCTTAGGGGCAAGAGAAATTACAAATCTACCTTGCACTGTATGAGAAAGCAACCACATTGATTGACTCCATTGAATTCATTGAGACACACTCAAGAAGATTTTGTTAGGTGGAGCAGCACAGGGAGGAGACCAAGGGAGGAGGAGGAGACCAAGAGCAGACTCAGTAGAGGAAACTGGATAAATAAACCCAAATATTTATTGCCAAACAGGGAGAGATGAAGTGCAGGCCAGAGGAAGCTCGGGTGAGGTTGAAGCGAGCTGGGTTGAGACTGGGTGAACAGGTTCGGAGGTAAATCCAAGGGTTTGATGGTGAGCTGAATCCAGAACAGGGTAGCAGGGTGGTGAGATGTGGAACAGGAGACAGGTACCAGAGTCAGAGCTGCAAAACTGCATTGAGAGGATAAACTGCATTGGGCAGGGGGAAAGGCACAGCAGGGTAACAGAATCTAGAATAATCATTAAAAAAGCTAGAAGCATAAACTGACTGAGCAGAGAATACGATCTGGCAGAGTGGAAGTGGCAGGACTGAGTATTTGTAGAGGTCTTGATTATGGAACGGGTTGTAGCTGGTGGGGATCTGCTCTGACTCCCGAAAACCTGTCTCCAACCACACAATGAAACCGAGAGGGAGAGGGAGAGTGAGAGAGTGTACTAGGGGAGTGGCTGCAGGTCAAGGAGACACCAAATGAACATAAGAGGATGAAGCAGGAGCAAATGTGGCAGATTTTGTGTTGGATGGTGGTGAGGTTCAGTTTGGCGACCGTTTTGACCAGGACAGTCTAAACGTCCTGTAAAAGTTGGAAAGAGCTCTACTCATGGGGGAGTTAGATGAATCTCTAGATCAGTACCCTGGGCTGAACATAGATTATCTTTCAGTGCAGTTGCTTCTATTTCACAACAAATACCCCTGTAGCAGCAGTGGAGAGGCAGCAGAGGTCTTCAGGGGGCATCCAGTGGAGGTGCGCGGGTTGTTTGACCAAGTTTAGGTGGTGATCAGAATTTTGTTTGTGGTGCCAGTGTCTTAATGTGAGGCTGAGAGGAGTTTCAGTACACTCCGCAGGTTGAAGACTTGGCTACGGGCTAGCATGGGCCAAGAGAGACTGAACAGCGCAGTTGACTTCCCTCTTACTTCTACCCCCTCCTTTTTCGAACATTCTGTTAAAAATCGCGCAACTTTTCAGCGTCCTGCTACTCATGCCAGGAATATAGTATATGCATATGATTAGTATGTGTGGATAGAAAACACTCTGAAGTTTCTAAAACTGGTTAAATCACGGCTGTGACTATAACAGATTGTGTGTTTCATTGAAAAACGCAAGAAAAACTGCTCTCTGAAAGCTAAAAATAATTTCCATAAGTCACTTTCATGGGTTGTTAAAAGGGCACAAAATTTAATATCGACTTGCATGCAATTCATACAGATTCCACACGATGTCGCCATTGTCGTCATTTTCAATGGAGTTTTTTGTTGGAAAATCCAACTAACTGGATTTCGTTTCTTCCGGTCTCCACCAGGATGTTTTCAATGTGCACATTGGCAGCCATTGATTTGCAGACGAGGAGCTATTGAATATACATCGCCCTGTAATCATTTTGATAGATTATAAACGTTTACTAATACCTAAAGTTGGATTACAAAAGTATTTCGAAGTGTTTTGTGAAAGTTTATCGTCGACTTTTTTAATTTTAAAAAATGACGCAGCGTTTAAAAACTATGTTTTTTTCTGAATGACACAGCTTCCATAGAAAGCTATTTTGGGTATATATGGACCGATTTAAACGAAAAAAAGACCCAATAGTGATGTTTATGGGGCATATAGGAGTGCCAAGAAATAAGCTCGTCAAAGGTAATGAATGTTTTATATTTTATTTCTGCGTTTTGTGTAGCGCCGGCTAAGCTATATCTTTGTTTACATCGCATTCAGGCATTTTGGGGTGTTGCATGCTATCAGATAATAGCTTCTCATGCTTTCGCCGAAAAGCATTTTAAAAATCTGACTTGTTGGCTAGGTTCACAACGAGTGTAGCTTTAATTCAATACCCTGCTTGTGAATTTTGATGCACGTTTGAGTTTTAACGAGTACATTTAGCATTTAGCGTAGCGCATTTGCATTTCCAGGTGTCTACTTGAGACATCTGCGTCTCAAGTAGAAGAAAGAAGTTAATGTACATAAAGACAGGCTTGACAGTCTCGAGGGAAAATATCTGCCAGCAATTTGTTTGATCCATTGAAACCTGCAAATGTAAGTTTGGTTATTTTGTTCATTAGTTCAGTAGTGTGTATAGCAGAGGTTCTCAACCTTTTGGGGTTCTGGAACCCCTGCATATTTTGAGGCAAGGCAGGCAAGGTTTGAGCGGTCCTCAGGGACGCCCATCACTTCTATATTATATGTAAAGTTAATGGAAACCTGGTGGTACTGAATACGTTCATTACACTTTTTATTTCACGGACCTCTTGCAATTACACCAGGGACCCCTAAGGGTCCACGGACCCCAGTTTGAAAACCCTTGGTGTATAGTATGATATTTGTTATTTTGTTTAGTAGTTTTTGTACATGAGAGTACACTTTAATTATTAATTTAAAATTGCATATTTTGTATGACATACTTTTCCATAGCTGTTGTTTGAAGAGTTGAGACACAGACTGAACAATAAATAAGTATTTTTGAAGGATATTTTTGGTTGATTTATTTGGGTTATTCATTCATTCATATTCATTTCGCATTTAGAACTGTACTTATTTTTGAGCTTTTTGTTCATGTAAAGCTATTGTAGTAGACTCAGGCCAGTGGCACATATTTAATGACTATATAAATGTATCAGAAAAAATCAAACAAAAAGGTCAATTCAATACTGAGACCAACCTTGTGATGGATGTCAATGGAGATTATTTTAGATGAGATCGCAGCATGCTCATTGTATTTACCAAAACTGCACTCATACACAGTACCATTCCCACCTACTGGCCTTTCTTGGTATTGATGGTTGTCAATACAAACACCTGCAAACATACTGGACTGATAAGGAACACTGCTATAACTATTATTAGTAGTAGTATTATAATGATTTAAACATTTGAACAAGTTGGGACAACCCTGCAGTTAACTACCTATCAATTATACAGTAGCAGTAATTATGGTTCCTCATTATACATTTATTTATAGCACTACTTTTGGTGTCCCCCTCAGGAATTGCTCTTGAGAAAATGTCATGTAATTGTCCCCTCCAAAGTTGATATCAGATTTCCGCACCTGCTCTTATGAATGGCAAAGGTCCACTGACTTCAGAATTGACATCAGATTTGTTTTCTGTACGCAGGAGGAGGCTGAGCAACACTGTGGATCTTACAGTATAGACAACGATCACTGTTAAATATAGATCTTAAAATCTATTTGATTCTGATATTACATTTTTCACTGTTTGTACATGCAAACCAAAAGATGAAAGGACCAGAAACTATTTCATATATGTCACAAATTACTAAGGTGGGTGGAATCAGGCGCAGAGAGCAGGTTTCAATTATTAGACAGTTTATTCTCCGGCGCACAAAACAACGGTCAACCCAACACACAGGGTGAATAATCCAAAGCAGGACCAAAATAGTCTGGGGAATAAAACTCATGAACACCACCAAATAACAGGAATACAAAACAATCCCGCACAAAACAAGGGCGGGACAACCTACTAAATATAAGGACGCTAATTAAACTAAAATAGACACAGGTGAAACTAATAAGACAAAACCAACAGACAAACGAAAAAGGGATCGGTATTGGTTAGTAGGACGGTGACGACGACCGCCGAGCACCGCCGAACAGGCAGGGGAGCCAACTTCGGCGGAAGTCGTGACAGTACCCCCCCTCCCCCCCCTGAAGCGTGGCTCCCGCAGCGCGCCGCCACCGGCCTCGAGGACGACCCGGAGGACGAGGTGCTGGGCGATCCGGGTGGAGGCGGTGGAAATCTCTCAGGAGAGAAGGGTCCAAAATGTCCCCCACCGGAACCCAGCATCTCTCCTCCGGACCGTACCCCTCCAAGTACACAAGGTACTGTAGGCCCCCCACCTTGCGTCTCGAATCCAGAATGCCCCGAACTGTGTACGCCGGGGACCCCTTGATGTCCAGAGGGGGCGGAGGGACCTCAGGCACCTCACCTTCTTTCAGGGGACCAGCCACCACCAGCCTGAGGAGAGACACATGAAACGAGGGGTTAATACGGTAATACCTAGGAAGTTGTAACCTGTAACACACCTCGTTTATTCTCCTCAGGACTTTGAACGGCCTCACACACTGCGGCCCCAGCTTCCGACAGGACAGGATGAGGGGCAGGTTTCGGGTCGAGAGCCAGACCCTGTCCCCCGGTGCAAACACGGGGGCCTCACTGCGGTGCTGGTCAGCGCTCCTCTTCTGCCGTTCTCCCGCTAACCGTAGTGAGTCCTGAACGGCTTTCCAGGTGTCCTTGGAGCGCTGTACCCATTCCTCCACCGCAGGAGCCTCGGTCTGGCTCTGATGCCATGGGGCCAGGACCGGCTGGTAACCTAACACACACTCAAAAGGGGACAAGTTAGTTGAGGAGTGGCGTAGGGAGTTCTGAGCTAGTTTAGCCCAGGGAATGTACCTTGCCCACTCACCAGGCCGGTCCCGGCAATAGGACCGCAGAAACCTGCCCACATCCTGGTTTACGCGCTCCACCTGCCCATTACTCTCAGGGTGAAAACCTGAGGTTAAGCTGACCGAGACCCCCAGTCTCTCCATAAATGCCCTCCACACTCTGGACGTGAATTGGGGACCCCGATCAGAAACGATGTCCTCAAGTACCCCATAGGGCCGGAAGACATGGATAAACAAGGCCTCCGCAGTCTGCAGGGCCGTAGAGAGACCGGGCAACGGGATGAGACGACAGGACTTAGAAAACCGATCCACAACGACCAGGATCGTAGTACTTCCCTGAGACGGGGGAAGGTCGGTAAGAAAGTCCACCGATAAGTGTGTCCACGGCCGTTGTGGAACGGGGAGGGGTTGTAATTTCCCTCTAGGCAGGTGCCGAGGAGCCTTGCTCTGAGCACACACTGAGCAGGAGGAGACATAAAATCTCACGTCTTTAGCCAGCGTGGGCCACCAGTATCTCCCTCTCAGACTCCGCACTGTCCTCTCGATGCCAGGATGACCCGAGGAGGGGAGAGTATGAGCCCACCGGATCAGCTTGTCCCGGACCCCCCTCTGCACGTACTGAGTCCCCACTGGACAGTTAGGGGGGGCAGGCTCTGACCGTGACGCCTCCTCTATCTCCGCATCCACCTCCCATACCACCGGTGCCACGAGACATGACGGTGGAATGATGGGAGTTGGCTCAACGGACCGCTCCTCTGTATCATAGAGGCGGGACAGCGCATCGGCTTTGGTGTTTTGGGAGCCTGGCCGGTATGAGATGGTAAACCGAAACCTGGTAAAAAAAACATGGCCCATCTAGACTGACGTGGATTTAGTCTCCTCGCTGCCCAGATATACTCGAGATTATGATGGTCAGTCCAGATGAGAAAAGGGTGTTTAGCCCCCTCAAGCCAATGTCTCCACACCTTCAGAGCCTTGACTACAGCTAACAACTCCCGGTCCCCCACGTCATGGATTCGCTCCGCTGGGCTGAGCTTGCTCGAAAAAAAAGCACACGGGCGGAGCTTGGGTGGCACGCCCGAGCGCTGGGACAGCACGGCTCCGACCCCATTCTCGGACGCATCCACCTCCACTATGAACGCTAAAGAGGGGTCCGGATGCGCCAACATGGGCACATTGGTGAACAGCTCTTTCAAACGACTGGAAGCTCTGCCCGCCTCTGCTGACCAACGCAAGCGCACCGGTCCTCCCTTCAGCAGTGAGGTGATGGGAACAGCCACCTGACCAAAACCCCGGATAAACTTCCGGTAGTAATTGTCAAACCCTAAAAACCGCTGCACTTCTTTCACCGTGGTCGGAGTCGGCCAATTACGCACGGCTGTAACGCGGTCATCCTCCATCACCACCCCGGAGGTGGAAATACGATACCCCAGGAAGGAAACGGACTGTTTGAAAAACTCACATTTCTCCGCCTTGCAATACAGGTCATGCTCCAGCAGTCGCCCAAGTACCTTACGCACCAGAGACACATGCGCCACGCGTGTGGCAGAATAGATCAAGATGTCATCGATGTACACTACCACTCCCTGCCCGAGCAGGTCTCGGAGAATCTCATCTACGAAGGATTGGAAGACGGCTGGAGCATTCTTCAACCCGTATGGCATGACGCGGTACTCATAATGACCAGATGTAGTACTAAATGCGGTTTTCCACTCATCTCCTCCCCAGATAAGCACCAGATTATACGTGCTCCTCAGGTCCAGTTTTGTGAAGAAGCGCGCCCCGTGAAATGATTCCACCGCCGTAGCGATGAGAGGTAGTGGGTAACTAAACCCCACTGTGATGGAATTTAGACCTCTATAATCAATGCACGGACGCAGACCTCCATCCTTCTTCTTCACAAAAAATAAGCTCTAGGAGACGGGCGATGCGGACGGCCGAATGTACCCCTGTCCCAGCGATTCAGCAACATATGTTTCCATCGCTACCGTCTCCTCCTGGGACAATGGATACACGTGACTCCTAGGAAGTGCAGCGTTCTCCAGAAGGTTTATCGCGCAGTCCTCTCGACGATGGGGTGGTAATTGGGTCGCCCTCTTTTTACTGAAGGCGATAGCCAAATCGGCATATTCAGAGGGAATGCGCACGGTGGAAACTTGGTCTGGACTCTCCACCGTAGTCGCACCACTGGCAACTCCTATACACCTACCTGAACACTCCTCTGACCACCCCTTAGGAGCCCCCTGTCGCCAGGAAATCACCGGGTTGTGTTGAGCTAACCAGGGAACCCCCAACACCACTGGAAACGCAGGTGAATCTATAAGGAACAGACTAATCTGCTCCTTATGATCCCCCTGCGTTACCATGTCCAGCGGCACCGTAGCCTCCCTAATTACTCCTGACCCTAATGGTCGGCTATCTAAGGAGTGCACGGGGAAAGGTAGGTCTAACGACACCAGGGGAATCCCTAGCCTTAACGCAAGCCCACGATCCATGAAATTCCCAGCCGCGCCTGAATCGACTAGCGCCTTATGCTGTAGAGAGGGAAAAAACCCAGGGAAAGAAGTCAACACATACACATGACCGACAGGAAGCTCTGGGTGAGTCTGGTGCTTACTCACCTGGGGTGATCGAGCAGTGCTCCGCCTGTCCTCCCGACTCCCAGACGAGTTCCTCCAGCACCGGTCGGACGTGTGCCCTCGTCGACCACAACTGGTGCAGGAGAACACTCCTCCTCCGGTCCCCCTCGAAGCCGCCCCTCCTAATTCCATAGGGATAGGGGCAGGAGGGCTGGGAAGTGGAAACGACAGGGCCTGATTCGAACGCCCGCGGGCAGCCAGCAGGTTGTCGAGACGGATAGCCAAGTCAATGAGTTCATCCAGTGTGAATGTGGTGTCCCGACATGCCAGCTCCCTGCGGACGTCCTCCCTGAGACTGCATCTGAAATGATCGATCAAGGCCCTGTCGTTCCACCCTGCTCCTGCGGCCAAGGTCCTGAACTCCAGAGCAAAGTCCTGTACGCTCCTCGTCTCCTGACGCAGGTGGAACAGCCGTTCACCCGCCGCCCGACCCTCTGGTGGATGGTCAAATACAGCTCGGAATCGGCGGGTGAACTCTGGGTAATTATCCCTCGCCGAGTCCGGACCATTCCACACTGCGTTGGCCCACTCGAGGGCTCGCCCAGTCAAGCAGGAGAAGAGGGCGCTCACGCTCTCCTCTCCGGAGGGAGCAGGACGCACGGTAGCCAGGTATAGTTCCAGTTGAAGAAGGAAACCCTGGCACCCAGCCGCCGTTCCATCATACTCCCGTGGGAGCGTCAGCCGAAGAGCCCCGGAGCCAGATGTGGTCGCAGGAACAGGAAGTGCTGAAGAAGGGGGTGCTGGAGAGGAGGTGGGAAGGCCACTCCTCTCCCATCGATCCATCCTCTCCATCATTTGGTCCATGGCCGAACCAATCCGGTGAAGCACGCTGGTGTGATGGAGGACCCTCTCTTCCATTGATGGGAGAGGAGACTCGGCTGCTCCTGCTGATTCCATTACGGTGCGGGATTCTGTCACGAATTACTAAGGTGGGTGGAATCAGGCGCAGAGAGCAGGTTTCAATTATTAGACAGTTTATTCTCCGGCGCACAAAACAACGGTCAACCCAACACACAGGGTGAATAATCCAAAGCAGGACCAAAATAGTCATGAACACCACCAAATAACAGGAATACAAAACAATCCCGCACAAAACAAGGGCGGGACAACCTACTAAATATAAGGACGCTAATTAAACTAAAATACACACAGGTGAAACTAATAAGACAAAACCAACAGACAAACGAAAAAGGGATCGGTAGTGGCTAGTAGGACGGTGACGACGACCGCCGAGCACCGCCCGAACAGGCAGGGGAGCCAACTTCGGCGGAAGTCGTGACAATATAATTGACGCATCTAAGAAAGAAAACATACCCATTTGTTTGACTGTAGTTCTAATATATCATGGACACATTGTATTTTCTATTTTTATTTCAGAAACATAGTGTTTGATAGATTTGCAGATAAACTTGTGGTATAATTACTATTTCATAATTCATACTACCATACCATATTTTTTTGGGTTAAGACAATGGTATTACTAGAATTATTACTCTTTATATTTGTCCTCCATTATCTTATTTCCAATAAAGTCTGAAGCTGAGTAGACACTTTTGTCTAATAATACAGGCATCATTTAACTTACATGTTTTATACCTCCGGTCACAAAGGGGCATTTCCGTCTTCATGACATGCTCTCTGGGTTCCCTGGGGTGTAGCTTGTCACAAGGCAAGGCATTAGAACTGACTAGGATCTCATTTAGAAAAATAAAATCACAGTTCATCGTTACAAAAATATTCTCTTTGATCTGGATATTTTCGACACAATGCACAGTATGTAAACATCATGTACAGATTATGAAAACTCTTCAAGTTACAATGTTTTTGTTATAAAGTCGGCATTTCACTTTTAACAACATAACAAAAAGAACAGTCATTTTCATAATCCATCTATCAGTGTTACCACTATTTTGGCTGATTAAATATAATGTCCCAAAGTCCATTTACTGCATGTTACAGTTCTGAGGTTCTCCATAAGACCTACACAGACATTCCAGTCCCAAATACTGAAGGACAAAGGATTCGTCTGCTAACCTAAGATTGACAATGACTTGAGGTGTGATATCCCTCCCCACCAATCCCTCTCTACCCCTCCCCCTCTGCGGGACTGAGAGATATTTCTGTAGAGCTGTGATACATGGTAACCTGATCCTCACAGGCCAGTCATGACACAGGTGTGGTCCATCAAGTGAGGTGATGGGCAGCATCAGTTTACAGATAGGAGCGACTGGGGTGTGTGGGTGAGTGGTTGAATGTTGTATTCCTCAAAAATGAAATTATATTGAATCGAATGAATCACCTCCAATGATTCACCGCCCATAGGGCAGAGTGCCACTAGTACTGCCATAATGTGTGAGGAGGCTACAGCTAACAAAGACTGAGCAAATGTCAGAGGACACTTCATTAACCTTTGCATACACAATTTGGTCTCTTTAGAATTTGATATCTACAAAAAGCCTTGTGTACAATATGATAAAACATGTCTGCTTATTCTAGCATGTCAAGCAAATGTATTATTTTTGTCTAGCATGCAGTAACAAGTAGGCCTACAGTACCAACAACAACACATCCTCATCAATCATATTTATTGGTGTGGTTCCTGTCACACTGAGCAGGAAATTTGCATGGCATGAGGTCCTTGGGTGTAGCTACAGAGGTTGGCAATGTGATATGCCACACAGGTGTGTGGGCAGGTATTTGATTTAGCCTGTAGATGTACCATGCTCAGTTCCAAGGAGAGACACAGTCGTAAAAAGACCTTGAAGACACAACCCACCAATCACAGACTTCAGGTTGGTTGACGCTACGTGATCAGTGAGATTAGCAGTGTAACTGAATTAAGTGCCTTTGACATGAAGAGTTAACATAGTGATGTTCTTGTCACGTCTGTCTGTCTCTCTCTCTTCTCTGCTGCAGTGATCATTGGAACTTCCAAACAGAGGTTTGCAATAAAAAAATGAACTCCTCCAACCATTCCTCTGTCCTCTCTGGCTATCTGGAACTTAATTTAGCTGTCACCACATCCTGCTATGCAGTCAACCTCATCCTGAGTCTACCCACCAATGTCTACGTCCTGTGGCTGATACTGACCGGAGCCGGAGGGACGGTGGTCTCAGAGTTCTTCACTCTCAACTTGGCTGTCTCTGAGATCCTCTACAGCCTGTGTGCTGTCTTTGTCTTTGTCTACATGCACCTCCCTATTCCCCCTATCCTAGCTCTACTTACATTCTTCAGTGGTTTTATGTTCCACGGCCGCCCCCTGTTCCAGTGCTGTATATGTTTTGAGCGCTACCTGGCAGTTGTCCACCCTGTGGTCTTCCTGAAGTACAGACCCCTGAGATACAAGGTGGGGTGTTCTGGATTGGTTTGGCTGGTTTTGATTGGGGGCTGTTTAACTCTTATGTTTGGAATGCAGCAAAACGTATTATGTTATGTGTTTTGGGGTGAAATTCTGGTCTTAATTTCCTTGATGTTATTCTGCTGCCTCTCAGTTCTCAGGGCTCTGAAACATCCTGGGCCGGGAGAAGGGACAACGGGGCGGGGAATGAATGACATGAAGATAAGGGCGTTTAAGATAATTTTCATTATCTTGGTGTCTATGATGGCAAACTATGTCCCATGGGTAGTGGTTTTACCTTTCAGTGGAATCTTAGATTTGCGGCAGTTTTTTCATGCCACATATATTTGTCTCTTCATCAGTGTGGTCAGTGGAGTTGTGCAGCCCCTCCTCTACCTCCACCGGGCTGGGAAACTGCCCTTTATCAAAGGTCTCTGAGGTAGAGTTTATATTCCCAGATTCATCTGATACAGAGGGCCAATTGTAACCTGTTTACACCTGTTACGTGATCGCTTGTAAAGAGGTTGGTAGTTGTAGATGCGCTGGCAAAAATATGTATGTGTTTAGGGTTGCAATATTCTGGTAACTTGACCTAAAAGGTTCTCCAGAAATCCTGTTTAGAAGATTCCATTAATCTGTTGGGAATTACAAGGAAATCCAGAATTTTGCATCCCTAGGTTTGATTCATTCCCTTTTATCTGGGAAGATTATTTATCAATCTTCTTGCTTGTCTTTCACAATGCATCTTTGTGTTTCTATTTAATAGTGAGATGGGATTGGAAGACACACATTTATATATACATATTTTGTATCCTTCATATTCAATAAATGCTTGTGTTGAACTACTAATTTATTTTACTTTTTGTAGAGCATAATTGTTTGTTTTTTTGCAACTATTAGTGGTCTTTGCATGCACATTTGGGACTCTAAGATGGGTTTGAGTCCAGTCAGAGTAAACAGGCTGTTTGCATGGCAGGTCAAGGGAAATATGATGCACGACTGCAGGCAGGGGGTCAGACACTCCTCTTGTTGGTACACTGGTTTGTGTCCAAAATTGCACCCTATAACATATAATGGACACCGGTCAAAAGAAGTGCACTATATAGGGAATCGGGTGCAATTTTGGACACACCTTGATTAAATTGTCAGTGTGTCGTAACACACAGGTGGGGCAGGGAAGGGTCGGGTAAGAGCAGAGATTTGGATCAGGTCCAGCGTCTGTGACAGGCACAACCACAACACATCCCAGGGGACAGGGACGCTGCATCAGTGCAGGTTACTCACTTTTTGTTTATTTTTTACGTTACAATTTGAACCCCAATTGAATAAAACATCAAATGTAGGAAAATATATTTTTATGGATTTTCTATCCCCTTAATCACATCACAAGAAACGTTTACCAGTTAAATGTAGACAAAAATATAATACTTTTCTTGACACTAGATTGTCAGACTTAATATTTTTGTGTCATTTTGATATTCCAGGACAGGAATAACTCAGAGCAGATTGTGGATGAATACTTTTTTCTTCTGTCTATCTGTAAAATGCTTAAGAATGCCTTTTTGACACATTTTCTAAATAAAAATGAAAAATAAGTAAAAATAATAAATCCCTATGGACAAGTCTCTGGAATATATTGAAGAATAGCCACACACAATGTGTTTTATGTAGATATTTCTGAAACTGAGAAAAGTGACTTGGCGTGTGGGAAGAGTTTGACTTTCGCGAAATTGAAGTTAAAAACATGTATACTGATTCTAGGCTACAACACAACAAACACATTTTTAGACCAAATCGCCATCTCCTCAAACTAAGTTACTACATATAGTATAGTCCAGTTTGTTACATTCTTTATGAAATGGGCATTTAAATTAGGTGTAATTCGATGTAGCAAGCTTTGGAATTATGGGTGTATGTCCATTTAAATGTGGTTCATATTCATGAAATTATTACTACGCTGGTATGATAAACTAATAAACTAATAAAAATATGCCTTTTTATCAAGATTTTGACATTTTGATGTTTATTGAGGCCGATACATAAAGATTATTAAAGAGCAGTGATACTACCAAGAGCAGTGTGTGGTTTTCTTCTTTTTCTTACGTTACTTTTTGAAAAGACTAATATTAACAGACCAAAATACCAACAAACCGCAAAATTCATAGGTAGATGCATAAATGTAATTTCAGCCTTAAATCTTAATATTGGAATATTCAGATGTTGACTACAGTATTTTGTTTGTTGTGTATTTGATAATATAGTTGGAATAAAGGAGGTGTTTCAAGTGACAACTTGATGATCGTCTTCTCCTGATGCATTTGTGTGTTTCTGATCTGATCGTGTCTCTCTTCTCCCAACACCAGGATGTGTCCCAAATGGCACCCTATTCACCACAGCAGGTATTCCCAAACTGTCTGGGGTACGCCAAACAAAAATGTGATTCCCATTTATTTCACATTTTCAAACAGGACATTTATATTTTACAAAGGGGCTATACATTTGGGTGAGTTTTTTTTCTTGCCTGAGTATCCTCGTTTCTCTGCCAATAATAAAATTAAACCATCTAGTGTTCAGCGAAATAACAACACAATGTCAAATACAGGAAGCCTAGTCAAATATTTAACATCCAATCACATTAACCGTTACTCTCTCGCGGGAATTCCCCTGCAGCATCCACAGAGAGGCTCTTGCTGCCAAGGAAATTCTCACACGACTGGCCTATCTGGGTGATGTTTTTTCTCACCTGAATGATCAGAATCTAGAATTACAGGGACTCTCCACAACTCTATTAAATGTGTGGGACACGATTGAGGCTATGATTAAGAAGTTGGAGCTCTTCTCATTGTATGATTGTTTGTGTGCAAATTAACTCAAGCTTATGGAACATTTCAAATCTGATTGTTACAAATACAAGTATCCTGTGTTTCTTTACTCTCCTTCTCCCCTCACAGGTGACAATCATCATTCCCCAATCAGTCACCATGCAGTCATCAATCAGAAGACACCTGTTTCCATTACCCTATCACATCCCCTTTTCCTTGGTTTAAAAGCCCATTCAGTTGTTTCTTCTGGAGCTCAATCTCTCTGTCATGCAATCTCTCTGTAGATCTCTTGTTTGGTTTATCAACTACATGTCACTTTGTCCATTACCCTGTGAGTATTGTTTTTGTTATGGTGGGAAAAGGGGGAACCAAGACAAGTTGCCCATGGACATACACTACCCGTAGGACTACTTTGTCTAAGAACAGTAGTTACAACTGGGCGGACCACCCGCAGTATTTTTGTTTAGTTAGCTGTATTGAAGTAGGCTAGTCTAGTTTAGGGGTTTTTGGATATTTGTTTCTTTCCTTGGGTCCAGCTCAGCCCCTCTTCCTGCCCCCCCCCCCCCCCTTTTACCATGTGTTTAAAAATAAACCCTGTGTTTGACGGTAATTTAGTTGTCTGTGGGTTTTTTTCGTTCTCACTGCTACTTTATCACTATTATACTTTGCATGAGTTATGTTACGGGTCTCGTTACCATTCCCCTCCCCCCCCCCCCCCCTAGATTGCCGGGCCAAAGGGATTCATAACAGCTATATATCAAAGCACCTGAGTGAGTTGGGTGCGCAATTACGCAGGTACTTTCCCGAAGCGGATGACACAAACAACTGGATTCGTTATCCCTTTCATGCCCTGCCTCCAGTCCACTTACCGATATCTGAACAAGAGAGCCTCATCGAAATTCCAACAAGCGGTTCTGTGAGAAATTTATTTAATCAGAAGCCACTGCCAGATTTCTGGATTGGGCTGCGCGCAGGGGATCCTGCCTTGGCAAATCACACAGGTAAGACACTGATTCCCGTGCAACCACGTACCATGGTTAAATAAAGAGCAAAATTATTGATTATTATATTATTATTTGTGCCCTGGTCCTATAAGAGCTCTTTGTCACTTCCCACAGGCCGTGTTATGACAAACTCACTCATTCTTATGTTTAATAAATGTATTGTATAGTGCGTGGGTGGCAGGCTTACAGTGATTGAAAAAAACAACACTTGAGAGTGCCCTGGCCCTGGTGCTAGAGGGGGTACGCAGCTGGAGGTTGAATGTTTGAAGGGGTTCGGGACTATAACACGTTTGGGAACCACTGCCCCAAAGTACATAGTACACAGGACTCTGGTCAAAAGTAGTGGACTACGTAGGGAAAAGGGTGACATTTGAGATGATTTCCAGGACTCAACCGTTCAACCCTCCATCTGTACCCACAGAGGAAGCTTCCAGAGAGGCAATGTAAACTTCTGAAGAGGGATTCTTATTTCTCCTCTGTTGTCAACAACACCGGCCTTACATCTCAACCAGAGACCTTATTAGTTGTGTTCCATGCAATCAACCTCATCCTGAGTTTCCCCACCAATGTCTATGTCCTGTGGCTGATAGTTACTGGAACCAGAGGGACAATGGCCACAGAATTATTCGCTCTCAACCTGACAATGTCTGAAATGATTGTCTGCCTGTTTGACACATTTTCGATGAGTTATAATTTACTATGTGTTTATATTTGGTCTGCTGTGCAATTTTTTTCTGGTTTCTTGATTGCTGCTCAGCCCCTGTTCCAGTGCTGTGTCTGTGGGGAGCGCTACCTGGCAGTGGTCAACCCCTGTGGTCTACCTAAAGTAAAGACCCTTCAGATAAAGGGTCGGAATCAATGGTTGTGATCCGGTTCTGTTAGGACATATTTTTCATGGGTTTGTTTGCCTCCTGCTTTAAACTGACCGTGAGCGCTGCCATCGTGATTTTATTTGTGATGTTATTCTGCTGCCTCTCAGTTCTCTGAAATGCCCCGAGCAGGGAGGGATCAAACAACATGAAGATAATGTCATTTTGATCATCCTTATAGCTATGGTGGTGAACTACCTCCCAATGCTAATGGTAGCAGCAGGAAGTTGGGATCTAGATTACATCAGGCTTTGATTGTGTCTCTCATCATTGCTGTGGTGACTGGGTTTGTGCAGCTAAGCCAATACCTCCAAAGGGCTGAGAAACTGCCCTGTATTAGAGGTCTCCCAGGAAGAGAATACTTATTTTTACGGGGTGCTCATAATGCTCACTACTTTCAGTTCCTAAGCTACTAGAAATCTGTAATATCCATTGGGAGGACATATTCAGTCATTTTAACATTTGGCAACTAGCGAGATCTTACTAAAGTTCAAGAAGTTTACAACTTTATGCAAATGATCAGTGATGCGACCGCTCTATAGCCGAATGGAGGGTCTCGCTAGTTAGCTTTGACACTGTGCTGGACAGGCTAACAACCAACATGTTTTACATGCTGTTCAGAAGATAAACGGCAGAGGGGAGGCTTTGGCAACAAGGTGGCTGAAGGTGGTGTGAGTGTCCTGTTATATGTCACTGCTCTGAGGTTTGGCATCGACAAGATGTTTAGTTTGACTTAATCTGATTTCTGTCATACATCCTTTTCAAAATTAAACTATACTTATGTGATAGATAACGTAAACGTTAATGTTATAAAAAGTTTATATTTATTGGATATAATGAAAATGTCATGTTATCAACTTCAGTTTATAATCAATAAGTTAGTCCTGTTTACCATTCAATTATTTAAAAATGACTAACACATTTGATTGTGATGTTATATGAGTATCTTAGGAATGACTAACAACCACAGACTTTACAATTGGCTACAAATTGTATTTCTGTAAGCAGGAGGAGGCTGAGCAAGTTTCTGGATCTTCTAGACCACTATCACTGTTAAATGTAGATGTAGAAGTCCTTTAAACTGCTGCTAGATTGTAAACTGCTTGTAAATGCTGACCAAACAAGGTTTATCCAACACAGGAAAGGACCAGAAAAATAAATGTCTATGTCTGTCTTTACAAACGAAAATGTATCTGTTTGTTTGAATGTAGTTGTTGTAAATCATTGACAAATTGCATTTTACATTTAAAAAAATCATTTAAGTAAGTGACACATTTGACCTGACCTGATCAGGAATAACTCAGGTCCATATCCATCCCTAACACGTTCCACACAACACGGCATATTCTCTTCAATCATTCTAAAGTGTTGTCATAACCAGTGGATTACATTTGCATGTCAGGTGTTTTCCATCAAGTGAGGAGATGGGCAGCGTCAGTTTACAGACGGGAGCACTGAGGTGTGTGGTTGAGGATGAGTGGTTCTGTGTTGTATTCCTCGCAGATGAACTTGTATTTCATCAAATTAATCAGATCCAATGAGTGCCACCAGTACTACTATAATTCATGTGAGGAGGATACAGATAACAAAGACTGAGAAAATGTCGAGGACACTACATTAACCTTTGCATACACAGTTTGTTCTCTTTAGTAAGCCTTGTGTACTATTTGATAAATAACTTATATTTCTTTGAGCATTTCAATAACATACTATATTATTTTTGGCAAGCATGTAGTGCCACCAACCAGCTCTGTGTTTAACAAGTAGGCCTACAGTTTCAATTCCTATAAATCCTCATCAATCACATTGGTAGGTGTGGTTCTTGTCACACTGAGAAGGATATCTGCATGGCATGTGGTCCTTGGGAGTAGCTACAGAGGTTGTCAATGTGATATACCACACAGTTGTGTTGGCAGGTATTTGATGTAGCCTATATATGTACCATGCTCAGTTCTAAGGAGAGACACAATCACAATGAGACAGCAACAAGAAGAGACATCAATCACAGTGTTCAGGTTGGATTACCATTTTTTGTCTCTGATATTAGCAATGGAAATGAGTGAAATGCTTGTATGTAAATTCCTTACAATTAAATGTAGGTTATTTTCATTGGAAAGTGCAGACACTGACTAATATTCTGAATGATGTTTTTCTGATGTGCCTTTGATATGGAGAGTTAACATTGTGGTGTTGTCACACTCTCTCTCCCTCTCTCTCTCTCTCTATTTCTGTGTGGTCATTGGAATGTTAAAGCCCGCATTTCGTAACTGAGCTTGCACAAAAATGAACTCTTCCAACCATTCCACTGTCCTCTCTGGCTATCTGGAGCCAGTTTATACTTTAAAAACGGCCTGCTATGCAGTCAACCTCATCCTGAGTCTACCCACCAATGTCTACGTCCTGTGGCTGATACTGACCGGAGCCGGAGGGACGGTGGCCTCAGAGTTCTTCGCTCTCAACTTGGCTGTATCTGAGATCCTCTACTGCCTGTGTGCTGTCTTTGTCTTTGTCTACATGCACCTCCCTATTCCCCCTATCCTAGCTATAGCATCATTCTTTAGTGGTTTTATGTTCCTCGGCCGCCCCCTGTTCCAGTGCTGTATATGTTTTGAGCGCTACCTGGCAGTTGTCCACCCTGTGGTCTTCCTGAAGTACAGACCCCTGAGATACAAGGTGGGGTGTTCTGGATTGGCTTGGTTTGTTGTAATTGGGTCCTGTTTTAATTCTATCCTTCTAAAAGACCACCAAATTGTCATATGTTATGTGTCTTTCGGCGAAGTTCTGGTCTTACTTTTATTTATGTTATTCTGCTGCCTCTCAGTTCTCAGGGCTCTGAAACAGCCTGGGCCAGGTGAAGGGGAGAGAGAGAGGGAGGGGACAAATACCATGAAGATGAGGGCATTTAAGATCATTTTGATTATTATGGTGTCTATGATGGCAAACTACCTTCCATGGGTAGTGGTTTTACCTTTAAATGGAATCTTAGATATGGGGCAGTTTTCTAATGCAAAATATGTGTCTCTCTACATCAGTGTGGTCAGTGGGTTTGTGCAGCCCCTTCTCTACCTCCACAGGGCTGGGAAACTGCCCTTCATCAAAGGTCTCTGAGGGAGAGTTTATATTCCCAGTTTCATCTGATTCAGAGGGCCAATTTTAACCTGTTTACAACTGTTACGTGATATCTTGTGAAGAAGTTGGTAGTTGTAGATGCGCTGGCAAAAATATGGATGTGTTTTGATTAGGGTTGCAATATTCTGGTAACGTTACCAAAAAGGTTCTCCAGAAATCCTTGTCAGAATATCCCCTTAATCAGGAAGGAAATGCAAGGAAATCCAGAATTTTACATCCCTAGGTTTGATAGTGAGATGCGACGATTAGACCCACATTTATTGTTTTCATCCTTCATATTCAATAAATTATTGTGTTTAACTACTTATGTCTTTTGCTTTTTGTAGAGCATAATGAAAAAAATGCAACTATTAGAGGTCTTTGCATGTACATTTGGGTTTGACTCCAGTCAGAATTAACAAGCTATTTGCATGTCAGGTCAAGGGTAATATGAAACACACCTGCAGGCAGGGGGTCAGATACTCCTCTTGTTGGTGCTCTGGCCTGTGTCCAAAATGGCACCCTATACCATATCAAGGGCTCTGGTCAGAAGATGTGCAGTATATAGGGAATATGGAGACATTTTGGACGCACCTTGATTAAATCATCAGTGTGTCGTAACACACAGGTGGGGCAGGGAAGAGTCGGGTGGAGCAGAGATTTGGATCAGGGCCAGCGTCTGTGACAGGCACAACCACAACACACCCCAGGAGACAGACGCAGCATCAAAACAGGTTACCAAAAATGTTTTTTTTGCGTTACAATTTGAATTTGAACACCAAAAGAATAAAAACATCAAATATAGGAAAATACATTGTTCAGGATTTTATCTCCCCTTAATTAATCACATCACAAGCAACTTTTACCAGTTGAATATAATACTTTTCTGGACACTAGATTGTCAGACTTAATATTTTTGTGTCATTTTGATACTCCAGGACTGGAATAACTCAGAGCAGATTGTGGATAAATACTTTTTTCTTCTTTCTATCTGTAAAATGCTAAAGAATGCCGTTTTGACACATTTTTCTAAGAAAGGTTTATACAGATTATATTTTATTTTACAACATGTCAATAGATCCCTATGGACAAGTCTCTGGAATATATTGAAGAATAGCCACACACAATGTGTTTTATGTAGATACTTCTGAAACTGAGAAAAGTGACTTGGCGTGTGGGAAGAGTTTGACTTTCGGGAAATGGCAGTTAAAAACATGTAGACTGAATCTAGACTACGACATGCTAAACACATTTCTAGACCCAATCGCCATCTCTTCAAATTAAGTTACTACATATAGTATAGTCCTGTTTGTTACATTCTTTATGAAATGGGCATTTAAATTAGGTGTAATTCGATGTAGCAAGCTTTGAAATTATGGGTGTATGTCCATTTTAATGTGGTTCGTATTCATGAAATTCTTACGACGCTGGTATGATAAACTAATGAAAATATACATTTTTATCAAGATTTTGACATTTTGATGTTTATTGAGGCCGATACGTAAAGCTTATTTAAGAGCAGTGATACTACCAAGAGCAGTGATACTACCAAGAGCAGTGATACTACCAAGAGCAGTGATACTACCAAGAGCAGTGATACTACCAAGAGCAGTGTGCGGGTTTCTTCTTTTTCTTACGTTACTTTCTGAAAAGACTAATATTAACAGACCAAAATACCAACAAACCTCAAAATTCATAGGTAGATGCAAAAATGTCATTTCAGCCTTAAATCTTAATATTGGAATACTCAGATGTATTTGTCTGTCGTGTCTTTGATAATATTTTTGGAGTAAAGGAGGAATTTCAAGTGACAACTTGATGATCATCTTGGGGCGGCAGGTAGCCTAGTGGTTATTGTGTTGGATGTAACGTCAGATTTCCTCCTCTTCGTCTGAAGAGGAGGTGTAGCAGGGATCGGACCAAAACGCAGCGTGGTAAGTGTCCATGTTTTAAATCGCATAAACTGAACATGACACAATACAAAATAACAAAGTAAATATAACCGAAACAGTCCCGTGTGGCACAAACACTGACACAGGAAACAAACACTCACAAACCAACAGTGAAACCCAGGCTACCTAAGTATGATTCTCAATCAGAGACAACTAACGACACCTGCCTCTAATTGAGAACCATACTAGGCCGAAACAGAAACCTAAACATAGAAACACAAAACATAGACTGCCCAACCCAGCTCACGTCCTGACCAACACTAAAACAAAGAAAACACAAAAGAACTATGGTCAGAATGTGACATTGGACTAGTAACTGAAAGGTTGCAGAATCGAATCCCTGAGCTGACAAGGTAAAACAAATCTGTCGTTCTGCTCCTGAACAAGCCAGTTGACCTACTGCTTCTAGGCCGTCATTGAAAATAAGAATTAGTTCTTAACTGACTTGTCTAGTTAACAAATCTTCTCGTGATGCATTTGCGTGTTCATCTTCTCCCAACACCAGGTTGTGTCCCAAATGGCACTCTATTCACTACAGCAGGTATTCCCAAACTGATGGGGGTACGCAAAATAAAAATGTTATTCACATTTTTTTTCACATTTTCAAAC
This sequence comes from Oncorhynchus mykiss, assembly GCF_057628025.1. NCBI lineage: Eukaryota > Metazoa > Chordata > Actinopteri > Salmoniformes > Salmonidae > Oncorhynchus > Oncorhynchus mykiss. Next base: position 62,765,205 of record NC_143031.1, read on the forward strand.
CGTCCATTTATATATACCAACGTGGCTATACGTTTGGGTGAGGTTTTTTTCTCGCCTGAGTAGCCTCATTTCACTGGCAAAAATAAAATTAAACCATCTAGTGTTCAGCGAAATAACAACAATGTCAAATACAGGTAGCCTAGTTAAATAATTAACATACAATCACATTAACCGTTACTCTCATTGCGGAAATTTCAACGACGCTCCGTATGTAGCCAAACGTAACTGCTGCTCATGTTGGTATCTGTACTGAAGATGCAAAAGCCATGACAGGGAGACATAGTGGAGTGGTAACGCGCATGGAAGCAAGTGCTCCCGACGCCACTTGGGTACACTGAAGCATCCACCGAGAGGCTCTTGCTGCCAAGGGAATGCCTGACAGCTTGAAAGACGTTTTGGACACTACAGTGAAAATGGCCAAACAGTTCTATTTTTGTTTCATCAGACCAGAGGACATTTCTCCAAAAAGTACGATCTTTGTCCCCATGTGCAGTTGCAAACCGTAGTCTGGCTTTTTTATGGCGGTTTTGGAGCAGTGGCTTCTTCCTTGCTGAGCGGCCTTTCGGGTTATGTGGATATGGATACTTTTGTACCTGTTTCCTCCAGCATCTTCACAAGGTCCTTTGCTGTTGTTCTGGGATAGATTTGCACTTTTCGCACCAAAGTACGTTCATCTCTAGGAGACAGTACGTGTCTCCTTCCTGAGCAGGATGACGGCTGCCTGGTCCCATGGGGTTTATACTTGCATACTATTGTTTTGTACAAATGAACATGGTACCTTCAGGAATTTGGAAATTGCTCCCAAAGATGAACCAGATTTGTGGAGGTCAACAATTTTTTGTCTGATTTCTTTTGATTTTCCCATGATGTCAAGCAAAGAGGCACTGAGTTTGAAGGTAGGCCTTGAAATACATCCACAGGTACACCTCCAATTGACTCAAATTATGTCAGTTAGCCTATCAGAAGCTTCTAAAGTCATGACATCATTTTCTGGAATTTTCCAAGCTGTTTAAAGGCACAGTCAACTTAGTGTATGTAAACTTCTGACCCACTGGAATTGTGATACAGTGAAATAATCTGTCTGTAAACAATTGTTAGAAAATTACTTGTGTCATGCACAAAGTAGACTTCCTAACCGACTTGCTAAAACTATAGTTTGTCAACAAGACAAACTTCTGACTTCAACTGTATATCCATTTAGGCTTCTTGTGAATTTGCTGTCTACAAATTAGCTGTAATTATGTTCCTGCCCCTCGACCATCCGCTGAAGAAAAATATCTTCCCGCTGCTGAATCTGGTTGATGATCCCTGCCGTAGGCTGTACAGTTTCAATTACGGTCATTCAAAGTTAACTTAAAATATATCAATGTGCTCAAATTCATAAAAAAGGTATATGGTATGAGACATTGGAATCATTACACAATTTCAATAGCAGTAATGAGAATACATTTCACAATATCATTTCAAGCACGTGATGGTGAATGTGTTAATACAAATATTTACATCTAGTTGGAAACATTTTTCACTCAATAAAATATCAAGGAGGATCAGGTAAGTGTTAAGAACTTGAAATTACAATCAACATCATCATTTCACTATCAATCATGTTACTACTGTGCAAATCAGACACATTTCATCATTGGAAGGTAGGTATCCCGGTTAGAATCATGTAAGCAATAAATTATCAAACACTGTAGATATCAAATTTTTTTTCTTTCAATTTAGGTAACCCTAAGTCTTCTACTAACCAGCTGTGTATATTCTCCTAACCTGCTACGAAAAGTCAATTTGACAAAATAGGTATCCCTTCTAGACAAAACCGGATTTATCCTCCAACCTCCTTCTCTTCTGAACCTCTTCTTTCCACTTTGAAGGATATTTTGTTTTCTTGGCTGCCCATTCTCCTTCCCCTCAGCTGTGGCACTACAAGCTGTAAATAAAGAAACACACAAACAAAAACATATCTAGTATATGGCACAAAGAGCTTACTGAGATGATACACAGAATGTTTGGCAGATGTGCTTACAGGCCATAAAAACAGAAAGATATTTAGACACCCACACACACAATGAGAATGTGCAATGCATGGGAAGATGCTGCGGTGGACTGACCCATTGACCTGGTTAGCTAACGTTAACTAGCTACATGGTTGACAATGCAGCTAGCTAGCTTAGCCAGAATATCTAGTGGCAACCTAATGTGATAGTTAGATATTGCCAAACACATCTGATTAACTTGTTCACTTTGTATGCCAATGACAAGGTGGCTAGTTAGCCAACAAACAGAGATAATATGGGGAGCTATGTCTGTCAAATGCTGGGTTAGCCAAAGATAACTAGCTTTTTAGCTACCTAGAAATTTGATTTACACTCACCACGAAAACACAATTTCAACAGCAAAATTATGTCTTATAAATACTTATCTTATTCCAGAAATATATAATGTTACAAAGACAACAGGTAATTCAATTACAAATTACCTCTGATGGCATCTGGCTAAGAACCCAAGAGAAAAATATCCTCAGGAGTGAAGACGTCACTTCAAGAGCCATGGAGCTATGTTAACGTTTCCCAAACTCTGTCCTGGTGACCCCAAGGGGTGCATATATTGTATTATTTGCCCTAGCACTACACAGGTTATTTAAAATAATCAACTGTGTAGCGCCAGGGCAAAAAATGAAATATGCACCCCTTACGGTCCCCAGGACCGAGTTTGGGAAATGCTGAGATAGAGTTTTTAAAGGACTTCTTCAGGAAGGTTTAATGGCAGTTGGCATCCAATATATTGCATTACTGACACCAACTGGAATGGAGTAGACATCCATTATGCTTTGTGATACAAAAATGTACAAGGAAGAAGGAAAAAAATGGCCCTACCAACTAACCCTACACTCATAAAAGAAACACCCTCTTACACAATTTTAACCTTAGATGATCCTACACCAGGCCGCCGGGCTGGGAGGATGGGGCTCTACCAATCAACAACCCCTGTAAATCTTCTGCAGTTAAATCTAGTAATCCCAAATACCACTCTGCAGCTGCCCCAACAACACCTACAGTGCCTTGCAAAATAATTCATCCCCCTATGCGTTGGACCAATTTTTCAGTTTTTGATTTGTTAAAAAAATTTGAAATATCCAATAAATGTCGTTCCACTTCATGATTGTGTCCCACTTGTTGTTGATTCTTCACAAAAAAATACAGTTTTATATCTTTATGTTTGAAGCCTGAAATGTGGCAAAAGGTCACAAAGTTCAAGGGGGCCGAATACTTTCGCAAGGCACTGTAAGTGTCACATGATCTCAGTATATATACACATGTTCTGAAAGCCCCCAGAGTCTGCAACACCACTAAGCAAGGGGCACCACCAAGCAAGCGGCACCATGAAGACCAAGGAGATCTCCAAACAGGTCAGGGACAAAGTTGTGGAGAAGTACATATCAGGGTTGGGTCATAAAAAAATATACAAAACTTTTAACATCCCATGGAGCACCATTAAATCCATTATTAATTTAAATAGAAATATTATGGCACCACAACAAACCTGCAAAGAGAGGGACACCCACCAAAACTCACGGAACAGGCAAGGAGGGCATTAATCAGAGAGGCAACAAAGTGACCAAAGATAACCCTGAAAGAGCTGCAAAGATCCACAGTGGAGATTGGAGTATCTGTCCATTGGACCACTTTAAGCCGTACAATCCAAAGAGCTGGGCTTTACGGAAGAGTGGCCAGAAAAAAGCCATTGCTTAAATAAAAAATAAGCAAACATGTTTGGTGTTTGCCAAAAGGTATGTGGGAGACTCCCCAAACATATGAAAGAAGGTACTCTGGTCAGATGATACTAAAATTGAGCTTTTTGGCCATCAAGAAAAATGCTATGTCTGGCGCAAACCCAACACCTCGCATCACCCCGAGAACACCATCCCCACAGTGAAGCATAGTGGTGGCAGCATCATGACGTGGAGATGTTTTTCATTGGCAGGGACTGGGAAACTGGTCAGAATTGAAGAAATGGTGGATGGTGCTAAATACAGGGAAATTGTTGAGGGAAACCTGTTTCAGTCTTCCAGAGATTTGACACCGGGACGGAGGTTCACCTTCCAGCAGGACAATGACCATAAGCATACTGCTAAAGCAACACTCGAGTGGTTTAAGGGGAAACATTGAATGTCTTGGAATGGCCTAGTCAAAGCCCAGACCTCAATCCAATTGAGAATCTGTGGCATGACGGCTAGGTGTCCCGCTAGCGGGACACAAGCCGACAACATCAGGGGAAATTGGAGGGGGAGCAATTCAAATAAATAATCGTACTCTTACACATTCATGAACATACAACAGTCTTATACCATTTAAAAGCTTAACTTCTTGTTAATCTAACTGCTCTAAAGTCAAAGGGCAGCAGTGGGCTGGATTCAACCCCATGCCAGCTCTGGCATATGTGTGCTGGGGTCATCTGCTGTAACCACTGGACAATACAGGCACTGAAACAACCATTAATGTATTTTGCCTATTGCTTGCCTTGAACATATAATAGAACAATTAAATCAACAACAAAAAACAGGATGTCCAGGGGAGGCAGGGGAGCCGGTATCTGGTGAGTGGTGGCTGTCCAACAGCCTTTTTTTTATTTTTAAGTTAACCAGGTAAATTGACTGAAAATACACTCTCATTTACAGCAACTCCCTGGGGATTAGTTACAGGGGAGAAGAGGGGGAATGAATGAGCCGATTGGAAGCTGGGTGGGATTACGCCAGTTATATGCATCCAGGGTCCTCCATTTATCTCTATGATGGAAACTTGACACCAAAACACCTGTTATTGTGCCAAAATAAAGACATGTAAAGTGATCATTTAAACATTGAACAACATAATTAGTTAGATACATGAGTAATTTCAGATTCATACAATCCACATTGAACATTTGACAGAGAACAATAGAAATTATATTTCTTTCATTTCAATGTAAAGGTTTTGAAAATCATGTTTTTACTATTTTATTAATTTGGTATGCAGATAAAAATGTCTAAAATGAATCTGTAATGGAAGAAAATGATTAAAATGATAATAATAATAATTAAAATGATCACTACTACTCATGGTTCTCCTTTTGTTGCAACTTGTTCACTATGTTTTGGAAGTGATACATCTATTTGGGTGGTAAGGAATTCAGGTTAATATATTGAAATATCCAATACAAAAAAAGTGTAAGTAGTATACTGTATGTCAGAATATGTTTGCTGAAAGTTTGGGAAAAGTAGGATACAAATTTGCAAATTCTTTCAACCCCCCAAATTTGCACCACTTCTGTGAAAGGATAGGGTACAGGGTGGCATTTTGGAAACAGAGCAGAGACAAGAGGAGTGTCTGCCCCCCTGACAGCCTGCCTGCACTCGTGTGAAGTATATGATATTTCCCTTGACCTGACATGAAAATAGTCTGTTTACTCTGACTGGACACAAACCCAGTTAAGAGATCCAAATGTGTATTTATTTTTAATGACTGCATGATTGCCAGATTGTTTCTGCTCTATCAACAGTAACAGACATGAGTGGTTCAACAGAATCATTTATTGAATATGAACGATTCAAAAATGAAAAGAAAACATGCAAAAAAACTCTTTATACACATTTGTTTAACCGTTGAAAACATTTGGGTCTTATCGTCCAATCTCACTATTAAATACGGACACAAAGATGCAATGTGAAGCACTAGCAAGAATCTTCCCAGATAAGAGGGAATTAATCAAACCTAGAGTTGCAAATTCTGGATTTCCATGTTATTCCCTCCTGAATACGGGATTCTTCCGAACAGAATTCATGTAAAAACGTTTTGGTAACGTTACCGGAAAATTGCAACCCTAATCAAAACGTACATATTTTTGCCAGGGCATCTACAACTACCAATCTCTTCACAAGATATCACATAACATTTGTAAAAAAAAAAACAGGTTACAATTGTCCCTCTGTATCTGGTGAAACTGGGGGTATCAACTCTCCCTCAGAAACTCTGATACAGGGTAGTTTCCCTGCCCTGTGGATGTAGAGGAGGGGCTCCACAAACCCACTGACCACACTGATGAAGAGACAAATATATGAGACATAAAGCAACTGCCCAGAATCTAAGATTCCAAGAAAAGTTCAAACCACCAGCCATGGGAGGTAGTTCACCGTCATAGACACCATGATAATCAAAATGATCTTAAACACCCTCATCTTCGTGTTATTTGTCCCCTCCCTCTCTCTCTCCCCTTCCCCCGGCCCAGGCTGTTTCAGAGTCCTGAGAACTGAGAGGCAGCAGAATAACATAAATGCAATTAAGACCAGAAATTCACCCAAAGACACATGATATCGGACATGTTGATGGTGTACAATCATAATAGTAAAACAGAACACAACAAACCAAACCAGTCCAGAACACCCCACCTTGTATCTCAGGGGTCTGTACTTCAGGAAGACCACAGGATGGACAACTGCCAGGTAGCGCTCAAAACATATACAGCACTGGAACAAGGGGCGACCTGTTTAGGCACATTATTTCCAGCAACATCGCACCCTGCAACCCACTGTTGGTTTGCCTCTGAGGCTAAGCAGGGTCAGTCCTACATGTTCAGACCCTGTTTGTGAGACCAGATGTAGCTGGAAGTGATGGAAGATGGTACCGTACTGGATGACCGCCATTTTGCAAGCGCCGACCCAACTTGGCTATTTTGTGATTCTATTAACGTTTATTTTTACTTTATCTTCCCGAAATGTATTCGCTATCGACAAGAACTTTTGAACATTGGATCGGCAGTTTACTAACCTCAATTCCAGTTTCAACTTCGCCTCATCTGCTCTGGGATCTTTCTGTCACTCTGACCCAATTTTGGGCTACCAAGAAGAAACGGTGATGTTACAGAGGCAAGAGAGGGGTGTTACTGGTGAGATTAAGGTAAAAGGAGAACCGGCCACCTGTTGGCATTCTACTGGTCACTTGATAATAAGATGGATTACATCTGATCTTTGATTGTCTACCAACGGGACTCTCAAAACTGCAATATTCTCTGCTTTTCTGAAACATGGCTCTCAGACAAGATACCCCATCGCAATACAACTCGATGGATTCTCCATTCACCGTGCCGACAGGACAGTGGAGTCCAGGAAATCAAGGGGGGCAGGGGTTTCAGAAATCTGTGATTTTAATAAAGAGACATTCAGCAATTCAACAGTTGGCGACGAGAGAGCTTGCTTCCAAAATGGAGAAAGTCCCCAACTTTATGCAAATTATGAGCATTGCATCCACGCAATAGCCAATTGGAGGAAGGAGGGTCTCGCTAGTTAGCTTTGACACTGAGCTGGATAGGCTAACAACCAACATGTTGTTTTACATGCTGTTCAGAAGATAAACCGCTGAGGGGAGGTTTTGGCAAGAAGCTGAAGATAGTGAGTTGTGTGAGTGTCATGTTTTATGCCACTGCTCTGAAGTATGGCATCAAAACTTGAAAAACTAGAAACATTTATATTTGTGTGATACATAATGTAAGAATAACGTTTTAAAAAGATAAGAAGTGGATATGTTATTTAGGAATGGCTCACGTCGACAGACTTTAGAATTGACATCAGATTTGTGTTGCATAAGCAGGAGGCTGAGCAGCTTTCTGGATCTTATAGACCACTATCACTGTTAAATGTAGATGCCAAAAGCCTTTAAAACTGACATATTTTTCACTGCTGGTAAATGCTAACCAAACATGGTTCACCCAAAAAGAGGAAATGTGGTCATCCTGTCTGGGTTGGCGCCCCCCCCCCCCCCCCTTAAGTTGTGCCGTGGCGGAGGTCTTGTGGGCTATACTCAGCCTTGTCTCAGGATGGTAAGTTGGTGGTTGAAGATATCCCTCTAGTGGTGTGGGGGCTGTGCTTTGGCAAAGTGGGTGGGGTTATATCCTTCCTGTTTGGCCCTGTCCGGGGGTGTCCTCGGAGTGGGCCACAGTGTCTCCTGACCCCTCCTGTCTCAGCCTCCAGTATTTATGCTGCAGTAGTTTATGTGTCGGGGGGCTAGGGTCAGTTTGTTATATCTGGAGTACTTCTCCTGTCCTATTCGGTGTCCTGTGTGAATCTAAGTGTGCGTTCTCTAATTCTCTCCTTCTCTCTTTCTCTCTCTCGGAGGACCTGAGCCCTAGGACCATGCCCCAGGACTACCTGACATGATGACTCCTTGCTGTCCCCAGTCCACCTGGCTGTGCTGCTGCTCCAGTTTCAACTGTTCTGCCTTATTATTATTCGACCATGCTGATCATTTATGAACATTTGAACATCTTGGCCATGTTCTGTTATAATCTCCACCTGGCACAGCCAGAAGAGGACTGGCCATCCCACATATGCTCTCTCTAATTCTCTCTTTCTTTCTCTCTCTCGGAGGACCTGAGCCCTAGGACCATGCCCCAGGAATACCTGACATGATGACTCCTTGCTGTCCCCAGTCCACCTGACTGTGCTGCTGCTCCAGTTTCAACTATTCTGCCTTATTATTATTCGACCATGCTGGTCATTTATGAACATTTGAACATCTTGACCATGTTTTGTTATAATCTCCACCCGGCACAGCCAGAAGAGGACTGGCCACCCCACATAGCCTGGTTCCTCTCTAGGTTTCTTCCTAGGTTTTGGCCTTTCTAGGGAGTTTTTCCTAGCCACCGTGCTTCTTCACCTGCATTGCTTGCTGTTTGGGGTTTTAGGCTGGGTTTCTGTACAGCACTTTGAGATATCAGCTGATGTACGAAGGGCTATATAAAATAAATTTGATTGATTGATTGATTGAAAAGACCAGAAAAATAAAAGGTCAAATATTTCAATTAATTGAGGCATCTAAGTAAGAAAATGTACCCATTTCTTTGAATGTAGTTTGAGTATATCATGGACAAATTGCATTTTCAGTTTTTGATTCAGACTGTTTGATAGAGGTGAGGTGATGGGTAGCATAAGCTTACAGACCAGGGTTCGTCAACTATGTTTGGCTTCGAGCCCAAAAAATGTATAGAGTTAATAGTCGGCGGGCCAGAATCATAATTAGCATATAATATTAGCACAGTTAAAAGGCCTACACTACAAATTGAACAACATTTTTAACACATTTGATTAGTACATAATACATTCAGTGACAAAATTATTTCGATCTGATCAAGTTCATAAAATCACCAATATCTCTATTCAATTATTATTTTTGGTTTATTTCTCTGTGCATTGATTGGTGGGGGAAAAACAGGTCTACGTAGCCTACACTACTTTTTAAAATGTCAACATGCGTTCAGAACAATTAGCTTGATCGCAAGAGAACATGTCGCTCTCAAAAAGTATCAAAAGAAAGGTGGATAATAAAAATAAAACGTTTCAGGGAAGAATGGCCAGAGAGATATGCATTCATCTTTCTCCAATGCCAAGCCAGTGTGTCTTATTTGCAATGAAAATGTCGCTGATTTGCAAAGAATTTCATCTCAGACGGCATTATGAATCTAAGCATGGCACTTTCAAAGTGGCCTTCCCGCCCCAGACAGAGGCCGGATGCAGAAAAATGGAAGCATTGACTACAAGCTACAAACACAGCAGCAGAATCCTCCTTCAGAAGGTCACAAGTGCCTCCCTAAAAGCATACCTGGGTTTTAACCAAACACAACATGCCCTTCACAGATGCAGAGGTTTTTAAAAAGTGCATGGTGATGGTTTTGGAGGAATTGGCTACCGACAAGTCTATGGATAGCATACTTGCATCTGTCAAACAGGTGCCCCTGTCTGCATCAACAGCCAGAAGCCGTGTCCATGCACTGGCGGATGATGTGCATAGGATTGTTCTGGAAGGGCTCAGTCAGGCTGAGCATTTTTCCCTGGCTATTGATGAGAGTACTGACAACACAGATGTAGCACAGGTGTGTGTGTATGTCCGTTATTTTCGAACACACCACCGGGGACATCCTATTCACAAATCTGGAAGAATTGTTTACGCAGCATGGCTTGTCAATCGAAAAAGTCTACTTTGTGGTCACCGACGAGGCTCCTGCTATGATGGGAGACACAGGGGCCTGGTCAGCAGGTTGAAGGAAATAGCCCCACAAATGAATGGCTTGCGTTGTCTCATCCATCCGAGTGTGCTGTGTTCCAACATAAACTGTGAGCTAAAAGATGTGTTGGATAAAATAATGTGAATAAATCAACATTGTCAGGTGGACATCAAGCACACAACAGTCTTTTCCGCAAGCATATTACAGAATCGGGAGGCTATCCACGATGATCTCCTGCTTCACAACAACGTGCGCTATGCTGAGTAAAGGAAAAGCTGTAGAGCGATTATGTGAACTGCATGACCAGGTTGTTGTTTTGTCCGAAAAAGCTAAATGAGGGCAGCAGCTGACCACATTCGTATTCTGGAAATTGAGGAATTCCTCTAATGTAGATTTTTTTTGGCTGACATGTTCTGTCACTTAAACGGGTTAAATCTGCAGTTACAAAGGAAGAAGGAAAACTTGAGGCCTTTACTAGGAAGCTTGAGTTGTTCGATTTGGACTTTGGACTCGATTTGGACAGTGCACTTCAGCACACTGAAAAAAACTACAGGCAGAGGGGACCAGTCCACTGCATTGTCACAGAGGTGATAGAAGATCTCATCAAGCAGCTGAGAGACAACTTCTCCACCAGATTTGAAGATTACAGCATGCCCAAGGATATCATTGCGTTTGTACGTGATCCTTTCACAGTCCGCCCAGGTGGGGAATTCTCTTCCCTCGCTAAGAAAACGATACCCTCGCTGGATGATGATGCAATTCAAACTGAGCTGATTGGATTCCAGACATCGAGCCAAGTCAGGGATGCGCTCCGGAGTGTTGAGTCCTTGTGTGCGTTTTGGGTGGCATGCTCAGAGGAATACAGCACAATAAAGACACTTGACTTTTATGTGCCAACAACGTTTGGATCGACTTACCTGCGAGTCCTCACAGGAACTCGCACGACAGGAACCGGCTTTCACATACTGTAAGCCAATCGAGGACTGCCTGCGCGTCACAATCACATCCCTCTCACCGGACATCCACAAGATCGTGTCCGAGGGGAAATTCAACTTTCCATTAAGTAAGTAACTTAGTATTTAATAAATACTCATCTAGGCTACTAACATTATTGTGACGATTATTATTATTATTAGTTGTTTAGTCGTTACAGGAGCAGGTTATCCCGAGACTCCCAATAAAGGATACAGACATTCAAATCAAATCATTTTGGGGGGGATCACCTACACATGGTTAGCAGATGTTAATGTGAGAGTAGTGAAATGCTTGTGCTTCTAGTTCCAACATTGCAGTAATATCGAACAAGTAATCAACAATTCTCTAACAACTACCTAATACACACAAATCTAAAGGGGTGAACGGGAATATGAATATATGGATGATCGGTGGCCGAGCGGCATAGGCAAGGTGGTATAAAATACATAGATGGTATAAAATACAGTATATACATGTGATATGAGTAATGTAGGATATGTAAACATTACTAAAGTGCCATTATTTAAAGTGGCAATGTTTAAAGTGACTAGTGATCCATTTATTAAAGTGGCCAGTGTTTGGGTCTCAATGTACGCAGCAGCCTCTCTGAGTTAGTGATTGCTGTTCAGTAGTCTGATGGCCATTAAGATATAAGCTGTTTTTCAGTCTCTCTGTCCCAGCTTTAATGCACCTGTACTGACCTCGCCTTCTGGATGGTAGGGGTGTGAACAGGCAGTGGCTCGGGTGGTTGTTGTCCTTGATGATCTTTTTGGCCATCCTGTAACATCGGGTGCTGTAGGTGTCATGGAGGGCAGGTAGTCTGCCCCCGGTGATGCGTTGTGCAGACCGCACCACCCTCTGGAGAGACTTGTGAGGGTGGTGCAGTTTCCGTACCAGGCTGTGATACAGCCCGACAGGATGCTCTTGATTGTGCATCTGTAAAAGTTTGTCAGGGATTTGGGTGACACGCCAAATTTCTTCAGCCTCCTGTTGCACCTTCTTCACCACACTGTCTGTGTGGGTGGACCATTTCAGTTTGTCTGTGATGTGTACGCCGAGGAACTTAAAACTTTCCACCTTCTCCACTGCTGTCGCTCCGTTATTGTTGGTAATCAAGCCCACTACTGTTATGGTGTCTGCAAATTTGATGATTGAGTTGAAGGCGTGCATGGCCACGCAGTCGTGGGTTAACAGGGAGTACAGGAGGGGGCTGAGCATGCAGCGAAGTGGAGATGTTGTTCTCTACCTTCACCACCCTGGGCGCAGCCCGTTAGAAAGTCCAGGACCCAATTGCACAGGGCGGGGTTGAGACCCAGGGCCTCCAGCTTGATGTTGAGCTTGGAGGGTACTATGGTGTCGAATGCTGAGCTGTAGTCAATGAACAGCATTTTTAGGTATTCCTTTTGTCCAGATTGTATAGGGCAGTGTGTAGTGTGATTGCATCGTCTGTGGACCTGTTGGGGCGGTATACAAACTGAACTAGTTCCAGGGTGGCCGGTAAGGTGGAGGTGATATGATCCTTGACTAGTCTCTCAAAGCACTTCATGATGAGTGCTACAGGGCAGTAGTCATTTAGTTCAGTTATCTTTGCCTTCTTGGGTACATGAACAATGGTAGCCATCTTGAAGCATGTGGGGTCAACAGACTGGGATAGGGAGCGATTGAAAATGTCCGTAAACACACCAGCCAGCTGGCCTGCGCATGCTCTGAGGACGCGGCTAGGGATGCTGTCTGGGCCAGCAGCCTTGCGAGGGTTAACACGTTTAAATATTTTACTCATGCTGGCCACGAAGAAGGAGAGGGGGTGGCACAGTCGTTTTTATCGGGCAGCGACGGTAGCACTGTATTTTCCTCAAAGCGGGCAAAGAAGGTGTTTAGTTTGTCTGGAAGCGTGACGTCATTGTCCGTGACATGGCTGGTTTTCTATTTGTAGTCCGTGATTTCCTGTAGACCCTGTCACATACGTCTCGTGTAAGAGCCGTTGAATTACGACTCCACCTTGTCTCTGTACCGGCATTTCGCTTGTTTGATTGCCTTGGAGGGAATAACGACAATGTACATATTCAGCCATATTCCCAGATCGCTTTCCATGGTTAAATGCGGTGGTTTGAGCTTTCAGTTTTGCGCGAATGCCTTCATCCATGCACGTTTTCTGGTTAGGGTATGGTTTAATAGTCACAGTGGGTACAACATCTCCAATGCACATCTTTATAAACTCAGTCAGCGTATAGGTCGATGTTCTCTGAAGCTGACTGGAACGTATTCCGATTGATAAGACCTGCGTTGAATGGTTCTAGTCACTGGTATATCCTGTTTGAGTTTCTCCCTATAAGACGATAGGATCAAGATGGCGTCGTGGTCAGATTTGCCGAAGGGAGGGCGGGGGAGGGCTTTGTATGCATCACGGAAGTTAGAATAGTAGTGGTCAAGTGTATTGGCCCTGCGCGTAGTGCAATCAATATGCTGATAGAATTTAGGTAGTCTTGTTCTCAAATTTGCTTTGTTAAAATCCCCAGCTAAAATACAGTGCCTTGCGAAAGTATTCGGCCCCCTTGAACTTTGCGACCTTTTGCCACATTTCAGGCTTCAAACATAAAGATATAAAACGGTATTTTTTTGTGAAGAATCAACAAGTGGGACACAATCATGAAGTGGAACGACATTTATTGGATATTTCAAACTTTTTTAACTAATCAAAAACGGAAAAATTGGGCGTGCAAAATTATTCAGCCCCTTTACTTTCAGTGCAGCAAACTCTCTCCAGAAGTTCAGTGAGGATCTCTGAATGATCCAATGTTGACCTAAATGACTAATGATGATAAATACAATCCACCTGTGTGTAATCAAGTCTCCGTATAAATGCACCTGCACTGTGATAGTCTCAGAGGTCCGTCAAAAGCGCAGAGAGCATCATGAAGAACAAGGAACACACCAGGCAGGTCCGAGATACTGTTGTGAAGAAGTTTAAAGCCGGATTTGGATACAAAAAGATTTCCCAAGCTTTAAACATCCCAAGGAGCACTGTGCAAGCGATAATATTGAAATGGAAGGAGTATCAGACCACTGCAAATCTACCAAGACCTGGCCGTCCCTCTAAACTTTCAGCTCATACAAGGAGAAGACTGATCAGAGATGCAGCCAAGAGACCCATGATCACTCTGGATGAACTGCAGAGATCTACAGCTGAGGTGGGAGACTCTGTCCATAGGACAACAATCAGTCGTATATTGCACAAATCTGGCCTTTATGGAAGAGTGGCAAGAAGAAAGCCATTTCTTAAAGATATCCATAAAAAGTGTCGTTTAAAGTTTGCCACAAGCCACCTGGGAGACACACCAAACATGTGGAAGAAGGTGCTCTGGTCAGATGGACCCAAAATTGAACTTTTTGGCAACAATGCAAAATGTTATGTTTGGCGTAAAAGCAACACAGCTCATCACCCTGAACACAACATCCCCACTGTCAAACATGGTGGTGGCAGCATCATGGTTTGGGCCTGCTCTTCTTCAGCAGGGACAGGGAAGATGGTTAAAATTGATGGGAAGATGGATGGAGCTTAATACAGGACCATTCTGGAAGAAAACCTGATGGAGTCTGCAAAAGACCTGAGACTGGGACGGAGATTTGTCTTCCATCAAGACAATGATCCAAAACATAAAGCAAAATCTACAATGGAATGGTTCAAAAATAAACATATCCAGGTGTTAGAATGGCCACGTCAAAGTCCAGACCTGAATCCAATCGAGAATCTGTGGAAAGAACTGAAAACTGCTGTTCACAAATGCTCTCCATCCAACCTCACTGAGCTCGAGCTGTTTTGCAAGGAGGATTGGGAAAAAATGTCAGTCTCTCGATGTGCAAAACTGATAGAGACATACCCCAAGCGACTTACAGCTGTAATCGCAGCAAAAGGTGGCGCTACAAAGTATTAACTTAAGGGGGCTGAATAATTTTGCACGCCCAATTTTTCAGTTTTTGATTTGTTAAAAAAGTTTGAAATATCCAATAAATGTCGTTCCACTTCATGATTGTGTCCCACTTGTTGTTGATTCTTCCCCAAAAAATACAGTTTTATATCTTTATGTTTGAAGCCTGAAATGTGGCAAAAGGTCGCAAAGTTCAAGGGGGCCGAATACTTTCGCAAGGCAATGTAAATGCAGCCTCAGGATATATGGTTTCCAGTTTACATAGAGTCCAGTGAAGTTCCTTGAGGGCCGTCTTGGTGTCTGCTTGAGGGGGAATGTACACAGCTGTGACTATAACCAATGAGAATTCTCTTAGTAGGTAAAATGGGCGGCATGTGATTGTAAGGAATTCTAGGTCAGGTGAGCAGAAGGACTTGAGTTCCTGTATGTTGTTATGATGGCACCATGAGTCATTAATCATGAAGCATGCACTCCCGCCCTTCCTCTTCACAGAGAGGTGTTTATCTCTGTCGGCGCGATGCATGGAGAAGCCCGGAGGCTGAACTGATTCTGGCAACATAACATATAAACTGGTCAAACTAAGTAGAGAATCAATCTTCAGGATGTTATCATCACATATATCCAATAACGTTCCAACCGGAGCATTCATTTTTGTCTACAGAGTAATGGAACTCATGGCGATATCATGAGTACTGCGCAAAACCAGGAACTGGCATTCTGCCAGACCACTGACTCATTCCCCTCCCATCCGGCCCCACATCACACTAGAGGCTTCATTCCACATTCTACTGACTGTTGACATCTAGTGGAAGGCGTAGGAAGTGCGAACAGATCCATATCTTACTGGGATGTGGATAGGCGATGAGTTGAAAATCAACCAGCCCCAGAATTTCCACTTCCTGCTTGGAAGTTTGCCTGCCCTATGAGTTCTGTTATACTCACAGACATAATTCAAACAGTTTTAGAAACTTCAGAGTGTTTTCTATCCAATAGTAATAATAATATGCATATATTAGCAGCTGGGACAGAGTAGGAGGCAGTTCACTATGGGCACGCAATTCATCCAAAGTGAAAATGCTGCTCCCTATCCCTAAAAAGTTAACGTGTAAATATATGTATGAACATAACAAGATTCAACAACTGAGACATAAACTGAACAAGTTCCACAGACATGTGGCAAACAGAAATGGAATAATGTGTCCCTGAACAAAGGGGGAGTCAAAATCAAAAGTAACAGTCAGTATCCGGTGTGGCCACCAGCTGCATTAAGAACTGCAGTGCATCTCATCATGGACTGCACCAGATTTGCTTGTTCTTGCTGTGAGATGTTACCCCACTCTTCCACCAAGGCACCTGCCAGTTCCAGGACATTTCTGGAGTGGAGTGGCCCTAGCCCTCACCCTCCGATCCAACAGGTCCCAGACGTGCTCAAAATGATTGAGATCCGGGCTTTCCCTGGTCATGGCAGAACACTGACATTCCTGTCTTGCAGGAAATCACGCACAGAACGAGCAGTATGGCTGGTGGCATTGTCATGCCGGAGGGTCATGTCAGGATGAGCCTGCAGGAAGGGTACCACATGAGGGAGGAGGATGTCTTCCCTGTAACGCACAGTGTTGAGATTGCCTGCAATGATAACAAGCTTAGTCCGATGATGCTGTGACACACTGCCCCAAAGCATGACGGACCCTCCACCTCCATATCGATCCCGCTCCAGAGTACAGGCCTCGGTGTAACGCTCATTCCTTCGACGATAAAAGCGAATCCACCAAAACCGCGACTCGTCAGTGAAGAGCATCTTTTGCCATTCCTGTCTGGTCCAGCGACGGTGGGTTTGTGCCCATAGGCGACGTTGTTGCCGGTGATGTGTGGTGAGAACCTGCCTTACAACAGGCCTACAAGCCCTCAGTCCAGCCTCTCTCAGCCTATTGTGTGGACAGTCTGAGCACTGATGGAGGGATTGTGTGTTCCTGGTGTAACTCGGGCAGTTGTTGTTGCCATCCTGTACCTGTCCCGCAGGTGTGATGTTCGGATGTACCGATTTTGTGCAGGTGTTCTTACACATGGTCTGCCACTGCGAGGACAATCATCTGTCCGTCCTGTAGCACTGTCTTAGGCGTCTCACAGTACGGACATTGCAATATATTGCCCTGGCCACATCTGCAGTCCTCCTGCCTCTTTGCAGCATGCCAAAGACACGTTTACGCAGATGACCAGGGACCCTGGGCATCCTTTTTTGAGTGTTTTTCAGAGTCAGTAGAAAGGCCTCTTTAGTGTCCTAAGTTTTCTTAACTGTGACCTTAACTGCCTACCATCTGTAAGCTGTTAGTGTCTTAATGACTGTTCCACATGTGCATGTTCATTAATTGTTTATGGTTCATTGAACAAGCATGGGACACAGTGTTTAAACCCTTTACAATGAAGATCTGTGAAGTTACTTGGATTTTTACGAATGATCTTTGAAAGACAGGGTCCTGAAAACAAGACGTTTCTTTTTTTGCTGAGTTTATATCCAATAATTATTCACGGCTGTGCGTAATAGGGTTAACAATGTAAGAAATAATACATTAAAATAAAACAAAATACTGCATAGTTTCCTAAGACCTCGAAGCAAGGCGACCATCTCTGTCGGCTTTTTTTCTTTAAATTATTATTTTATGTAGGATGCTACCTTTTTGTCCAGTTGCAATTGTAAGTAGGCCTAATAAATAAATACAAATCCCACTTCTATTAGGCCATTATGTTTCCTTGTGAAAGATGCTGTTAAGCCACAGTGTTACACGGAGTGGAACAGGGGAACCCAAGAGCAGACTCAGACGAGGGGATTGGGATGAAGTAACCAAAGTATTTATTGAAACACAGGGGGAAGATGGAGTGCAGGCCAGGGGAAGCTCGGGTGGGTTGCAGGAAACCAGGTGCGGAGCCTGAAAAAAGGCCCAGCAGGATAACAGGATCTGAATAGTAACAAACAGCTAGAGACGTAGACTGACTGAGCAGAGATTACATCTGAGTTACAGTACGATAATATGTGAGGAGCCTACAGCTAACAAAGAGTGAACCAATGTCAGAGGACACTTCAGTAACCTTTGCCTTCACGTTTTGGTCTCTTTAAAATTCTGTATCATTGTATCCAACTTGATAAATAACTTATATTTCTTCTAGCATGTCAAGAACATATATTATTTTGTCTAGCATGCAGTATCACCAACCAACTCTGTGTTTAATAAATCCTGTTAGGGCTAGGCGTCCCACTTGCGGGACAATTTCCGGTGAAACTGGTGGGCGCGCAATTCAAATAAATAATCACAAATAATATGGATATTAAACATTTAGGTACATACAAGTGTCTTATATCTTAAAAAAAGCTTAAAAAGCTTAAATTCTTGTTAATCTAACTGCACTGTCCGAATGTACAGTAGCCATTACAGCGAAAGCATCCCATGTGACTGTTTGAGGAAGGCGCCCCACAACACATTTTTCCACCAGCACAGGTTTCATAAATTCACAAATAGCGATTAAATATACACTTTTTGAAAATCTTCCTCTGATTTGTCATCCAAAAGGTCCCAAATATAACATGTAGTGTCGTTTTGTTAGATAAAATCCTTCTTTATATCCCAAAAAGTCATCAATTTGCGCCATCAATTTGAGTAATCCACTCGTTCAACTTGCAGAAAAAGGAATCCGGAAATGTACCATTAAACTATGTTAAAACAAGTCAAAATGTGTTTCTATTGACTCCTCAGATACCCTAAAATGTAATCAAACTATAATATTTCATACGGAAATAAGCACGTTCAATAGGAAACCGATATTAGCAGGTGCGTCTTGTCTTCCTCGCACGCCCAAACACAAATTTCCAAGACTGTTTCCCTCTACTAAAACGGATATTCCTTCTTCGTTTTTGAAGTTACAAGCCTGAAACCTTGAACATAGACTGCTGAGACCCTGTGGAAGCCATAGGAATTGCATCCCGGGAGCTGGATTTAGATATTTCCCTATACTTTCCATTGTAAGAGCATGGGCTCTCAAAAAAAACACGCTCCGTTTTTCTTTTCTTTGGATTTCCTCCTACCATATCTATTGTGTTATAGTCTCCTACATTAGTTTAACATTTCTACAAACTTCAAAGTGTTTTCTTTCCAGTGGTAACAATTATATGCATATCCTGGCTTCAGGGCCTGAGTAACAGGCAGTTCACTTTGGACAGGTCAGTCAGGCGGAAATTGAGAAAAAAGGACCGTAGGCCTACAGTAGCAACACATCCTCATCAATCACATTTTTTTATTTAACCTTTATTTAACTTTGCATCTCAGTTACGTACAAATTCGTATTTACAATGATGGCCTACCCTGGCCAAACCCTGCCCTAACCCGGACGACGCTGGGCCAATTGTGCACCACCCTATGGGACTTCCCATCACAGCCAGTTGTGGTACAGCCCGGGAACGAACCCGGGTCTGTAGTGACACCTTTAGCATTGCAATGCAGTGTCTTAGACCTCTGCGCCACTCAAGATCCCATTGGTACATTGATAGGTGTGGTTGCTGTCACACTGAGTAGGATATCTGCATGGCATGTGGTCCTTAGGTGTAGCTACAGAGGTTGGCAATGTGATATGCCACACAGGTGGGTTGGCAGGTATATGATGTAGCCTATAGATCTGTCTCTCTTAGAACTGAGCTAGGCACAATTAAAACCTCATCCTGAGTCTATCCACCAATGGCTATGTCCTTTGGCTGATACTGACTGGAGCTGGAGGGATGATGGCCTCAGAGTTCTTCGCTCTCAACTTGGCTGCATCCGAGATCCTCTACTGCCTGTAAGCTGTCTTTGTCTACATACACCTCCCTATTCCCCCTATCCTAGCTATAGCATCATTCTTCAGTGGTTTTATATACCACGGCCGCCCCCTGTTCCAGTGCTGTATATGTTTTGAGCGCTACCTGGCAGTTGTCCACCCTGTGGTCTTCCTGAAGTACAGACCCCTGAGATACAAGGTGGGGTGTTCTGGATTGGTTTGGCTGGTTGTGATTAGGTTCTGTTGAACTTGAAATAACCAACAGTTCTTATTATGTGTCTTTGGGTAAAATTATGGTCTTAATTGCATTGATGTTATTCTGCTGCCTCTCAGTTCTCAGGGCTCTGAAACATCCTGGTCCACTTGAAGGGGAGAGAGAGATAGATAGATAGAGGAGACAAATAACATGAAGATGAGGGTGTTTAAGATTATTTTTATTATCATGGTGTCTATGACGGTGAACTACCTCCCATGGCTGGTGGTTTGAACTTTTCTTGGAATCTTAGATTCTGGCCAGTTGCTTTATGCCTCATATATTTGTCTCTTCATCAGTGTGGTCAGTGGGTTTGTGGAGCCCCTCCTCTACCTCCACAGGGCAGGGAAACTCTGAGGGAGAGTTGATACCCCCAGTGTCACCTGATACAGAGGGCCAATTGTAACATGTTTGTTTATAACTGTTAGGTGATAGCTTGTGAAGAGATTGGTAGTTGTAGATGTGTTAACAAAAATATGTGTTTTGATTAGGGTTGCACAATTCCAGTAAATTACCAAAAAGATTATCCAGAAATCTTGGTTGGAAGATTCCTGCAATCAGGAGGGAATAAGCATGAAATCCAGAGTTTTGCAACCCTAGGTTTGATTAATTCCCTCTTATCCGGGGAGATTACCTATCAATCTTTTTGCTGGTGCTTTACATTGCATCTTTGTGTCTGTATCTACCAATGAGATGGGATGATAAGACCAACCTTTTTTAAAGGGTTAAACAAATGTTTATTTTATGTTGTTTTTTTTATCCCATTGCACCTTTGTGTCTATTTTATGTTCCTATCGGTCCTCGACTACAGCGCCATCATCTATATGAACACAGTTGCCATTTCATTAAAGCCGTTAAATGCAGTTTATCATAGCGCACTGCGCTTAATTGCAGGTGACAGTTTTAGTACTCATCACTGCATTCTCTACCCGAAAGTTGGTTGGTCCTCTTTGATGTCACATAGTTTGATACATTGCTATGTTTTCATTTATAAAGCCCTTTTACAAAAAGTCCCACTGTACCTGACATCTTTACTGAACTTTAGACATACGAGTTACCACACCCAGTCTCAGGGATGGTTAACTCAGTAAGTAAATCAGCTCTTTGTTTCACAAATAAGGTGCAATAAAACGATCTTCTCATTGCGTGACTTCAAGTTTACTTTGATATGATTGATGGTTATTATATTATTATTTGCGCATAAAGACAGTTCCTCCATTTCTCGCATAATTCATTTTACAGACACACCTTGTCTAGCGTATGTTGTTTTGTCGACATTTGGAACGTTTACCAACATATGTTGTTTCCATCAGGCCTGTCGTGACATGTATCTAACATGTACTTTACTCACTTAAAAAGGTTGGATGGAAACCTTGTAATTAAGCAAAGTTAAGTCCAACTCCTCCAGTTGGCCAGTCCACTGCTAGAGTTGCATCGTTCAGGTTTGATGTAAAAGGTGATGGTTTCACCTCAGCCGTCATCTCTATCTCCCAAAACCATAGACCACGTCAGCCAATATCCCAAATAATATCTAGAACATATAAATATATAAGATCTCTGTGCATTCCCCTCTCTAGGATGCCAATGTTTGATGACTGTGACTAGAAGTAGTACAGCTACGACCAGAAGTCACTTCTCGTAGCAGGTTAGGAGAGCCTTTTAGCTAACCCTAACCTTAACCTAAATCTCCTAACCTTCTGCATAAATTCTCCTCACCTGCTACAAAAAAAGTAACTTCTGGTTGTAGCTGTACTCCCTCTAATGCAGGGATGGGCAACTCCAGTCCTCTGAGGCCTGATAAGTATGACAGGTGAGGAGAATAACACACCTGGCTCCAATAATTAACTAAACATTATCTTCAGTTTAGAATGCAAATTAGTTGAGTCAGCTGAGTTTGCTAGGGATGGGGGGAAAGTGCAATACCACTCTGGCCAGCGAGGACTGAAGTTGGCCAGCAAGGACTGAAGTTGGCCAGCAAGGACTGAAGTTGCCCATCCCTGCTCTAATCAAAGCCATCTTTGATCTCTGCCATGAAGTCTTGCATTTCCTGTCTGGTGATGGCCTAATGACCCACACCTGTTTGCCTCATTTCCTGATCTTAAAGTGATATTCCAGTCTCCTTTTCACCTGATTTACTTAAAAAGCACACCTCAATAGGTGTTCGAGGTATGTCATAACATTGCACAAGAGGGGGCTTTCCTATTTTGTTCTACATTGTTCCTCAAGTAAGTTTGGAGGCCAACGACATCACGGATTCCCATCAGACCAACTCTTTGAAGTTGTGTCAAATAAAAACTGTGTTACTACTTTACTGTATTTATATTTGATATATCTTATCACCAATAAAATAACAAAAATCACTGGAGGATGTTTTTAATTCTGCAGTACGCCCCGGTTAACCAAGTTATGGCCCCCTCTAGTGATGGGAAGTTAGTGCTAATTTTGGGTTGGAGTTAAACTCTACAAGTAGACCTGGGTTCTTCCTTCTAAACAATAAAATGCATTCCTTCCTTGTAGTAATCCCTGATCTAATAGGGATTGTATATTTGAACGCAGTAGTACAATTATTCTATAAACACAAACGTGTTTAAGACTTGAGTCCGAGGTGTAGTTGAAGCAATAGCTGTAATACCGAATTCTAGGTACATGCAGTCACATTCAAATATGCTAGATGCAGTAGTAAGTCCCAATCTCAAGATCAATATATAAAATACACCTCAAAGTATGCATGTATCATTACACTCATGATTATTCAGGTTCTTTCTCTCTGCCATTACAGTCGTCTGTGTGTTACCTGTTACACAGGATGATGGAAAACAATGATATACTTCAGATATTTTAAGTTGGGTTAGCAGATTCCGTTAGCTTCAGCATTTAAAGCAGGTCACTCAATGGTATGATTGTAAGCAAATTATATGAGTTCACTTGGCATCCGGGCCATCACTTGTCATCAAGGGCAAATCAAGTCCTATCCTAATATTATTTTCCATGCCACTTTATCATTAATGAAATGAAAAGTCATGTGATTTGCAGTACTTCAGTGTCTTCAGTACTTCATGTCTTGTTCTACTGTCACATGCCTAATGCCATCTGATGACCACCACCTCAGAGGATACTGCATGAGCTGAAACAGCGCCAACAAGTCGTTGTGAAGTCGTTTTGTCCTTTAGCTAACCATCTCTCCCATCCACCCTCTAGCCTCTCTCCCATCCACCCTCTAGCCTTGTCACACTCTATTGTCAGAGAAGCAGGGGTGAGAATCAAAAACGTTTTTTTCCAGGATAGTGTTTGCTGTTGCATTCTTCCCAACACCAGTCTTCCCAAACAGAACAATCCTCAGCATTACCTTTTGCTTTTTCTGCACTGTTGGATGACAGACATGTTACTTTTAGTCTTGAAATCAGAATCAAACATGTTTGGTCTGTAGAATCTAAACTGTGAGCAAATTAGCAATGGCTGTCTATCAATTGAACCATGTGAATGCAGCTACAACATGAAATTGTAAACTCATTTTTGCTCAAAGAGACAAACACATCAACAGAACTACAATGACGCTGTGCATTCTGCAATGAAATATAAAATCACATAAACAATTAATCTATCAAAACTGACTATGCTACAGTAAATAAGCTATTGTGGTAGCTGGTATTAACACGTCATTACACACACCACCAGATGGCGCAGTACAGAATAGGAGTACATGTTGGTATCATTTTTAGAGTATTGGGACGCACCCAACAAACACGTTGAGCTGGTTTGAAAATGCAGGCGACTGCCGACTTGAAAGATCACCTTGCTTGAATCATAAATAACGACAAATTATTATTATTAGTAGATCATTCAGTCACAATTGGCCCATGATACACCACACGTTTGATGCTCTCAAACACAACCGTTGAATGTAGCTGCGACCAGTGTTGCCAATTTAGGCGCTATATTTAGTGAGTTTTCATACCCCACCTGCGACTTTTATTGGTAAAAGAGGCTAGCGAGTAGTTAGTTACAACTACAGCTAGGAGGAGCACTGCCAGAGCCCTGCAAAATGACCTCCAGCAGGCCACAACTGTGCCTGTGTCTGCTCAAACGGTCAGAAACAGACTCCATGAGGGTGGTATGAAGGCCCGACGTCCACAGGTGGGGGTTGAGCTTACAGCCCAACACCGTGCAAGACGTTTTTCATTTGCCAGAGAACACCAAGATTGGCAAACTCGCCACTGGCGCCCTGTGCTCTTCACAGATGAAAGCAGGTTCACACTGAGCACGTGACAGTCTGGAGACGCCGTGGAGAACGTTCTGCTGCCTGCAACATCCTCCAGCATGACCGGTTTGGCGGTGGGTCAGTCATGGTGTGGGGTGGCATTTCTTTGGGGGGCCGCACAGCCCTCCATGTGCTCGCCAGAGGTAGCCTGACTGCCATCAGGTATCGAGATGAGATCCTCAGACCCCTTGTGAGACCATATGCTGGTGTGGTTGGCCCTGGGTTCCTCCTAATGCAAGACAATGCTAGACCTCATGTGGCTGGAGTGTGTCAGCAGTTCCTGCAAGAGGAAGGCATTGATGCTATGGACTGGCCCGCCCGTTCCCCAATTGAGCACATCTGGGACATCATGTCTCGCTCAATCCACCAACGCCACGTTGCACCACAGACTGTCCAGGAGTTGGCGGGTGCTTCAGTCCAGGTCTGGGAGGAGATCCCTCAGGAGACCATCCGCCACCTCATCAGGAGCATGCCCAGGCGTTGTAGGGAGGTCATACAGGCACGTGGAGGCCACACACACTACTGAGCCTCATTTTGACTTGTTTTAAGGACATTACATCAAAGTTGGATCAGCCTGTAGTGTGGTTTTCCACTTTAATTTTGAGTGTGACTCCAAATCCAGGCCTCCATGGGTTGATAAATTTGATTTCCATTGATAATTTTTGTGTGATTTTGTTGTCAGCACATTCAACTATGTAAAGAAAAAAGTATTTAATAAGAATATTTCATTCATTCAGATCTAGGATGTGTTATTTTAGTGTTCCCTTTATTTTTTTGAGCAGTGTATATTAGATGCTTGCTAATAACCTTTGCGCTTAGAGTCACCCTGTGAGAGACTTTGTTACATTAACAATGTCCCTCGCTGTAGCAAAGGTACTTTGGAAAAAGAAAAATGTTTATGCCCCCATATGTACTACTGAAGGTCAAATTTTTTCAGGGACGTGAATCTACTCTTCAGAGCCCAATTTGAATTGTTGTAGCTCTTACTGCTAATGATAATGTATTTGTTACATCCTTGGTAGTTATTGCCATGTATTAGAGGACACTATTACGTTACACAACAAGACTAAAGTAATTGCTAGGGTCAATTCATGTATGGAATTTGGCAGTTTATTCAATAAATTGACAGGATAAGATTTGGAAGGTGACGGGCCAGAATACACAGCGAGGCATTAGCCTTCAGGAGGGTTTATGGGCAGAGGTGGAGATAGCAAAGCCTGAATCAAATATTAAAGTAAACAGTAGTAGTAGTAGCAGTTAAATAAAACCCCCCAGTGTTACTGTTTATGACCAACGCCTTATCCCACCTCTCTTAGTGTAAGTCACGTAATTTCATAGAAGATGTGTGGTAAAGAGCATCTCTGAAGATAGTAAACAGTTAAGTAAAATCCCCCAGTGTTACTGTTTATGACCAATGCCTTATCCCACCTCTCTGAGTGTAAGTCACGTGATTTAATAGAAAATGTGTGTTAAGTCCTGCCTCTCCTATCTCCTCATTGGTTTATAGAAGCAGATACTCACGTACCATCTCATCATTGGTTCGACCCACGTGGCTGACTGAAAGGCTAACGCTGTGTTAGTCACATGATTGCAAAGAAAAGGTATCTGCAGTTTGCGTCCCACTCCAGGAAGACTAAAGTTGCCCTTAGACACAGATCTAGGCTCAGTTTACGCAACACCAATACCTACCTACCTACAAACCATTTGGGGAGGGAACACAACTGATCTTAGGTCAGTTTCTACTGCAAGACTCCTTGTGTCCTTGCCCCCACGTGACTGCTTATTAACTAAAAGACACTTTACTTTGCCCTGTCGTTGTAGCCTTATGTTACACCCTTATCTTACAGTTCTAAAAATGAAGTTCCCATTTCTGTCTTAATACAGAAGGTTACTCACCATCCATGTTCAGGCGACATCATCTATATGAACACAGTTGCAACTTCATTAAAGCCGTTAAAGGCAGTTTATCATAGCGCACTGTGCTTTATTTCAGATGACAGTTTTAGTATTCATCATTGCATTCTCTACCGGAAAGTTGGTTGGCCCTCTTTGATGTCACATAAGTTGATCAATTGCTAGGTTTTCATTTATAAAGCTCTTTTACAAAAAGTCCCACTGTATCTAACATCAGGGATGGCTGACTCTGGAAATTCCTGCAGTCAGCAATTAAATTACACAAAACTTGAAACATCGATGGCGTTGTGTGACAAAACCGCACATTTTAGAATGACCTTTTATTTTCCCAAGCATAAGGTGCACCTGTGTAATAATCATGCTGGATAATCAACTTCTTGATATGCCACCCCTGTCAGGTGGATGGATTATCTTGGCAAAGGACAAATGCTCCCTAACAGGGATGAAACCAACATTTTAGAGAAATAAGCTTTTTGGGAGTATGGAACATTTCTGGGATCTTTTATTTCAGCTCATGAAACATGGGACCAACACTTTACATGTTGTGTTCATATTTTTGTTCTGTACAAGTAAAACTGGTTTCCATTGCATTTTCAACTTTACTGATGGTTCTGACAAAACAAGTGTTATGTTATGTAGCGAATGTGTCCACTCTGATCGTGGCGCGTGCACTCTAGCCCACATCATACAGTGCAGGTATAGCCTACATGATGACATCATTATTGATAAGAGCTCAATTATTTTTATTTGTCAAACATTCATCATCACATTACCAGAATAAGACCCTGTATATTTATTGGAAAGGAGAATCAAGCTCATCACAATGCACTTTCCCCACCCTGTGAAGTTCATAATTTATTTAAATTGTAGCCTAATACACTGCATGCTTTCCCAAGTCGTAGTTGGAGGACCAGACAACATATCATTGCGTGACTCCGAGTTTATTTCGATATCACGGTTATTATATTAATATTTGCGCATAAACATTCACTGCCGTTTCCCGCATAAGAAATTTTGCAGACACAAAAAGATCCCACCTTGTCTATCTAGTGCATATTGTTTTGTCGATATTTGGAAAGTTTATCAACACATTTGTTGTTTCCATCAGGCCTGTGGTGACATTTTTCATCCAACATGTACTTTACTGTTACTGTAATTTAATTATACCAATGTGTTTTCATTAATTGAATTCCCTTAACCTATTTTATGAGAATTTGTAAGTTTCTTGTTTGCATAAAATAGACGGAGACCAGTCTTATCAATAATAGGTAACGGAATTTATTCTCGGAGCGCGCTGCCACGTTACCACGAGCAACAGTTTATATACAATAACATGACGTCATTTCATTGCTCCTAAAATGAACCTCCTCCTCCAGACCGGGTCAAAGGGAACTTTAAAGGTTCATTCTGACCCCCCCTAGCACATACACAGGACACACAACACAACTGAATTAACTTTTGACTCACCATTATCGATAACCACTTAGCTGACAGTTCTAATTAACAGAAAAGGCAGTGAGTGCATTCCTAGGTTATCTAAAACACCCCTGAGCTCAGTTTTGTCGGTTCAACCACAGGTTAACTACCTTATCTGTTTACTTAATCTACAAACCATTCCTTTCTTTCTAGTTGGAATGGTGTTCATTAACTTTAATTACTCCTTGTCCGTGTCACACAATCCCTTCTTATGAACTCATATTGTTAATCAGATATAATAAAACAGAATATAAGTTTACTTAGTTACAGATCGAGGGAGATTATCAGTGGTCTTGTATGTCTTCCATTTCCTAATAATTGCTCCCACAGTTGATTTCTTCAAACCAAGCTGCTTAGCTATTGCAGATTCAGTCTTCCCAGCCTGGTGCAGGTCTACAATTTTGTTTCTGGTGTCCTTTGACAGCTCTTTGGTCTTGGCCATAGTGGAGTTTGGAATGTGACTGTTTGAGGTTGTGGACAGGTGTCTTTTATACTGATAACAAGTTCAAACAGGTGCCATTAATACAGGTAACGAGTGGAGTACAGAGGAGCATCTTAAAAAAGAAGTTACAGGTCTGTGAGAGCCAGAAATCTTGCTTGTTTGTAGGTGACCAAATACTTATTTTCCACCATAATTTGCAGATAAATTCATAAAAAATCCTACAATGTGATTTTCTGGATTTTTTTTCTCATTTTGTCTGTCATAGTTGAAGTGTACCTATGATGAAAATTACAGGCCTCTCTCATCTTTTTAAGTGGGAGAACTTGCACAATTGGTGGCTGACTAAATACTTTTTTGCCCCACTGTATGTATGTATGTATATATATATATATATATATATATATATATATATATATATATATATATATATATATATATATATATATATATATATATAGGATCTGTGCATTCCTCTCTCTAGGATGCCAATCTTTGATGGTTATGACTAGAAACAGTACAGCTACGACCAGAAGGGACGTTTCGTAGCAGGTTAGGAGAGCATTTTAGCTAACCCTAACCCCTTTCCTATCCTTAACCTAAAGTCTCCTAACCTGTCCCATTAATTATCCTAACCTTCTGCATAAATTCTCCTCACCTGCTACAAAAAAATCACTTATGGTTGTTGCTGTACTCCCTCTAGTCCAGGGATGGGCAACTCCAGTACTCTGGGGCATGAGAAGTATGACATTTTCAAGCCAGCTAACACACCTGACTCCAATAATTAACTAAACATTATCTTCAGTTTAGAATGCAATTAGTTGAGTCAGCTGTGTTTGCTAGGGATGGGGAAAAGTGTGACACCATTCTGGCCAGCGAGGACTGAAGTTGCCCATCCCTGCTCTAATCAAAACCATCTTTGATCTCTGCCAAAAAGGCCTGCATTACCGGTCTGGTGATGGCCTAATGACACACCCCCTTTTGCCTAATTTTCTGATCTTAAAGTGATACTCCAGTACTCCAGACCTGGGTTCTTCCTTCTAAACAATAAAATGCATTCCTTCCTTGTAGTAATCCCTGATCTAATAGGGATTGTATAGGTGAACGCAGTAGTACAATTATTCTATATTCTATAAACACAAACGTGTTTAAGACTTGAGTCCGAGGTGCAGTTGAAGCAATAGCTTTAATACCGAATTCTAGGTACATGCAGTCACATTCAAATATGCCAGATACAGGAGTAAGTCCCAATCTCAAGATCAATATATAAAAAACACCTCAAAGTATGCATGTATCATTACACTCATGATTATTCAGGTTCTTTCTCTCTGCCATTACAGTCGTCTGTGTGTTACATGTTACACAGGATGATGGAAAACAATGATATACTTCAGATATTTTAAGTTGGGTTAGCAGATTCCGTTAGCTTCAGCATTTAAAGCAGGTCACTCAATGGTATGATTGTAAGCAAATTGTATGAGTTCACTTGTCATCAAGGGCAAATCAAGTCCTATCCTAATATTATTTTCCATGCCACTTTATCATTAATGAAAAGTCATGTGATTTTGCAGGATAGTATTGTGGTGCTTTTTCCCCCAGTCTTCAGTACTTCATGCCTTGTTCTATTGTCACATGCCTAATGCCATCCCGCAGTTATTTGTTTTTTTTCTGATGACACCACCTCAGAGGATACTACACAAAGAGCTCAAATAGAGCAGAGGATTTTTTGTGAAGTTGTTTTCTCTTTCAGCTGAACCTCTGGCTGATGCCAAGGTGGCTGCACTTAGGATGGCTTGTTGTTTCTTTAGGCACTCTCCTTCATATTTTGCTTTTAGTTCCTCCTCCGCTCTGAGTGTCTCCTCCTCCTTCTCTCTCAAGATCCTCTTCGTCTCCTCTTCAATCGCCTTCTCAGCCTTTTGGAACATCTCAGTGGTGTAGTGGCTTCCTCCATTCATCGTCACCATCTTGTTTATCTTCTCAAGCAGCTCAGTGACCTGGGAGCGGTTCTTCTTATCTCTGTTGTTGAAGTCATGATACCGCCCACCGCATTTGGCAATGAGATCCTGAAGATCTGAAGAGGCACGCAAAAAGTCTTCAATTGTTTGTTCTTCATCAAGCTGGTCTGCATTTGTGAAGAGGACCATGATGTATCTTGCTGCATCTTTTCCAAAGAATGTCTGAATCATCTCCACTGCGTCTTTCTCTTCCTGTGTGAATCTAACCAACGCAATCACTACAAGGAACACATGGGGCCCAGGAGCAGAGAGGGAGATGCACTTAACAATCTTCTTCAGGGTCTCCTCTTGTGACAAGTTAGTGTCAAACAAGCCTGGAGTGTCAACAATAGCCACTTCTCTCCCATCCACCTCCCCTCTTGCCTTGTCACACTCTTTTGTCAGAGAAACAGGGGAAAGTTTAGACTCAAACACTTTTTTTCCCATGATGGTGTTTGCTGTTGCACTCTTCCCAACTCCAGTCTTCCCAACCAGAACAATCCTCAGTGCCTCATTGTGTTTTTTCTGCACTGTTGGATGACAGAGAGAGACATTGTTGTTACTTTTCTTCTTGACATCAGAGTCAAACATGTTTGATCTGTAGAACCTAAACTGTGCACAAGTTAGCAATTACTTTCTATCAATTGAACTGTGTAAATGCAACTGCAACACGAAATGACAATAATCCTGTGCATTCTACAATGAAATGTAAAATATCACAAACAATTAATCTATCAAAACTGACTCTTGCGTTATTGTGGTGTGCGGTATTAACACGTCATTAGACATATGCACCAACAGGTGGTGCAGTACTGAATATGAGTTAGTGGTGCTGTTTGTCTCCCCCGGGCCCGGCCGCAGATATCAATTCTGCTTCAAACGAGTGGGAGAAGCTGTATGTACAACAGAATTCATAGCAACAGTGCACACACAGGCAGAGAAGCACACGGGGAGGGGTGTGGCGGGAGAGGAGGCGAAAACGCTACATCGTGGACCGTATCTGTGTCGTGGCATCGACAAAGCGTAATCTACAGTAGCGACAAATCAAGACCCTAACAGAGATCCTCACTGAAAAATAGTTGGCAACACTGGCTGCTACTGCATGTCTGTTACACTATGGTCGAATGTATTAATAAAGCAATCAGTTTATAAAGAGCTACTCCCTCACTTCTTCCAAGGCATAAAGAGTTCCATGGGATATTACAGCTATGGTTGAATCAAAAATATTGTTATTAAAAAGCAAAGCAATGACAGCATTTCATACGTAGTAGATTTTTGAAGAACACGAAAAACAAATACTAGAAATGAGTTTCCATATGTCGTATTACCATGTAGGTAGGTTACTCACCACCAGCCATATTTGGGTCTTGTCGAGTCGATCCGTCAGGTCCTGTGAGAGAGAATGGATCGGTCCAGATAACAGAACAACTGCTTTCATAGTATCACTCATGCGGTCCGCCC
Organism: Oncorhynchus mykiss; assembly: GCF_057628025.1. Lineage (NCBI taxonomy): Eukaryota > Metazoa > Chordata > Actinopteri > Salmoniformes > Salmonidae > Oncorhynchus > Oncorhynchus mykiss. Next base: position 62,796,733 of record NC_143031.1, read on the forward strand.
CATAGACACACCCACAGTAACGGTATGCTCTTGGCAACTGCTCATTTTCGAAAGATGTTTCCACAACGGTGGCGGTCCAAACACTTAAAAGACACACCCAATCCCCTCAGCCCTCAAATGACTGCAGTTTAAAAACTATTTTATTTGTTTGTAAGGGTGTCTCTTTGACTGTAAGTCACATGATGAGTTTGTGGTTCAATAACTTAGAAGACACACCCTCGTCCACTTACTGCTGCATTACCTTGAATTGTTGAAGTTGGTTCCAAAATCTTTAGATTTTGAGCTTCTCAAGGGCTTTGCTGTCCTTGTCGAGAGAATACTGCGCTGCGCGTGAATGGTGCATTGGGGAAATAATGACGTTTGAGTTTTGTCTTAGGTACAGATATCTTTTCTATTTATTCACAAAACATGTTTGTAATTATTTATACCCAACAAGCGGCACCATATATGGTAAATATATTGACTAATACAATCATAATAAAAATTATACTTCAGGCCAACGCAACAGACACCTACCAATCGCTGAAGTTGGATACATATCTCCCTCACTAACTTTAAGCATCAGCTATCTGAGCAGCTTACCGATCGCTGCAGCTGTACACAGCCCTTCTGTAAATAGTCCATCCAACTACCTACCCCATCATATTGTTTTTATTTACTTTTTTTTGCTCTTTTGCACAACAGTATTTTTACTTTCACATCATCATCTGCACATCTATCACTCCAGTGTTAATTTGCTAAATTGTAATTACTTGTAAAATAAATCAAATAAAAAACACTAAAATCATCTTTATACTCATGAAACATAGTGAAGCTGGATGTGGGAATAAAATAAATGTTTTAAATAATGTTAAGAAATCCTACACAGATGTTTAAAATAAAACGTGTGGCTCAACAATGTAGCCTATCTCGCAACCACCAGACACTTCCTCCCCAAGTGCACAGTTAAGGAAGGTGGCTACCCAAAACACGTGCAAACTGATATACGAGAAATCACACGATACAAAAAAATGGTTCCCCAATTTCAACAGTGCACAGGAAACAAGAACGTATCATTTTAAACTTACATTCGTTATAAATATATTGATTTGATCTAAATCCAGCTCTGCTACTCACAACATAAACATTTATTTAAAACATTTAAAGTTAGAAAATCAATGTATGTAGGCTGGCAAACAGTGAGTCTTACATTTAGAGTGTTGGAATAGACTACGAAAACAAATATGAAGTCCAGTACAAGCCTACCAGAACTATTTCTGAATCCAATTGGACTTTTGATATTCTTTAGGAAATTCAATGTATATTCAAGAACTAAGTTGCCTTGTCCTCGTTCCTGTTCTTTCAACAAAATGGAGCTAGTTTACATTCATTTCTGGGGTTGGGGCTGGGTAAGCTGATCTGTGTAAGTGACAACTTCTGCCTAAAGCGAGTAGTGCCTCTGTGTGGATGGACTGGGAACTTCAGCTACAAACCATAAGACCATTTACTGCTTGATCTTTGTTTTGTGAATCGCTTTGGTGCAATTTTCCCAAGTAGCATATGTGGTATATTTTCACAATGCTTAATACAAATCTCAAAACAGATAATCAAAATGGCAGTTTCAAACTCTAAGCACATTTTTTAATTGATTAAGGCTGCTTTTACAATTCCACTAATTGGTCTTTTGACCAATCACACCAAATATTCTCACATCAGATCTTTTTCAGAGATGATATGATTGGTCAAACGACCAATTACTGAACAAAATATCTTAATTTGGCTGCCTGTGTAAACGCAGCCAATGTACAACACAATCATAAAGTAACTTTTCACCACCTAACTTAATCATTGTTTTATCTAGAAATACATGTTGTTTCGCATTGCAATGCATAAACTTATTTTCAAAATGAAATGCTCATCTTACTTTCTCTTCTCATTTGTTAAAATACATTTCACTATTACTTAATCCGGCTGCTCCTAATTGATAATAACTTAACTGGTTTGGGTACTACATATTTTGAGAACTACATAATGAAAATGTATGCTTATAAAGTATAAACATATAAAGTATGATACAGTGCCTTCAGAAAGTATTCACACCCTTTGATTTATTTCACATTTGGTTGTGTTACAGCCTGAATTCAAAATGGATTAAATATATATTTTTACTAACATATTCCACATGGCACAGCATATTTTCTTCAATCAAAACAAACTTTATCTGCCTGTCAGGTATATGTCTCTCAAGGGCAGCATCAGTTTACAGACGGGAGGAACACAGGTGTGTGGGTGAGGGTGAGTGACTGAGTGAGTTAGGGAGTGAGGGTGTGTTGTCTTCAGCTTGTCAACCTGACATCGCCTTCTACCACCTTCCAGACGAAAGGATATTTACTTTTTTCAGGTTCGTTAATTTTTTTGGAACTGTCTTTGTCTCTGATTTTAAGAAACATGAACAATTTGTAGAACTGGATAATCCATTAGATGTGTTGAATATGACAATGAGTGAGTTAATTAGATCCCAGCTAGCACATAATGTTCTGAGATCCATATGTTTCTTAGAGCTTGGTGAGAGCGTGGTTTCCCTGTGGTTATTATGCATCCAACATTCCCATGACATTCTCTACAGGTTTCCTCGTGGTTCTACTTAAAGTAATGTTCTCAAATTGTTCAGAGCACGTTATGAAAACAACGTCCTTCTGTGGGAATTTCAGTACTTCAGCATTAACGTTTTCTACAGGTTTCCCCGTGGTTCTTTTTAAAGTCGTGTTCTCAGAACATTAAGAATATTTCCATTAAAAAAAATAAAAAACCATTAGTAATGTTCAAAGAATGTTATAAAATATATATATATATATACACTCTGTTCTCAGCGTCAACAAAATCCTCTCTGCTATCTTGTTCACGTGTGTTGCCCTAGCCCACTGATCTTAATGAGTGCTTGTTTCCTTTAAATAAGGTATGTTTGAATAGCTTTGTATGAGTAAAGAACATCCTGTTGGGATAGTGGACGAATTCCATGGATAGAGAGCAGAATATCATAGGTATCATAGAATCTCACTGACGCAATGTCCCAATAAAGAAAATGTGTCAGACTGATTAATGCCTATGTAAATTAATTTCTGTGTGTCCTATCTGGGCGTGGAGTTCAAAACAGTTAACCAAAGGTTTCGTTTGGGTCATAATAATGATTTACAAATGAAAAAGTCAGTAGTTCATTGCATATTATGTAATTGTGGATTCGATTCTTTTTCATTTGTAATTCATTATTATAACCCAAATGAAACCTTTGGTTTATACGCGTCTACAACTCACAAGTATTATTAAAAATGTGTAAGAAATTGAAATACATAATATATGTACCCCATCTCAATTTTCACAAGAGACATATTCTGAACTTTTAAACAAAATTGTTAACTCTACACATACTTGTGCTAGGTGTTGGGGAGTTGTCAACACTTTTCAGTAGCCAGCCTCTGAGACAGTGTTAATTTAACTGTAGTTCATTGTGCTAGAAAGTAAGAATTACACTGTACTTGTGCATGTGACAATAAATACACCTATATGTGCAGATATTGATATAATAACCATCATATCGACGTAAACTTGGATTCAGGTGATATGTTGTGTGGTCCTCCCACTATGACTCGGGAAAACATGCAGTTTATTAGGCTACGGATGAAATAAATGATGATGAATTCTACATGGTGGGGAAAGTGCACAGTGATGAGCTTGATCCTGGTTTGACAAATCAAAATAATCCTGTTATTTTTGTCCATAATAATCTCATAATGTATGCTAAACCAGCACTGTATCTGTATCTAACTGTTGGCTAGAGAGCACGTGCCAAAACCAGAGTGGGCACATTCACTATACAGTCTAATGCAAGAAATGTTTTCACAAAACCGTCAGACGCCACTGCTAGCAGCTTATACCTTCTGCACAGATACCAGCCCTGTTTCTAGCCTGGATAATACTCGCTAGTCTACCAGTATTGGACTGTCTCTCCACAACAACGCCGGATTCCTGCCGTAATCCCTGGACCACTACTTCTGATCCTCACAGCTAGCTTGCAGCTAGCTAGCTCACAGCTAGCTTGCACAAACTGTGGTACCCAGTACCGAAGCTATCCCTGAGGCCCACCTCCCGGCCTCCTCAGCTGTTCACCCGAACCCCACTCATACACGGCTAGAGCCCAATACTCCACCGGATCCTTGCTATAAACTCTGGACCTTGGCTCCGGATCACCGCTGCTACTGATTGGATATATTGGCTAACGCCACCGCCACGAAGCTAGCACCAGTTAGCCGTGAGCCAGGCACATCTCCCGGCTAGCAAACTAAATTCCACAATACCTCTTTTGCCAACTGGCTTGGATTCTCTCTCGACACGGCGCCCCGCCGCACCACCACGACTGGTCTGCCGACGAATACTCCATCCGCTGTGCCTTCATCCGGCCTCCGTCGGAGTTGACACTCCTACTAGCCCAGGGCTACTAACTTTAAACGCTGTGTCGCTAGCGTAGTGGCGGCTTCCCTGTTCCATCAACTGTTGCCCCCTGGACACTATGATCACTTGGCTACATAGCTGATGCCTGCTGGACTGTCCATTATTCACGGTACTCCAATCTGTTTATTTATTTTTTATCTGTCGGCCCCAGCCGCGAACTCAGGCTCTGTATGTAGTTAATCCAACCCTCTCTCCCTAGTCATCGCCATTTTACCTGCTGTTGTTGTGTTAGCTGATTAGCTGTTGTTGTCTCACCTGTTGTTTTAGCTAGCTCTCCCAATCCACACCTGCGATTACTTAATGCCTCGCTGTATGTCTCTCTCAAATGTCAATATGCCTTGTATACTGTTGTTCAGGTTAGTCGTCATTGTTTTAGTTTAAAATGGGGCCCCTAGTTCCACTCTTCATACCTCTGATACTCCTTTGTCCCACCTCCCACACATGTGTCCCACCTCCCACTCACCCATTACAACCAGCATGTCCAGAGATACAACCTCTCTTATCATCACCCAGTGCCTGGGCTTACCTCCACTGTACCCACACCCCACCATACCCCTGTCTGCGCATTATGCCCTGAATTTATTCTACCACGGCCAGAAATCTGCTCCTTTTATTCTTTGTCCCCAATGCTCTAGGCGACCAGTTTTGATAGCCAGGCCCTCATTTGTTGACTTCTGTGATCGAAAAAGCCTTGGTTTCATGCATGTCAACATCAGAAGCCTCCTCCCTAAGTTTGTTTTACTCACTGCTTTAGCACACTCTGCCAACCCCGATGTCCTTGCTGTGTCTGAATCCTGGCTTAGGAAGGCCACCAAAAATTCAGAGATTTCCATACCCAACTATAACATTTTCCATCAAGATAGGACTGCCAAAGGGGGAGGAAATGCAGCCTACTGCAGAGATAGCCTGCAAAGTAATGTCATACTTTCCAGGTCCATACCAAAACAGTTCGAACTTCTAATTTTAAAAATGAATCTCTCCAGAAATAAGTCTCTCACTGTTGCCGCCTGCTACCGACCCCCCTCAGCTCCCAGCTGTGCCCTGGACATCATTTGTGAATTGATCGCCCCCCATCTAGCTTCAGAGTTTGTTCTGCTAGGTGACCTAAACTGGGATATGCTTAACACCCCGGCAGTCCTACAATCTAAGCTAGATGCCCTCAATCTCACACAAATCATCAAGGAACCCACCAGGTACAACCCTAAATCTGTAAACAAGGGCACCCTCATAGACGTTATCCTGACCAACTGGCCCTCCAAATACACCTTCGATGTCTTCAATCAGGATCTCAGCGATCACTGCCTCATGGCCTGTATGCGCTACGGGTCTGCAGTCAAACGACCACCCCTAATCACTGTCAAACGCTCCCTAAAACACTTCTGCGAGCAGGCCTTTCTAATCGACCTGGCCAGGGTATCCTGGAAGGATATTGACCTCATTCCGTCAGTTGAGGATGCCTGGTCATTCTTTAAAAGTAACTTCCTCACCATCTTAGATAAGCATGCTCCGTTCAAAAAATGCAGAACTAAGAACAGATATAGCCCCTGGTTCACTCCAGACCTGACTGCCCTCGACCAGCACAAAAACATCCTGTGGCGGACTGCAATAGCATCGAATAGTCCCCGCAAAATGCAACTGTTCAGGGAGGTCAGGAACCAATACACGCAGTCAGTCAGGAAAGCAAAGGCCAGCTTTTTCAAGCAGAAATTTGCATACTGTAGCTCTAACTCCAAAAAGTTCTGGGACACTGTAAAGTCCATGGAGAACAAGAGCACCTCCTCCCAGCTGCCCATTGCACTGAGGCTAGGTAACACGGTCACCACCGATAAATCCATGATAATCGAAAACTTCAACAAGCATTTCTCAACGGCTGGCCATGCCTTCCTCCTGGCTACTCCAACCTCTGCCGACAGCCCCCCCCCCCCCGCAGCTACTCGCCCAAGCCTCCCCAGCTTCTCCTTTACCCAAATCCAGATAGCAGATGTTCTGAAAGAGCTGCAAAACCTGGACCCGTACAAATCAGCTGGGCTTGACAATCTGGACCCTCTATTTCTGAAACTATCCGCCGTCATTGTCGCAACCCCTATTACCAGCCTGTTCAACCTCTTTCATATCGTCTCAGATCCCCAAGGATTGGAAAGCTGCCGCAGTCATCCCCCTCTTCAAAGGGGGAGACACCCTGGACCCAAACTGTTACAGACCTATATCCATCCTGCCCTGCCTATCTAAGGTCTTCGAAAGCCAAGTCAACAAACAGGTCACTGACCATCTCGAATCCCACCGTACCCTCTCCGCTGTGCAATCTGGTTTCCGAGCCGGTCACGGGTGCACCTCAGCCACGCTCAAGGTACTAAACGATATCATAACCGCCATCGATAAAAGACTGTGCAGCCGTCTTCATCGACCTTGCCAAGGCTTTCGACTCTGTCAATCACCGTATTCTTATCGGCAGACTCAGTAGCCTCGGTTTTTCTAATGACTGCCTTGCCTAGTTCACCAACTACTTTGCAGACAGAGTTCAGTGTGTCAAATCGGAGGGCATGCTGTCCGGTCCTCTGGCAGTCTCTATGGGGGTGCCACAGGGTTCAATTCTCGGGCCGACTCTTTTCTCTGTATATATCAATGATGATGCTCTTGCTGCGGGCGATTCCCTGATCCACCTCTATGCAGACGACACCATTCTGTATACTTCCGGCCCGTCCTTGGACACTGTGCTATCTAACCTCCAAACGAGCTTCAATGCCATACAACACTCCTTCCGTGGCCTCCAACTGCTCTTAAACGCTAGTAAAACCAAATGCATGCTTTTCAACCGTTCACTGCCTGCACCCGCACACCCGACTAGCATCACCACCCTGGATGGTTCCGACCTAGACTATGTGGAGTACCTAGGTGTCTGGCTAAACTGTAAACTCTCCTTCCAGACTCATATCAAACATCTCCTATCCAAAATCAAATCTAGATTCGGCTTTCTATTCCGCAACAAAGTCTCCTTCACTCACGCCGCCAAACTTACCCTAGTTAAACTGACTATCCTACCGATCCTTGACTTCGGCGATGTCATCTACAAAATGGCTTCCAATACTCTACTCAGCAAACTGGATGCAGTTTATCACAGTGCCATCTGTTTGGTTACTAAAGCACCTTATACCACCCACCACTGCGACCTGTATGCTCTAGTCGGCTGGTCCTCGCTACATATTTGTCGCCAGACCCACTGGCTCCAGGTCTTCTACAAGTCCATGCTAGGTAAAGCTCCGTCTTATCTCAGTTCACTGGTCACGATGGCAACACCCACCCGTAGCACGTGCTCCTGCAGGTGTATCTCACTGATCATCCCTAAAGCCAACACCTCATTTGGCCGCCTTTCCTTCCAGTTCTCTGCTGCCTGTGACTGGAACGAATTGCAAAAATAGCTGAAGTTGGAGACTTTTATCTCCCTCACCAACTTTAAACATCTGCTATCTGAGCAGCTAACCGATCGCTGCAGCTGTACATAGTCCATCGGTAAATAGCTCACCCAATTTACCTACCTCATCCCTGTACGGTTTTTATTTATTTACTTTTCTGCTCTTTTGCACAGCAGTATCTCTACCTGCACATGACCATCTGATCATTTATCACTCCAGTTAATCTGCTGAAATTGTAATTATTCGCCTACCTCCTCATGCCTTTTGCACACAATGTATATAGACTATTTTTTTCTACTATGTTATTGACTTGTTTATTGTTTACTCCATGTGTAACTCTGTGTTGCTGTCTGTTCACACTGCTATGCTTTATCTTGGCCAGGTCGCAGTTGTAAATGAGAACTTGTTCTCAACTAGCCTACCTGGTTAAATAAAGGTGAAATAAAAAATAAAATAAAACCTGGGTCGTGTTCAATACAAAACCAATAAAATACAGGCTCGCAAGTTGAAATCTGTTCATTTATTACTTCACAAAGAGAAGCACCCCAAAAACATCAGTGAAATCACTTAAAGAGATTCTCCGGTACTTGTGTATACTTTTTAGCCAGTAGTTCTGAAAGTAATGCTCACGAGCCAAAAGTGGTCCCCGGAAATTGCGTACTACGTCACATATGTGCAGATATGTGCACCACGTCATTGCTCGCTCTCTCTCTTGCTCTGCTGTTTGTGCATCTTGCTAACTGTCACTCAAATGGCGAGGGGCTAAAAGCTCATTGGCTGAACCTCGTTGCTAGGGGGCTTTCCCGCGTGGGTGAAAAAGTATGGAAAATGGCGCCACACAGCTTCCAGAAAACAGTCGCTTTCAAACTCTGGGTTTTGTGGCTAATTGAGGCAAGACAGTAATTATGCATGTATGAACCACACATTGACACATCCAACCCAAAGCGGGCGGTTGAAAAAAATACTTATTTGTCATCAAAGTTCCGGAGTATGTCTTTAAATATGACATTTTCTATTCAAAGCCTATTTATAATACATTGTTTTGGATCCTCTTACATTCTCTTCACCACATTGGCCCGCATAATATGATCTTATTATTACAAATGTTATAAGATCAGTGATAATAATGGATGTTCTCACACACAGCGGTGGAAATATGTGAAAGTTGCTGTATTCATAAAGCATCTCAGAGTAGCAGTACTGATCTAGGATCAGGTCCCCTCCCCGTCCATGTTATCTAATTCATTATGATCTAAAAGGCAAAACAGATCCTAGATCACCACTCCTACTCTCATAGTTGGAGAGCAATTGTGATGTGGATGAACCAAATGTTATTTTTCGGGATGCGCAAATCAAATAAATAGCAAAGCAACTCTCAAATCTTAAAAATATCAGAGAACATCCAACAAGCATATGCAGCAAAACTATGGCTTTACATTCTCATAGTGCATTTCAGGCTTCTATAGGTACTACGCATACCCGAGTGCCAGTCTGTTCGTGCTATCATGTCAACTTCTTTTCACTTATTGTCATGCCATGTTTGGCTTGACAATGAGCAATGGAGTTGGCAAGAGCACAAACAGATCTGGGACCAGGCTAGCACAAAAAAAGACTTGCTTCCCAGGCACTTACAATAAAGCACACACATTTCATTTATGAATAATTCAATTCATTATTACATGACAGTATTATCTTTTAGATTCAAGCGCTACTACATACACACTATGTCTCCATCCCAAATGGCACCCCATATCCTATATAGTGTATATAGTGCATTACTTTTGACCATAGCCCCCATAGGGCTATGGTCAAAAGTCGTGCACAATATAAGGAATAGGGTGCCATTTGGGATGTTCTGTACTCTAAATAAAATAGCCTAGAAGCCACAATGTACCTGCTAAATGAAGTCCTGCTCCAATGAGGTGGTTCTACTGTCGTTGTCATGGGGACAGTGATATTGGGGTTCAGGTGCAGCCATCTTACTTCATACAGTACTGTTAGCTAGTAATACAGTTTGTTATATTTGACCTCATGCAGTACTGTTAACTGTAAATACTGTTTTATTTGACCTCATGCAGTATTGTTAACTGTAAATAATGTTTTGTTTTTAAACACTGAACACGGTTGGTTGGTCAGATTCAACCAGCTTTTGGAGTTGATTTGAGCAACACATCTGTATATGATTTTCTCTCATACGGTAATGTTAACTGTAAATACTGTTTAAATTTTCAAGATGGTTGGTTCTCCAGATTGAATCAGGTTTCGACAAGTGTTCTTTCTTTCCCACGTTTATACAAATAAATACTTTTCTGTAAAACTAATCTACAACTCTCTGTAAAAGCTCACGTGTAATAGCTGACCTTAAAGGTTTCGGTGATAGGTACTGATTTGGCATTTCTATATAACTATACAGACATTTCACGTTCCAATTTCATGATATGCAACAAGTTCAATAACATGATTCTCTAAAAACAAAGTTCCATCAATATTGTTACAAACTAGGCTGTGCCTGCACAACACCTCACACACCGTACCACTGTCCTGAACTTAGCGATGATTGGCTGAAATGACAACGGCTAATGATGTCATCTCAAAACCTAGGTTGTGTCCCACATGGCACCCAATTTCCTATGTAGTATACTGCCTTTGAACAGGGCCCATATGGTTCTGGTCAAAAGTAGTGCACTATATAGGAAATAGGGTGCCATTTGGGACTCATCCCACATTTCGGGTGGACACATTGTGATGCACGGAGACATTTCAAATACTAACTCTGGGATGAACACAGGGACATAGCGGTAGTGACCCAGGGTGTGTCCAAACTTTTACCCTATGGGCCCTGGTTAAATGTAGTGCACTATATAGGGTGCCATTTCAGACACAGCCGCAGACTTGACCAAGTGGGCATAGCACTTAGTGGACTTACAATGACAGGTCTGACATGGACATAAAGAAGGGGACACGGGGAAAGATTTCAGGTGGACATAATGACAGGTCTGACATGGACATAAAGGGGACACAGGGAAAGATTTCAGGTGGACATAATGACAGGTCTGACATGGACATAAAGGGGACACAGGGAAAGATTTCAGGTGGACAAAATGACAGGTCTGACATGGACATAAAGGGGACACAGGGAAAGATTTCAGGTGGACAAAATGACAGGTCTGACATGGACATAAAGGGGACACAGGGAAAGATTTCAGGTGGACAAAATGACAGGTCTGACATGGACATAAAGGGGACACAGGGAAAGATGTCAGGTGGACATAATGACAGGTCTGACATGGACATAAAGGGGACACAGGGAAAGATTTCAGGTGGACATAATGACAGGTCTGACATGGACATAAAGGGGACACAGGGAAAGATTTCAGGTGGACATAATGACAGGTCTGACATGGACATAAAGGGGACACAGGGAAAGATTTCAGGTGGACATAATGACAGGTCTGACATGGACATAAAGGGGACACTGGGAAAGATTTCAGGTGGACATAATGACAGGTCTGACATGGACACAGGGAAAGATTTCAGGTGGACATAATGACAGGTCTGACATGGACATAAAGAAGGGGACACAGGGAAAGATTTCAGGTGGACATAATGACAGGTCTGACATGGACATAAAGAAGGGGACACAGGGAAAGATTTCAGGTGGGCATAATGACAGGTCTGACATGGACATAAAGAAGGGGACACAGGGAAAGATTTCAGGAGCAGATTGATAGTCAAAATAATATGGATGTGCAGGCCCCGTGGGCTGGTGGTCTAGGCACATGGATTTGGAAACTGAGGTTCCCTTTCTCCACCATTCCCACTTTGTCTCCTCCTAATCTGTATTCTCCGCTGGATGTACAGACAAAATAAAGACAAGTATAGATACAGGGAGGGAACCGGGAAAGACAAACAAACACTGTCTGATAAAATATTACTACCAGACTGGCTGCTAGGCCTAAATGAATGAAGTGACTGTGGTGTGGTTGGGTGGGGGAGGTAGTTCAACGTTACACCAGCGAATCTGATGGCGAAAGAGATTCCGTTCCTGTCTACTACAGAATACTGAGAGCTGTGCTTCCGGTTGGTTGAAGGGTGACCTGAAATGGTACTAATAACCTTCATGTAATTTTTGGTCATCGGAAATATTATTGCTTAGTTATTGAATTGCCGAACCTCGATTTCCATGGTTTTAATTCAAATAAATATGAGTTAAATGTATATTTTAGGATTTCTTTGGCATGTCATACCTAAAACAGTCATGAGTATATTGAGTGTGTATTTTGATGTCAAATTAAAAACGGATTAAGGGCGACATGGACCCAAGTCCAAACTCTTGTGCACAACATTGTCATCACTGTCCTTGTTGAAAATGACAACCATCAATGTCATCATCATGACGATGGTCTATAATGATATTTTACAATTAACGACGATGATATTTGACTGTTCGGTCAAGATTCTTAGGCTTAATTGCTGAGATGTCCATTAGTATGGTTTTTGGTATGGCCATTTTCTGATTGCCTTAAGGTTTCTCTCTCTCTTTCTGATTGGTTAGCGGCCTCCCTCTCACGCTTCTCCACCTTCTCTCGCATCAGGTTTCTACGGTGATAGATCAGGTATCCAGGCAACAGGAATCCAGCCAATGAGGCAATGAGCAGGCTCAGGTTGATCTGTTGATTGGAGGATAGAGTTAGTCAGAGAAAGAACGTGTTTGAGACATACTTTTCTAATAAATCTCAATTTTCTGTTTCTGTCCATTCACATGAATCAGTTTGAATTAATTTGCCTTATCTCAGTAGTATGTATGTGACCTGTGTGTGTGTGTATGCTCTCCGTGCGTGTGTGTGTGTGTGTGTCTGTGTGGCCTCACCCAGTAGGGGTCTCCTCCCAGGTGTCCCACCATGATGACGAAGAGAGGCTGCTGGAGGAGAGCGAACAGCGCGCTGATCATCGACTGCATCCCCGTCAATGTCCCAAAGTGATTGGACGGATATCTGGAAGGGGCGGGATGTAATGGTTACCTCTCCAATCAAAACTGACTGTGCCATCCTTAACCAAAACAGACACCTTACCTGTAGCACCAATGTTTTGTTAAGATAATGCATATTTTAAAGTTTAAAGTCCCTGTGCCTATTGATATGTAACAGTGTTTTCCAAATTGTGTAACAAACCATTCTCAAAACTCTGACACACACACACACCTACGAATCTAACTGAGACGATCATAGCGTGGGTGTAATGTGCTGGAAAGCAAAAGTCCAACAAAGTGTTTAGTTGACGTTGTAATGCACTTACACGGCAGCATAGAGTCCTCCGGCACAGGAGTGGACGAAACCTCTGACCATGGTGTGGACGATGAAGGAAATTATCTGTGAGGGAGGGAAAGAGAAAGTGGGGTAGTAGGAAAATAAAAGGATAGTTGGGTGGAGAGGAAGAGAAATAGTTGATTTTATTTGAATTTAAAAACACAATACAACCACACGTGGATACTGCTGCATTTCAAAATCATCAAGGATAACACAAACAAGTTCCACTGTGGTCCTCTTGAAAATACATAAACTAAATATATACCCCCAAAAATACATATTCTCATCAATCGAGAGAAGACAGTAAAAGGAATCAAATAGACCAATAACATTCATTAATACTATTATACTTTCTCTTAGCCTGTTCTGTTTTAAAGCATTAACATTTTCTTAAGGTTTGGCCTTAAAACTCCAAAGTGCAGGGATGGGTTTTATTTGGTTACAGCAAACCAAAGATAGATTGTTTTTAAGAACCTGTAGCAGTGTTCATTCCGTCAACAGAAATAGTGACTAAAATAAATCACCTATTTTTCAGTGACACTATAACTGACCAAATAGACCCAGAAAAAACTAAGTAAACACAAAAATTCATTTCAGTTGACTGAAACGAGACAAGTTGAAATTATCTTTGACTAAAATCTGACTTCTAAGTGGACTGGACACTAGATTTTGGAGAGATTGAGAGCTTTTCAGTGATAACGACAATTAATATTAGCAGCACAGATGTGCAGCGCGGTTCTGTTAAGCAGTGTGAAGGACACATCACACCCAGCAAACACAGCCTCCACTCAGGCGCCACCTCTGATTATACACCACCATTCAAAAGTTTGGGGTCACTTAGAAATGTCCTTGTTTTTTAAAGAAAAGCAATTTTTTTTGTACATTAAAATAACATCAAATTGATCAGAAATACAGTGTAGACATTGTTAATGTTGTAAATGACTATTGTAGCTGGAAACGGCTGAATTTTATGGAATATCTACATAGGCGTACAGAGACCCATTATCAGCAACCATCACTCTTGTGTTTCAATGGCACGTTGTGTCAGCTAATCCAAGTTTATCATTTTAAAAGGCTAATTGATCATTAGAAAACCTTTTTGCAATTATGTTAGCACAGCTGAAAACTTGATTAAAGTAGCAATACAACTGGCCTTCTTTAGACTAGTTGAGTATCTGGAGCATCAGCATTTGTGGGTTCGATTACAGGCTCAAAATGGCCAGAAACAAAGAACTTTCTTCTGAAACTTGTCAGTCTATTCTTGTTCTGAGAAATGAAGGCTATTCCGTGCAAGAAATTTCCAAGAAACTGAAGATCTTGTGCAAAGCTGTGTACTACTCCCGTCACAGAACAGAGCAAACTGGCTCTAACCAGAATAGAAAGAGGAGTGGGAGGCCCTGGGTCACAACTGAGCAAGAGAACAAGTACATTAGAGTGTCTAGTTTGAGAAACAGGTGCCTCACAAGTCCTCAACTGGCAGCTTTATTAAATAGTACCCGCAAACACCAGTCTCAGCGTCAACAGTGAAGAGGTGACTCCGGGATGCTGGCCTTCCAGACAGATTTGCAAAGAAAAATCCATATCTCAGACTGGCAAATAAAAAGACAAGATTAAGATGGGCAAAAAAACAGACACTGGACAGAGGAACTCTGCCTAGACGGCCAGCATCGTGGAGTTGCCTCTTCACTGTTGATGTTGAGACGGGTACTATTTAATGAAGCTGCCACTTGAGTACTTGTGAGGCATCTGACGCTCGTCAGATGTGGCAAGGCTTGCAAACTATTACAGACTACAAAGGAAAGCACAGCCGAGTGCTGCCCAGTGACACAAGCCTGCCAGATGAGCTAAATTACTTCTATGTTCGCTTAGAGGCAAGTAACACTGAAACATGCATGACAGCATCAGCTGTCCCGGACGACTGTGTGATCACGCTCTCCACAGCCGATCTGAGTAAGAACTTTAAACAGGTCAACATTCACAAGGCCGCAGGGCCAGGCGGATTAGCAGGACGTTGCGCTGACCAACTGGCAAGTGTCTTCACTGACATTTTCTACCTCTCCCTGTCTGATTCTGTAATACCAACATGTTTCAAGCAGACCATCATAGTGTTCTTGGGCACAGGGACTAAGGTAACCTGCCTTAATGACTACCGACCCGTAGCACTCACGTCTGTAGGCATGAAGTGCTTTGAAAGGCTGGTCATGGCTTACATCAACACCATTATCCCAGAAACACTAGACCCACTCCAATTTGCATACCGCCCTAACAGATCCACAGATGATGCAATCTCTATTGCCCTCCACACTGCCCTTTCCCACCTGGACAAAAGGATGTGAGAATGCTATTTATTTACTACAGCTCAGCGTTCAACACCATAGTTCCCTCAAAGCTCAACACTAAGCTAAGGACCTTGGGACTAAACCCCTCCCTCTGCAACTGGATCCTGAAATTCCTGACGGGCTTCTCCCAGGTGGTAAGGGTAGGTAACAACAAATCTGCCACGCTGATCCTCAACACAGGGGTCCCTCAGGGGTGTGTGCTCAGTCCCCTCCTGTACTCCCTGTTCACTCATGACTGCAAGGCTAGGCACAACTCCAACACCATCATTAAGTTGTGCTGATGACACAACAGTGGTAGGCCTGATCACAGACGAGACAGCCTATAATCAAATCAAATTATATTTGTCACATACACATGGTTAGCAGATGTTAATGCGAGTGTAGCGAAATGCTTGTGCTTCTAGTTCCGACAATGCAGTAATAACCAACGAGTAATCTAACCTAACAGTTTCACAACAACTACCTTATACACACAAGTGTAAAGGGATGAAGAATATGTACATAAAGATATATGAATGAGTGATGGTACAGAACGGCATAGGCAAGATGCAGTTGATGGTATCGAGTACAGTATATACAGTGCCTTGCGAAAGTATTCGGCCCCCTTGAACTTTGCGACCTTTCGCCACATTTCAGGCTTCAAACAAAGATATAAAACTGTATTTTTTTGTGAAGAATCAACAACAAGTGGGACACAATCATGAAGTGGAACGACATTTATTGGATATTTCAAAATTTTTTAACAAATCAAAAACTGAAAAATTGGGCGTGCAAAATTATTCAGCCCCCTTAAGTTAATACTTTGTAGCACCACCTTTTGCTGCGATTACAGCTGTAAGTCACTTGGGGTATGTCTCTATCAGTTTTGCACATCGAGAGACTGACATTTTTTCCCATTCCTCCTTGCAAAACAGCTCGAGCTCAGTGAGGATGGATGGAGAGCATTTGTGAACAGCAGTTTTCAGTTCTTTCCACAGATTCTCGATTGGATTCAGGTCTGGACTTTGACTTGGCCATTCTAACACCTGGATATGTTTATTTTTGAACCATTCCATTGTAGATTTTGCTTTATGTTTTGGATCATTGTCTTGTTGGAAGACAAATCTCCGTCCCAGTCTCAGGTCTTTTGCAGACTCCATCAGGTTTTCTTCCATAATGGTCCTGTATTTGGCTCCATCCATCTTCCCATCAATTTTAACCATCTTCCCTGTCCCTGCTGAAGAAAAGCAGGCCCAAACCATGATGCTGCCACCACCATGTTTGACAGTGGGGATGGTGTGTTGAGGGTGATGAGCTGTGTTGCTTTTACGCCAAACATAACGTGTTGCATTGTTGCCAAAAAGTTCAATTTTTGTTTCATCTGACCAGAGCACCTTCTTCCACATGTTTGGTGTGTCTCCCAGGTGGCTTGTGGCAAACTTTAAACAACACTTTTTATGGATATCTTTAAGAAATGGCTTTCTTCTTGCCACTCTTCCATAAAGGCCAGATTTGTGCAATATACGACTGATTGTTGTCCTATGGACAGAGTCTCCCACCTCAGCTGCAGTTCATCCAGAGTGATCATGGGCCTCTTGGCTGCATCTCTGATCAGTCTTCTCCTTGTATGAGCTGAAAGTTTAGAGGGACGGCCATGTCTTGGTAGATTTGCAGTGGTCTGATACTCCTTCCATTTCAATATTATCGCTTGCACAGTGCTCCTTGGGATGTTTAAAGCTTGGGAAATCTTTTTGTATCCAAATCCGGCTTTAAACTTCTTCACGACAGTATCTCGGACCTGCCTGGTGTGTTCCTTGTTCTTCATGATGCTCTCTGCGCTTTTGACGGACCTCTGAGACTATCACAGTGCAGGTGCATTTATACGGAGACTTGATTACACACAGGTGGATTGTATTTATCATCATTAGTCATTTAGGTCAACATTGGATCATTCAGAGATCCTCACTGAACTTCTGGAGAGAGTTTGCTGCACTGAAAGTAAAGGGGCTGAATAATTTTGCACGCCCAATTTTTCAGTTTTTGATTTGTTAAAAAAGTTTGAAATATCCTATAAATGTCGTTCCACTTCATGATTGTGTCCCACTTGTTATTTATTCTTCACAAAAAAATACAGTTTTATATCTTTATGTTTGAAGCCTGAAATGTGGCAAAAGGTCGCAAAGTTCAAGGGGGCCGAATACTTTCGCAAGGCACTGTACATATTAGATGAGTAATGTAGGGTATGTAAACATTATATTAAGTGTTTAAAGTGGCTAGTGATACAGGTCAGAGACCTGGCCATGTGGTGCCAGGACAACAACCTCTCCCTCAACTTGATCAAGACAAAGGAGATGATTGTGAACTACAGGAAAAGGAGGACCGAGCATGTCCGCATGCTCATTGAAAGGCTGTAGTGAAGCAAGTTGAGATCTTCAAATGTCTTGGTGTCCACATCACCAACAAACTAACATGGTCCAAGCACACCAAGACAGTCGTGAAGAGGGCACAACAAAACATATTCCCCCTTAGGAGACTGAAAAGATTTGTCATGGGTCCTCAGATCCTCAAAAGCTTCTACAGCTGCACCATCGAGGGCCTCCGACCGCAAGCCATCCAGGACCTCTATACCAGGCGGTGTCAGAGGAAGGCCCTAAAAATTGGCAAAGACTCCAGCCACCCTAGTCATAGACTGTTCTCTCTGCTACCGCACGGCAAGCGATACCGGGGCGCCAGGTCTAGGTGCAAGAGGCTTCTAAACAGCTTCTACCCCCAAGCCACGAAACTCCTCAACATCTAATCAAATGGCTACCCAGACTATTTGCACCCCAATTCGGACTCAAGGTTTAGTGACTCGACTACATCACTGGATACTGAAGTATCAAAAGTAAATGTAATTGCTAAAATGTACTTTAAATATCAAAAGTAAAAGTATGAATAATTTCAAATTCCTTATATACGCAAACAAGACCACACCATTTTCTTATTTTTTAAAAAACATTTGCGGCCAAGAGTGTGCAAAGCTATCATCAAGGCAAAGGGTGGCTAGTTGAAGATTTTCTCAAATATAAAATATGATTTAATTTGTTTAACACTTTTTTGGTTACTACATGATTCCATGTGTGTTATTTCATAGTTTTGGTGGTCTTCGCTATTATTCTACAATGTAGAAAATAGTAAAAATATAAGAAAAACCCTTGAATGAGTAGGTGTTGTAGTGGAGAAGGTGGAAAGTTTAGTTCCTCGGCATACACGTCACGGACAAACTGAAATGGTCCACCCACACAGACAGTGTGGTGAAGAAGGCGCAACAGCGCCTCTTCAACCTCAGGAGGCTGAAGAAATGTGGCTTGTCATCTAAAACACTCACAAACTTTTACAGATGCACAATCGAGAGCATCCTGTCGGGCTGTATCACCACCTGGTACGGCAATTTCACTACCCTCGACCGCAAGGCTCTCAAGAGGGTAGTGCGGTCTGCACAATGCATCACCGGCACAAACTACCTGCCCTCCAGGACACCTACAGCACCCGATGTCACAGGAAGGCCAAAAAGATCATCAAGGATAACAACTACCTGAGCCACTGCCTGTTCATCCCTACTATCATTGTAACGGTCTTCTTCCTCCTCTGATGAGGAGTAGTAGGAAGGACCGGAGGACCAATGCGCAGGGTGGTAAGTGTTCATGATACTTTTAATAGAACACAGAAAAATACTAAATAACAACATGAAATAACAAAAAAAAACGAAACAGTTCCGTGTGGAACACACAGACACAGAAAATAATCACCCACAAATCAAGGGTGAAAACAGGCTGCCTAAGTATGGTTCTCAATCAGGGACAACGATTGACAGTCAGCTGCCTCTGATTGAGAACCATGCCAGGCCAAACACAGAAATACCAACTCATAGAAAAACAAACATAGACAACCCACCCAACTCACGCCCTGACCATACTAAAACAAAGACATAAAAAAAACTAAGGTCAGAACGCGACAATCATCCAGAAGGCGAGGTCAGTACAGGTGCATCAAAGCTGGGACCGAGACACTGAAAAACAGCTTCTATCTCAAGGCCATCAGACTGTTAAACAGCCATCACTAACATAGAGAGGCTGCTGCCAACATACAGACTCAAATCTCTGGCCACTAAATAAATTGACTTAATAAAGGTATCACTAGTCACTTTAAATAACGCCACTTTAATAATGTTTACATATCCTACATTACTCATCTCATATGGATATACTGTATTCTACACCATCTACTGCATCTTGCCTATGCCGCGCGCCATCGCTCATCCATATATATATATATATATATATATATATATATATATATATATATATATATATATGTACATATTCTATTCATCCCTTTACATTTGTGTGTTATAAGGTAGTTGTTGTGAATTTGTTAGATTACTTGTTAGATATTACTCCATAGTCGGAACTAGAAACACAAGCATTTCGCTACACTTGCATTAACATCTGCTATTCATGTGTATGTGACCAATCGAATTTGATTTGCTGTCTCTTTTATAACTAATGATTAATAATAGTTAAAGCTCAGAAACCAAACCTATCAATAGGACAAGGCTATGTATGTGTGTGCACATGGAAGTAAGTGACTTATGTTGACTATAGGTTAATGAGGCGATACAAATGTGATGTGACTAAAAATGAAAGGGCATTTAGTCAGCATTTTGACTATAACTAGACTAAATCCTTATTCAACTGACAAATGTGATTAAGACTCAAATATATTTTGGTAAAAATGCTCAAATGACATGTAGCCAGAGTTCTTGTCACAAGGTTCTTATCAGCATTTTATGTTTGTTTACCTGTACAGGGGTCGGTAGGGAGGCATGGTCATGTGACTGTGTTCCTACCTGTATTGGGCCACGTTCAGTAGGGAAATGTTGTGGAACGTTGCAGATCAAAATATCAGAAATAGAGCTGATGTGATTCCTTTTTTACATTTCAGAGAGAGGTAAGTTTGTCTATATAATATATTCCTATCGAAACGTTCCACAACGCTGTGTCCTGCTGAGCGCACCCCGGGTGAGGTGTGTGAGGTAGAGGTAGGGTCATGTGGTTGTCTTCTTACCTGTACAGGCAGGTTGTCTAGCATCTGGATGACTCCGAAGATGACCAGTAGAACGTTGGTGATGATGAAAGCGCGGATGGCATTGGTCAGTTTCTGGATCTTCCTGTCTCTCTTCGGGGGTTCAAGTTGGCTGGAGAGAAGAGGTCAGGGACAAATGAAATAAAAAAGCATCAGGAAAATACCAAGGGTTGTGTTTGTTAGGGAACGCTACAGAAAACATTTAAAAAAATGTTTGCAATGGAAATGTTTTGTTTAATGTTTAATTTAATGTTTTTTTACTCCGTTTTCTTTAGTTAATGTCTAATGAACACAACCCTGCTCTCTCTCAGCATGTCATGCTTGGTCTCCTCTGAATTATTTCTCCCTTAAAGAAAGCTGAGTGACCAATATTTGTCAAACGCTGTCCATCTCTCCATAGGGATGAACAGCTTATGTCGCCAGCTAGTGGTGATTTTGTATTAATGCATCCCAGGCACCAATAGACACATAAAAGGACATGGAGTTTACTAGGGGGGGGGGGGGGGGGGGGGGGGGGCAGGAATGACTAGGTGAATGTGTTTAAAATACCTCGGGCCCAGATATTTTCTTAGTGGGCTGTAAGTGTAAACACTGTCCAATCAGCATGATGGATGAGATGAGTGGTTTATAACCGAAGTTCCTATGTTCTCTCTCTCTCTCTCTCTTGGTTCCGGTCTCTCTCTGTTTCACTCTCACTCCCTCTCTGTCACACACACGTGCATGCACACACGCACACCTCTGGTCTACGTCGCACTCCTTCATCCTCCAGTCCATGATGTAGCCAATCAGAGGACAGGTGAGGAGGCAGAGCAGCTGCAGGGAGCCAAACACTGACGAGTAGAAACCCACTGAGGAGAGGAGACCCACGGTCAGAAAACACACACACGTACGTAGGTGCGCACATACACAGTCACTAAACAGTACAACACACACAGGCCCTCTCGCTCTCTCTCACAAACCCGAACGCACGCACACATTCACAAACACACAACTCTCCACACACACAATGGAATGTTCCAATGGAATGTCTCATTCTCTCACCTTGTTGTTCTGCCTCCATCAATAGATCCTTAGAGGCTGAAAACAGAAAACACACAGAAAGTCATGGAAGTCCCAAATTCCCACCCACTAACATCATAACAAATCACATATGCCATTCTCCTACAACTGTGACCATTCAGTGCCACAGATATTCAAGTCAATTGTTTTTTTACAGCGCATTTCACGTCTCAATATACTTTACAAAAAAAAAAGATTCAGATGTGGCAGACTGACCTCTGCGCTCACATTTTGTGTCACGTCACTTAATATGGGAAACAAAATGTGGGCCATTACCAAAATCAGTCTTGTTTCACCAGGCTAATGTGACAGTGCCCACAACTTAAAACCGTTACAAGTGATTGGTCCTTACGGTGTGGGTCTCCGTGGGTAACCAGGAATTCCAGCATCCTGTTCATGGCGCCCATAAAGAAGATGATGCGCAGCTGGGTCATTGCCATGGTGATGAGACTCCACAGGAAGATGGGCGAGCAGACTGAACTACGAAACGGAGGGCCACCTGTCAGGGGAAAGAAGGGGCGGTGGTAAGAATTAAACATGAGATAATGATACTTGGGTAAGTTACTTTGTCAATTTGTTAACACATTTTTATAAAAAAGTTGAACATATAGATTTTATAGTAGGGTTGAGCTCAATACCGTCCATTGATTCATTCTGGTTGGTGAGTGAAGCCCTGGAAGACCAGCTCTGACCGGTTCTGACCAGTTCCATTTAACTGTATCCGGTTCTAAGCAGTTATGTCTAGCTCTGACTGGTTCTCTAACAAGCTCTATCTGGTTCGAACCGTTTTTGTTGTGACCCTATGCTATTCCTCACCCTGTGTCTGTTCTCCAGGTGGGAGGTGCTCTGACGAGGGATCTGGCTCCTGCTGCTTCGGAGCCATCTTCTCTCCCAACGTGGTCACATGACTGTAGAATCTGTCCCCCGTCACCTTGTCATCCATCACCATGCCACTCAGCTTCACCTCCTTGCTGAGGGAGCAAGGAGAGAGAGAAGGGGAAGGAAGTGAAGTGACGTGAGTGAGTGAGTGAGTGAGTGAGTGAGTGAGTAATTGGAGCAATGGAGAAAGAAAACCTCCCTCTGTAATTCAATGATTTGGGTTACTGTAACAGTCTATAACATTAGAGTTACGTCATGTAATGTTGTGTTATTATAGTAACGTTGCCATGGATACTGACGTGTAGCTGATCTCCTCGGGTGCGGGGAAAGCCTCCATCGGCCAATTAAGGAAGCAGTTGAGGAAGACGAGACCGGCTAGCCCCGACCACACCCACATGATCACCCTGAAGGACACACCTAGATCATAGATCAACTGGAGAGAAGAAACAGAGGGAGGGAGAGAGAGAAGTACGGGAAAGAGTTTAGCAAATTTAACTATAATATATCACAATATCAAATAAAGCCATCACGTAATGCCTTTCTGTGAAACCTCAATCAATCAATCAATCAATCAATCAATCAGCATTTGTCACAAGGTGCTTACCGTAACAAACACTGACCTAAACTCCCAGAGGGAACTGAGGAGTAACTCTCCTACCTTGACTCCAGGGAATGTGACGGCTGAAGAGGCGTAGGAGCCGATCATTAGAGACAGGATGGTGGAGCGCACGTTCCCAAACATGTTGGGTAACTAGGAGACAGAGAGAAGGAGAGAGAGAGGGGAGAGATAGAGATAGAGATAGAGATAGAGATAGAGATAGAGATAGAGATAGAGATAGAGATAGAGATAGAGATAGAGATAGAGATAGAGATAGAGAGAGAAGAGAGAGAGAGAAACAGAAAGATCACAGGTGAGCACAGTGACTTTATTAATTGAGTCCGTGTACAGTGCCTTCAGAATGTATTCATAACCCTTGACTTATTCCACATTTTGTTGTGTTCAAAATGGATTAAATAGATGTTTCTTTTCCTCACCCATCTACACACATTGCCCCATAATGACAAAGTGAAAACATGTTTTTAGAAAAATTTTCAAACTGATTGAAAATGAAACACATCAAATGTACATACAGTGGGGAGTATTTGATACACTGACGATTTTGCAGGTTTTCCTACTTACAAAGCATGTAGAGGTCTGTAATTTTTATCATAGGTACACTTCCCTGGCTGTGTGTTTCGGGTCGTTGTCATGCTGGAAGACCCAGCCACGACCCATCTTCAATGCTCTTACTGAGGGAAGGAGGTTGTTGGCCAAGATCTTGCGATATATGGCCCCATCCATCCTCCCCTCAATACGGTGCAGTCCTCCTGTCCCCTTTGCAGAAAAGCATCCCCAAAGAATGTTTCCACCTCCATGCTTCACGGTTGGGATGGTGTTCTTGGGGTTGTACTCATCCTTCTTCTTCCTTCAAACATGGCGAGTGGAGTTTAGACCAAAAAGCTATATTTTTGTCTCATCAGACCACATGACCTTCTCCCATTCCTCCTCTGGATCATCCAGATGGTCATTGGCAAACTTCAGACGGGCCTGGACATGCGCTGGCTTGAGCAGGGGGACCTTGCGTGCGCTGCAGGATTTTAATCCATGATGGCGTAGTGTGTTACTAATGGTTTTCTTTGAGACTGTTTTCCCAGCTCTCTTCAAGTCATTGACCAGGTCCTGCCGTGTAGTTCTGGGCTGATCCCTCACCTTCCTTATGATCATTGATGCCCCACGAGGTGAGATCTTGCATGGAGCCCCAGACAGAGGGTGATTGACAGTCATCTTGAACTTCTTCCATTTTCTAATAATTGCGCCAACAGTTGTTGCCTTCTCACCAAGCTGCTTGCCTATTGTCCTGTAGTCCATCCCAGCCTTGTGCAGGTCTACAATTTTATCCCTGATGTCCTTACACAGCTCTCTGGCATTGGCCATTGTGGAGAGGTTGGAGTCTGTTTGATTGAGTGTGTGGACAGGTGTCTTTTATACAGGTAACAAGTTCAAACAGGTGCAATTAATACAGGTAATGAGTGGAGAACAGGAGGGCTTCTTAAAGAAAAACTAACAGGTCTGTGAGAGCCGGAAGTCTTACTGGTTGGTAGGTGATCAAATACTTATGTCATGCAATAAAATGCAAATTAATAACTTAAAAATCATACAATGTGATTTTCTGGATTTTTGTTTTAAATTACGTCTTTCACAGTTGAAGTGTACCTATGATAAAAAATACAGACCTCCACATGCTTTGTAAGTAGGAAAACACGCAAAATCGGCAGTGTATCACATACTTGTTCTCCCCACTGTGTCTATTCACAACCCTGAGTCAATTCTTTGTAGAAGTACCTTTGGCAGTGATTACAGCTGTGAGGCTATTTGGGTAAGTCTCTAAGAGCTTTGAACACCTGGATTGTACAATATTTTTCATTATATATTTTTTGTAATTATTCAAGCTCTGTCAAGTTGATTGTTCAAATCAAATCAAATTTTATTGGTCACATACACATGGTTAGCAGATGTTAATGCGAGTGTAGCGAAATGCTTGTGCTTCTAGTTCTGACAGTGCAGTAATACCTAACAAGTAATCCAACAATTTCACAACTACCTTATACACACAAGTGTAAAGGAATGAATAAGAATATGTACATATAAATATATGGGTGAGCGATGGCGGAATGGCATAGGCAAGATGCAGTAGATGGTGTAGAATACAGTATATACATATGAGAAGAGTAATGTAGAGTGTGTAAACATTATATAAATTGGCATTGTTTAAAGTGACTAGTGATACATTTATTACACATCATTTTTAATTGTTAAAGTGGCTAGAGATTTGAGTCAGTATGTTGGCAGCAGCCACACAATGTTAGTGATGGCTGTTTAACAGTCTGATGGCCTTGAGATAGAAGCTTTTTGCATGTTTACTTAATTTCCTTGTTGCAAACAGGATGCATGTTTTGGAATATTTGTATTCTGTTCATGCTTCCTTCTTTTCACTCTGTCATTTAGGTTAGTATTGTGGAGTAACTACAATGTTGTTGATCCATCCTCAATTTTCTCCTATCACAACCATTAAACTCCGCAACGGTTTTAAAATCTCCATTGGCCTCATGGTGAAATCTGAGAATTTTCCTTCCTCTCTAGCAACTGTTAGGATGGACACCTGTATCGTTGTCGTGACTGGGTGTATTGATACATCATCCAAAGTGTAATTAATAACTTCACCATGATCAAAAGGATATTCAGTGTCTGCTTTTTTTTTATTTTTTTTATTTTTTACAATTCTATCAATCGGTGCCGTTCTTTGCGAGGCATTGAAAAACCTCTCTGCTATTTGTGGTTGAATCTGTGCTTGAAATTCACTACTCGATTTAAGATGGGGTAGTCATTCAAAAATCATATTAATCACTATTATTGAACATGCAATTTATGTGATTTGTTAAGCACATTTTTACTCTTTTACTTATTTAGGCTTGCCATAACAAAGGTTGGAATACTTATTGACATTATTATATTATTGACATTATTAAGACATTTCAGCATTACATTTTTTTATAAAATAAAAAAAAAGTTCTACAACCAAGATTCCACTTTGACGTTATGGGGTATTGTGTGTAGATCAGTGACACAACATCTAAATGTAATCCATTTTAAATTCAGGCTCTAACACAACTAAATGTGGGGAAAGAGTGTGAATACCTCCCAAAGGCACTGGAAGTGCTCAAGATGCAATTATACGAAAGTAACACCAGGTGGTGATATGAGCTGATCATCTTTATGGAGAGGATCCTGACACGCAGCATTGCAACACGTATTAGGTCAGTTACTCTGCAGTTTTAGGAGACACATGCTAGCCTGAGGCAGGGGGAATAGCCTTGCTTTGTATTCACAGCCTCTGACTCGGCATATAATATCACAGTGCTGATTTTAGATGTTTTTTGGTTGCTGGCACTTTTGCAAAACTAGCAGTTTAACTTGGAAAAAGGTAGAAAATATGGACATATGGGGTTATGAATAAACAAATACCACACAAGTCGCCTTGTAGATGCCTTCTTATTTTCCTCACTCATTCTCTCCCTCCTCTTGTCTCTGTTGGAGGACTTTGTGCAAGTACTGAGTGTCTGCGTGCCAAAAAAATGCATGTGCTGCTGTGAATGTGTGTGTGTGTGTGAGAGAAATTGTGCAGGTGGCACAGTAGAAGCTGCTGAAGTAATGCCCAACACACAAGACACACGCAACAGCTGTGAATTCCCCCCCCCCCCCCCCTACGCCGTGCCAACGACTCTGTGCCAGTGCCAGCCTATGCAGATAAAAAGGACACACTGATAATAACACACATCACATCAGGCCATGTCAGCACCACTCTCCCTTTGGAAAACTTCCTGTTTATCACAGCGGGCTTTCCTGGTAGCCTCCAAGCCGCCTGATGTCTCGAGCTCACATGAATGTTTGCTGCACGGAGCGGTAATTAGTCAGGCTACTTTGCTGGTATAAACGCAAGTTAAATATAGTGACAACACCATACTGCATTAGCACACTGAGCTTAAATACATACCAGAATTGTGATGAGATTTCTCTATGGAGGCTTAAATCAAATCTTTGTGATTTAAAATTTTTTTTTTTACATTGTATAAAAAAAGTACAGAGACTCAGAGCTGTTTGCACTTCTCTATGTAGATATGCATTACGATTTGAAGTAGCACCCTATTTGCTATGTAACGCACTACTTTTGACCACTATGTAGGGAATAGGGTGCCATTTCGGATGCAAACTGTGTCAGCTCACACTGTGCCAAGCGGAGCTTAAAGAGATTTATCAAACAGCATTGTGTTAGCCTCTATTTAAAGACGGCGCATAACAACCAGAATCTATGAAGACAGCATCTTTGTAAACAAGTTGTATGAATCCTTCATATCAACAATAACTCTGTGTATCCCTTCACTATCTGTTCAATGAGAATCAGAAAATAGGAAAAGGGTGGGAGTTTTCACTCCTTTAAAAAAAAAATAGATTCTCCAGATGCTTGGGCAGTTATCTCTAACAATTAAATGCAACATTGTATAAAAAATAAACAGGAAGAAGCCAAACACACACACACACACACACTTTGACACTCTACTTCAAGATATTTCCTGTTATCCACAACAGTCTCTCTCCCTGTTTCACATCCTTATCACTCCCTCTCCCCCCTCCCAATTTAACCCTGCTGATAGTGACATACTAGCCTGTACCACAGTTTTCCGGACCAAGTGACCCGACCAGAAAAAATCCTACACTCACTATATAGAACCCTTGGGGTTCTGATTAAAGAACCCTACAAAAGGGTTCTATATAGAACCTTAAGGGCTGCTATATGAAGTTATAGAATCATTGTTGGTACTATATGGGAACCTTTTTCTAAGAGTGTAGTTTTAGCCAATAACTAGGGCCTGCAGTTTTCCCTGGTCAGGTCTTGGCAGAGGTACAGATAAAGTCGCCCCATGACCATGACCATTCTCTCTCCAGGGCCTGTAGGTCAGTGTGTGGGTCAGGGCAGAGCTCCAGCTCGTTCTTAATGACCTATCTGAGGTATTCAGGAGCCTCAGCTACATGCCCCCACACACTCTACCATGGACTAACAGACAGAGACAGGCAGACAGAACCAAAGGTTGACATTATTTAGATGGAACGAAAGAGTCAATGACTAGGAGGGAAACGTGTGAGATGTTTGCCATGTCATGCAGGGCTTTACAGTGAGAGGGGTAGAGAGAGAGAGTGAGAGAGAGAGAGAGAGAGAGACAGAGAGAGGGGTAGAGAGAGAGAGAGGGGTAGAGAGAGAGGGGTAGAGATACAGAGAGAGGGGTAGAAAGACAGAGAGGGGTATAGAGACAGAGAGAGGGGTAGAGAGACAGAGAGAGGGGTAGAGAGACAGAGAGAGGGGTAGAGACAGAGAGAGGGGTAGAGAGACAGAGAGAGAGGGGTAGAGACAGAGAGAGGGGTAGAGAGAGAGTGAGGGGTAGAGAGAGAGTGAGGGGTAGAGAGAGAGTGAGGGGTAGAGAGAGAGTGAGGGGTAGAGAGAGAGAGAGGGGTAGAGAGAGAGAGAGGGGTAGAAAGACAGAGAGAGGGCTAGAGACAGAGAGAGGGCTAGAGACAGAGAGAGGGGTAGAGAGACAGAGAGAGGGGTAGAGAGACAGAGAGAGAGGGGTAGAGAGACAGAGAGAGGGGTAGAGAGACAGAGAGAGGGGTAGAAAGACAGAGAGAGGGGTAGAGAGAGAGGGATAGAGAGACAGAGAGAGAAAGGTAGAGAGACAGAGAGAGAAAGGTAGAGAGACAGAGAGAGGGGTAGAGAGACAGAGAGAGAAAGGTAGAGAGACAGAGAGAGGGGTAGAAAGAGAGAGAGGGGGGTAGAGAGACAGAGAGAGAAAGGTAGAGAGACAGAGAGAGGGGTAGAAAGACAGAGAGAGGGTAGGAGGAAGGGTGAATGAAGATGGGTGAACGAAGATGGCTGAACTCGAGAAAAAACAGGGAGCTTGAAAAACAGAATCGGAACACAACATTCTACAACAAAAACAAAAAGAGGAATGAGATATGTCTCGATTGCCCTGGAGAATGTAAGGTCATATAGCTCAGGTACCTCATATTGACTGACTGACGGATTGATGGACGGACGTGTGATTTAGGTCAATGGAACGAAAGGGCCTTTACCACCTGGAACTACTGACACAGACCAGAGGGTTTACAGTGTGTATATATATAGAGAAAGAGGAAAAGAGATATATATATGAGAGAGAGAGAGGGGTAGAGGGAGATAGACGCGTGTCCTTGTGTGTTTTGGGAAGGGGTGGGGGGCAGGGACGAGGCGTGTCGACAGCCCAGTGATCTGATTGGCCGACAGACGTGTGCCAGAATTTAGAGCCAGAAACAGAATAGCATGTGCCGTGGAGACCCTGAACGACCAACACACACACCCACTATTAATCACGTTTATACGCAAAGAAAAACAAAAATACATACATACTATACAGAAAAAAGTATTAATCCTCCCAAAACAACTGCTAACCAACTGCCAACCATATACAGTAATATAGTGTATAATAGCAATAGCTAAAGTAAGCCTTATACAGTGCATTCTTAAGTGGAAAAAGTTTGGAAACACCAAGACTCTTCCTAGAGTTGGCAGCCTGGCCAAACTGAGCAAAAGGGGAAACCTGATTTCCTCTGTGGAGATGGGAGAACCTTCCAGAAGGAAAACCATCTCTGCAGCCCCCCACCAATCAGGCCTTTATGGTAGAGTGGCCATTCTTGGACTCCAAGAATAAGGTTGTAACGTAATAAAATGTGGAAAAAGTCATGGGGTTTAAATACTTTCCGAAGGCACTGCGCAGTGCATTCGGAAAGTATTCAGACCCCTTCTCTTTTTACGCATTTTGTTACTTTACAACCTTCATCTAAAATGGATTAAATAAAACAATTCTGATCAATCTACACACAATACCCATTCGGTGTAGATGGCGACACAATCAGAAGCCTTTATGGGGGTATGAGTCACAGTGGTGCGGCGTGTGTACAGTCGTGGCCAAATGTTGAGGATGACACAAATATTCATTTTCATAAAGTCTGCTGCCTCAGTTTGTATGATGGCAATTTGCATATACTCCAGAATGTTATCAGATGAAGCTGACATGTCAGTGATTCTCTCTTTAGCACAGGTGTGAGTGTTGATGAGGACAAGACTGGAGATCACTCTGTCATGCTGATTGAGTTTGAATAACAGACTGGAAGCTTCAAAAGGAGGGTGGTGCTTGGAATCATTGTTCTTCCTCTGTCAACCATGGTTACCTGCAAGGAAACAAGTGCCGTCATCATTGCTTTGCACAAAAAGGGCTTCAGAGGCAAGGATATTGCTGCTAGTAAGATTACACCGAAATCAACCATTTATCGGATCATCAAGAACTTCAAGGAGAACGGTTCAATTGTTGTGAAGTAGGCTTCAGGGCACCCAAGAAAGTCCAGCAAGCGCCAGGACCGTCTCCTAAAGTTGATTCAGCTGCGGGATCGGGGCACCACCAGTACAGAGCTTGCTCAGGAGTGCATCTGCACGCACAGTGAAGCGAAGACTTTTAGAGGATGGCCTGGTGTCAAGAATGGCAGCAAAGAAGCCACTTCTCTCCAGGGAAAACATCAGGGACAGACTGATATTCTGCAAAAGGTACAGGGATTGGACTGCTGAGGACTGGGGTAAAGGCATTTTCTCTGATGAATCCCCTTTCCGATTGTTTGGGGCATCCGGAAAAGCGCTTGTCCGGAGAAGACAAGGTGAGCGCTACCATCAGTCCTGTGTCATGCCAACAGTAAAGCATCCTGAGACCATCTCTCTCACAATTTTGCCTAAGAACACAGCCATGAATAAAGAATGGTACCAACACATCCTCCGAGAGCAACTTCTCCAAACCATCCAGGAACAGTTTGGTGACGAACAATGCCTTTTCCAGCATGATGGAGCACTTTGTCATAAGGAAACAGTGATAACTACGTGGCTCTGGGAACAAAACATTGATATTTTGGGTCCATGGCCAGGAAACTCCCCAGACCTTAATCCTATTGAGAACTTGTGGTCATACCTCAAGAGGCGTGTGGACAAATTCTGACAAACTCCAAGCATTGATTATGCAAGAATGGGCTGCCATCAGTCAGGATGTGGCCCAGAAGTTAATTGACAGCATGACAGGGCGGATTGCAGAGGTCTTGAAAAAAAAGGGTCAACACTGCAAATATTGACTCTTTGCATCAACTTCATGTAATTGTCAATAAAAGCCTTTGACACTTTTGAAATGCTTGTAATTATACTTCAGTATTCCATAGTAACATCTGACAAAAATATATGAAGATACTGAAGAAGCAAACTTTGTGGAAATTAATATTTTTGTCATTCTCAATTTTTTTGCCATGACTGTACACTGAGTATACCAAACATTAGGAACATCTTCCTAACATTGAGTTCCCCCCCCCCCCCCTTTCTCTCAAAACAGCCTCAATTTGTCGGGGCAATGTGTCGAAAGCATTCCACAGGGATGCTGGCTCGTGTTGACTCCAATGCTTCCCACAGTTGTGTAAAGTTGGCTGGATGTCGTTTGGGTGGTGGACCATTCTTGATACTCACAGGAAGCTGTTGAGCGTTAAAAAAAAACAGCCGTGTTGCAGTTCTTGACACAAACCGGTGTGCCTGGCAACTACTACCATACACCGTTCAAAGGCACTTTATTTTGTCTTACCCATTCACCCTCGGAATGGCACACACACAATCCATGTCTCAATTGTCTCAAGGCTTACTACAAATCATTATTTAACCCGTCTCCTCCCCTTTATCTACACTGACTGAAGTGGGTGACATAAATAAAGGGAACATAGCTTTCAGCTGGATTCACCTGGTCAGTCTATGTCATGGAAACAGCAGGTGTTCGGTAATGTTTTGTACACTCAGTGTATAGTTAGTTATATACATTGAATCTATTTCTATGGTTATAATAACCAACATAGGCTGGTCAGAATCAGATCACCAACTACATTTACACATACTCAGGATTGTACTTGGTGATATGGTGTTGCTAGTGATAGACAACATTAAGAGAGAATACAGACGGCGGAGTTTAAACAAAGTTGACATACATTATATACAACTAGGTAGAGTGAGCATAGAGTTATAAGAGAATGAGCAGATATACAAATACACAGTAGGTATGCGGTTGACATACAGTGGATATACGGTTGATATATACAGTGGGTATGCGGTTGATATATACAGTGGGTATGCGGTTGACATAGAGTGGATATACGGTTGATATATACAGTGGGTATGCGCTTGATATACAGTGGGTATACGGTTGATATACAGTGGGTATGCGGTTGACATAGAGTGGATATACGGTTGATATATACAGTGGGTATGCGCTTGATATATACAGTGGGTATGCGGCTTAAATATGGTTGACATACAGAGGGTCTACGGTTGACATACAGTGGATCTACGGTTGACATACAGTGGGTATACGGTTGATATACAGTGGGTATACGGTTAACATTCAGTGGGGATGATGTTGATATACGGTTGATATACAGTGGGTATGCGGTTGACATACAGTGGGGATGATGTTGATATACAGTTGATATATACAGTGGGTATACGGTTGATATACAGTGGGTATGCGGTTGACATACAGTGGGTATACGGTTAACATTCAGTGGGGATGATGTTGATATACGGTTGATATACAGTGGGTATGCGGTTGATATACAGTGGGTATACGGTTGATATACAGTGGGTATACGGTTAACATTCAGTGGGGATGATGTTGATATACGGTTGATATACAGTGGGTATACGGTTAACATTCAGTGGGGATGATGTTGATATACAGTTGATATATACAGTGGGTATACGGTTGATATACAGTGGGTATGCGGTTGATATACAGTGGGTATGCGGTTGACATACAGTGGGTATACGGTTGATATACAGTGGGTATGCGGTTGACATACAGTGGATATACGGTTGATATATACAGTGGGTATACGGTTGACATACAGTGGGTATACGGTTGATATACAGTGGGTATGCGGTTGACATACAGTGGATATACGGTTGATATATACAGTGGGTATACGGTTGATATATACAGTGGGTATACGGTTGACATACAGTGGATATACGGTTGATATATACAGTGGGTATGCGGTTGATATATACAGTGGGTATACGGTTGATATATACAGTGGGTATACGGTTGATATACAGTGGGTATGCGGTTGACATACAGTGGATATACGGTTGATATATACAGTGGGTATACGGTTGACATACAGTGGGTATACGGTTGATATACAGTGGGTATACGGTTGATATACAGTGGGTATAATGTTGATATACGGTTGATATATACAGTGGGTATACGGTTGACATACAGTGGGTATACGGTTGATATACAGTAGGTATGCGGTTGATATATACAGTGGGTATGCGGTTGATATATACAGTGGGTATACGGTTGATATATACAGTGGGTATACGGTTGACATACAGTGGATATACGGTTGATATATACAGTGGGTATACGGTTGACATACAGTGGGTATGCGGTTGACATACAGTGGATATACGGTTGATATATACAGTGGGTATACGGTTGATATACAGTGGGTATGCGGTTGACATACAGTGGATATACGGTTGATATATACAGTGGGTATACGGTTGACATACAGTGGGTATAATGTTGATATACGGTTGATATACAGTGGGTATGCGGTTGACATACAGTGGGTATACGGTTAACATTCAGTGGGGATGATGTTGATATACAGTTGATATATACAGTGGGTATGCGCTTGATATATACAGTGGGTATGCGGCTGAAATATGGTTGACATAC
Organism: Oncorhynchus mykiss; assembly: GCF_057628025.1. Classification (NCBI taxonomy): domain Eukaryota; kingdom Metazoa; phylum Chordata; class Actinopteri; order Salmoniformes; family Salmonidae; genus Oncorhynchus; species Oncorhynchus mykiss. The sequence goes on from NC_143031.1 coordinate 62,830,756, forward strand.
AGTGGGTCTACGGTTGATATACAGTGGGTATGCGGTTGACATAGAGTGGATATACGGTTGATATATACAGTGGGTATGCGCTTGATATATACAGTGGGTATGCGGCTGAAATATGGTTGATATACGGTTGATATACAGTTGACATACAGTGGGTATACGGTTGACATACAGTGGGTATACGGTTAACATTCAGTGGGGATGATGTTGATATACAGTTGATATATACAGTGGGTATGCGCTTGATATATACAGTGGGTATGCGGCTGAAATATGGTTGACATACAGTGGGTATACGGTTGATATACAGTGGGTATACGGTTGATATACAGTGGGTATACGGTTGATATACAGTGGGTATACGGTTGACATACAGTGGGTATACGGTTAACATACAGTGGGTATGATGTTGATATACGGTTGATATACAGTGGGTATACGGTTGATATACAGTGGGTATGCGGTTGACATACAGTGGGTATACGGTTAACATACAGCCGGTATACGGTTGATATACAGTGGGTATAATGTTGATATACGGTTGATATACAGTTGACATACAGTGGCTATGCGGTTGACATACAGTGGGTATACGGTTGACATACAGTGGGTATGCGGTTGATATACGGTTGACATACAGTGGGTATACGGTTGATATGCGGTTGATATACGGTTGACATACAGTGGGTATACGGTTTATATACAGTGGATGTACACATTTACAGTATCAGTATGAATTTATCTACATGCAGAGAGATGAATAGAGTGCAAATGCAGTACAGTGCAGTTATTTTGTGTACAGTTCAGAGATGGCAGCATGGAGTGCAGTCCTTTAGTCTCTATAGGCCACAGCATGGGGTAAGAAACCTTTCAGGTGCCGGGAGGTTTTGGTCATGAGTGGTGGGAGGAGCTATAGGAGGAGGGGCTCATTGTAATGGCTGGAATAGAATAAATGGAACGGAGTCAAACGTGGTTTCCATATGTCCTTCCAGTTCTCTGCTGCCAATGACTGGAACGAACTACAAAAATCTCTGAAACTGGAGACACTTATCTCCCTCACTAGCTTTAAGCACCAGCTGTCAGAGCAGCTCACAGATTACTGCACCCGTACACAGCCCATCTATAATTTAACCCAAACAACTACCTCTTCCCCTACTGTATTTATTTATTTATTTTGCTACTTTGCACCCCATTATTTCTATCTCTACTTTGCACATTCTTCCACTGCAAATCTACCATTCCAGTGTTTTACTTGCTATATTGTATTTACTTTGCCACCATGGCCTTTTTTTGCCTTTACCTCCCTTATCTCACCTCCCTTGCTCACATTGTATATAGACTTATTTTTCTACTGTATTATTGACTGTATGTTTGTTTTACTCCATGTGTAACTCTGTGTTGTTATCTATCTTTATCTTGGCCAGGTCGCAATTGTAAATGAGAACTTGTTCTCAACTTGCCTACCTGGTTAAATAAAGGTGAAATTAAAAAATGTAAAAATAAAATGTTTGATACAGTTGATACATGAATTCCATTCCAGCAATTACAATGAGCCCGTCCTCCTATAGCTCCTCCCACCAGCCGCTGGTGCGTTCTGGGAACTTGGTAGCTTTGGATATTGTCATTGTTGTGTCCATGTAGAGGAGAAGGATGATGGGGGCGTGTGTGCGTGTCTTACCGTGAGGGAGGTGAAGGTCAGGCAGATTCCTCCAAAGCCGTTGAAGGAGACAGCGATGAAAATGAGGGCCGAGAGTACTGGAGGAGGAAAGAGGAGACAAGAGGACAGAGTGAGGGCGATCTATGTGTGCAGTGTAATGTAATAAGCAGAAGTTGTGTTTAATGTCATTTCCTGTACATTTAGTATTCATTTACATGTGGTTTACAGTTGCTTAGGATTCTTACCTTCAGGGTTATAGGCAGCTCCAGCTATCATGGCACAAGAGAAAGCAAAACACGCACTGCAAGAGAGAGAGAGAGAGAGAGTTGATGATGACTCTGACTGGTGAAGACAATGATGATGACGATGGTTGTGAAGATAATGATTTTAAGGTCACGAAGATGATGAAGATGATAATTGTTTAAATAATATTAATGATGACAATGCTCAATGATAATTGCGATGATGATGATGATTGTAATAATAATCACGATGATGACGATGGTGAAGATGACAATCACAGTGTAGATGATGATGATATACTATTATTATAATGATGATGACGACGATGTTTCCCGTCTTTTACCTGCCGAGGAGGCGGAGTGGGCGTGGCCCGTACTTGTCCATCAGGATACCTAGCGGCAGAGTGGCTGCACTCAGCAGGAAGGAGCCAATGGTAAAGCCCAGATTCAACATCTCTTCCTGGTCCACGCAGCTATGCCAGATACCACTGTCCCACGAACTGATGTTACTGAACACTGTCTCATTGTCTGGGAGGGGGGTGGAGAGAGATGGAAGAGAGAGGGGGGAGAAGGAGAAGGGTAAGGAGGTGGAGAGAGAGAGGGGAGTATACAAGACACAGGAATCCACATGTGCTATAGACATATATTATCTATGGACGTATACAGGGAAAATCCCAAGTCCCACTGGAGTTGAATTGTCACTTAGTCAAGCATTGATATCAGTGGTAGTTAGGATTCACCCCACCGTATCTATGCACAGGTTTATGTATTCCTGGGGTCAATTCCATTTCAATTCCAGACAATTGAGGAAGTACACTGAAATTATCTTAAGTGCTTTTCAATGAGGAACATTTTGAATTGGCATTTGGTCTTCTTTCTGAATTGACTGGAATTGAAATGGAATGGACCCCAACCCTGAAGTATACTATATCCCTGTGTGAGTGTTACCATGGACGGGGACGTACTTATGCAGAGGTGTGAGTAGAAGCCCTCGTTCTTGAGCATGATGAGTAGCGATCCCCAGCCCAGCAGCACAGCAGAGAACAGCAGGTTCTCTATGACCGCAGTCACCGCCATCCACCAGCGCCTACGATAGGCCTGGGCCAGAGAAGGAGCCATCGCTGCTCTGGGGGGAGAGAGAGAGAGAGAGAGAGCAAGAGGGAGAGAGAGAGCGAGAGCAAGAGCGAGAGCAAGAGGAAAGGAGAGCAAGAGAGAGATTGCGAGAGACAGAGGGAAAGGGAGGTAGAGAGAGAGAGAGAAAGGGAGGTAGAGAGAGAGAGAGAGAGAGGTAGAGAGAGAGAGAGAGCGAGAGAGAGAAGGTGGTAAAAAAAAAAGACCAGAGGAAGATAGAGGAGAGAGAGTTTAACATTTAACAATCCCTTCTTACAGAATGAAGTACCGCACACACTGTCCGTAGAGAACTTCAATGTTGCATCAACAACTTCAAAGGTCTACAAAAACTACAAAATACATATCAAAGCAAGAAAGGATGTTTGTTTTTTTTTTTAAAGTATACAGCTACTTTCCTCCTCACTTTCATCTGAGCTCAGAGGGCAACAAAAAGAGAGGAATAGCAATACAAATTCTCTGTGGGATACTACTACTGAGAGTGAGGTTAACCACATGACTGACTCATCATCACCACCATCATCGCAACAACATAACTCTGGTTTCCGGAAAGACGCTGTGATGAATGGTTTCTCTGCCAGTTCTGTTATAATCCCTGAATATGTTGACATTGACTATAAAACATATAAAACATTCTATAAAACATTCTATAAAACATATAAAACTTTCTATAAAACATATAAAACATTCTATAAAACATTCTATAAAACATTCTATAAAACATATAAAACATTCTATAAAACATATAAAACATTCTATAAAACTTTCTATAAAACATATAAAACATTCTATAAAACATATAAAACATTCTATAAAACATATAAAACATTCTATAAAACATTCTATAAAACATTCTATAAAACATATAAAACATTCAAAACATTCTATAAAACATTCTATAAAACATTCTATAAAACATATAAAACATTCTATAAAACATATAAAACATTCTATAAAACATATAAAACATTCTATAAAACATTCTATAAAACATTCTATAAAACATATAAATATATAAAACATTCTATAAAACATATAAAACATTATATAAAACATATAAAACATTCTATAAAACATTCTATAAAACATTCTATAAAACATATAAATATATAAAACATTCTATAAAACATATAAATATATAAAACATTCTATAAAACATATAAAACATAAAACATTACATAAAACATTTCGCTAAGCAAGAGGAGTATCCTAGAAACTCGGGGTTGGGCGGATTACTTGAAAAATAAGATTGTGAACAGTAAAAGAGGTTAAAAGTCATTTGAATGATAAATACTCCAATAGACAGATGTAACAGATCAAATTATTTTATGAGTTGGATGATCAATTGTGCAAATACTTTGAATGTAGACTATTCTAAGTTTACAAAAACACATAGATCTGTCTGTGATGTAGTGCTGAACGATTAACCAAAATGTTGGTTATTTAGCATTTTTGTCAGTTTCAATTGTTTGAATTCCATTGTTTTTTTGTTTTTGTTTTGTGAGCTCAATACGCACATTGCCAGTTCCTCTAGCGATAAATCAGATCAAGCCCGAATTAGGGAGTTTTAGTTTCCAACAGGCGAATATTCTACTTAGTTTAGCGCAGAAAACCTGGTAATTAACTACAATGACCATAGTCCATTGTGCGCCTACTTGTCCGGTCTGTGTGTTTCTTTTACGCCTGCCACATTAGAATGCGTGATCGAGAGCAGTTGCTTTGTGAGGAACTCTACCTGAAAATACATTATCTAAGTGATTGATAATTGTTATTCAGCAGTCATAGAAGTATGCCTTATTTACCCTGAAGATCAGCAGCTAGAGAAGAGATGACTTGGAATGAAACAATAAAGTAGTCAAATATATTATTATTATTATATTATTATATACACAACAACTGAAATATTTCATTCAAATAATGTAACAAGATGGTGGTTAATAAGTGATAAGCAGGAATGGGCTGTCTAACGTCATTTTATTCATTGTTTTATTCTGTGTTGTTACAGCATTCAACGCACATAAATGCATAGTGCATTTAATGTTTACAAAAAATAGTCTAAACCAAAATCGAAAACCGTGATTATTTTTTGAACAATCGAACTGACCCCAAAAAGCACTAAATCGCTCAGCATTGCTGCAAAGGCAGAACGGTAGATTTGAGAGAACTCCTTTCCACTGTAACTAGAGGTTTAGCCGAGTAAGCAGCTGATTTGTGCTTGAGAAGTGAACAGGATGTGGCTGTGTTGACTAATTTCAAAATCCAATTAAAATGTGGGATGATTCAGTTCTCAGTAAGTGGGGGTCTGATGTTTTTTGGTTTAAAAAATATTTCCTGTGGAAAGCAACCAGGGAAAGCAAATGTTGCAGTTTTGGAGATTCCAAATAGATTAGAAAAAAAGGGAAAGGCTTCCATTCCCACTGAAAAAGGTGACTTCAAAGCTGTGTGGCTCAGCACAGCTTTCAAAAACTTGCAATCTCAGTGTGTTTGAGGCAATCACTTGAAGCCCACATCTTGATATTAGATTAAGTAATCCAAAACGTAATCACCTGTTTTTAAGAATGTAACTGTAATCAGATTACTTGTGTTTACATATTTTTTGGGTTGATTACAGTTACTTCAGTTTTGTAATCTGAATACGTAATCCCGGTTACATGTAATATGTTAGTACTAGAAGTCAACCGATTAATCGGAATGGGCGATTAATTAGGACCGATTTCAAGTTTTCATGACAATCGGTAATCAGCATTTTTGGACACTTAAGAACACATTCTTATTTTCAATGATGGCCTAGGAACGGTAGGTTACTGCCTTGTTCAGGGGCAGAACGACAGATTTTTACCTTGTCAGCTGGGGTATTCGATCTTGCAACCTTCCGGTTACTAGTCCAACGCTCTAACCACCTGCCTTACATTGCAATCCACGCGGAGCCTGCGTGGCCGGCTGACTACCTTTTACGCGAGTGCAGCAAGAAGCCAAGGTAAGTTGCTAGCTAGCATTAAACTTATCTTATAAAAAACAATCAACCTTAACATAATCTCTAGTTAACTACACATGGTTGATGATATTACTAGTTTATCTAGCGTGTCCTGCATTGCATTTAATCGATGCGGTGCCTGTTAATTTCTCATCGAATCACAGCCTACTTCGCCAAATGGGTGATAATTTAACAAGCGCATTCGCAAAAAAAGCACTGTTGTTGCACCAATGTGTACCGAACCATAAACATCAATGCCTTTCTTTAAAATCAATACACAAGTATATATTTTTAACCCTGCATATTTAGTTAATATTGCCTGCTAATATGACTTTCTTTTAACTAGAGAAATTGTGTCAATTCTCTTGCGTTCTGTGCAACAGAGTGAGGGTATATGCAGCAGTTTGGGCCGCCTGGCTCGTTGCAAACTGTGTGAGGACCATTTATTCCTAACAAAGACCGTAATTAATTTGCCAGAATTGTACATAATTATGACATAACATTGAAGGTTTTACAATGTAACAGCACTATTTAGACTTAGGGATGCCACCCATTAGATAAAATACCTAACGGTTCTATATTTCACTGAAAGAATAAACATTTTGTTTTCGAAATGATAGTTTCCGGATTTGACCATATTAATGACCTAAGGCTCGAAATTTATGTGTGTTATCATGTTATAATTAAGTCTATGATTTGATATTTGATAGAGCAGTCTGACTGAGCCGTGGTAGGCATCAGCAGGCTCGTAAGCATTCATTCAAACAGCACTTTTGTGCGTTTGCCAGCAGCTCTTCCCTGTGCTTCAAGCATTGAGCTGTTTATGACTTCAAGTCTATCAACTCCCGAGATTAGGCTGGTGTAACCATGTGAGATGGCTAGCTAGTTAGCGGGGTGCACGCTAATAGCGTTTCAATCGGTGCGGGACTCGCTCTGAGACCTTGAAGTAGTTGTTCCGCTTGCTCTGCAAGGGCTGCGCTGCGGCATTTGTGGAGCAATGGATAACTATGCTTCGAGGGTGGATGTTTTTGATCTGTTCCTGGTTCAAGCCCAGGTAGGGGCAAGGAGAGAGGCGGAAGCTATACTGTTACACTGGCTAAAGTGCCTATAAGAACATCCAATAGTCAAAGGAATATGAAATACAAATGGTATAGAGATAAATAGTCCTATAATAACTACAACCTTAAACTTCTTACCTGGGAATATTGAAGACTCATGTTAATAAAAGGAACCACCAGCTTTCATATGTTCTCATGTTCTGAGCCAGGAACTTAAACGTTGGCATTTTTACATGGCACTGTCACGCCCTGACCATAGAGAGCCCTTGGTTCTCTATGGAGTTGAAGGTCAGGGCGTGACTAGGAGGTGTTCTAGTTAATTATTTGTATGTTGGTGTTTTGTATGGTTCCCAATTAGAGGCAGCTGGTAATCGTTGCCTCTAATTGGGGATCATATTTAGGTAGTCATTTTTCCCACCTGTGTTTGTGGGATATTGTTTGTGTATATGCTTGTTGCACCAAGTAAGTACCGTTTTGTTATTTGTTTATTGTTTTTGTTTGAAAGTTTCACTTAAATAAAAGATGTGGAACTCTAATCACGCTGCGCCTTGGTCCGTCCATTTTCACAAGCGTGACAGAATATCCCACCAAGCAAGGACCAAGCAGCGTGTGACGGAGGTAAAGGAGTTTTGGACCTGGGAAAAAATCATGGGAGTTTGTGAGACCCTTTCTTGGAATGGAGACAACAAGGACGGTCGAAGGACAGCGACAACGCCGGGGACCGCGGCCACAGAAACCCCAAGGTTTTTTGGCGGGGAGGCACAAGGGGTGGTCGGCCGAGCCAAAGAGAGAGCCAAAGCCCACCTGGGAGTCGATGGAGCAGTGTGAGGAGGGATATCGGAGAAGGATGTTGGCTAGGAGTATGCTGCAGCGCAAGCGTGCTGAAGAGCGTGACACCAGTCTGGTGCCATCTGTGCCAGCTCCCCGCACTTGCCCTGAAGAGCCAGAGACTGTCAGGGAGGCGATGGAGAAGTTGGGAGAAAGAGAGAGGAGAGCAATGTTATGTAGGTGTGTTCTGCATGGCATCTGACCTGAAGAGCCTGTCAGCAGTCTGGTGAGTCCTGTACCAGCTCTCCGCACCCTTCCTGAAGTGCGTGTCAACAGTCCGGTGCCACCTGTGCCAGCTCCTCGCACTCACCCTGAAGTGAGGCCTCCAGTGCAGCAGGCCTCCAGTGTGCCCTCCCAGTCCGGTACATCCTGTGCCAGCTCCCCACACTCTCCCTGAAGTGTGTGTCACCAATCCAGTGCCACCTGTGCCAGTTCCACGCACCAGGCCTCCAGTGCGCCTCCCCAGTCCCGCTCCAAGGCCGGAGCCTTCCTCTGCTCCATTGCCCAATCCAGGCACGGTGTCCAGTCCAGCTCCATGGCCGGAGCTTTCCTCTGCGCCGGTGCCCAGTCCAGGCACGGCGTCCAGCCCAGCTCCATGGACGGAGCCCTCCTTTGCGCCGGTGCCCAGTCCAGGCACGGCGTTCAGCCCGGCACCATGGCCGGATCCGGGGTCTGGGCGGGGGCTACGATCTGCACCGGAGCCACCACCAACACTAGTCACCCCTACCCTCCCCATTTGGTTTCAGGTTTTGCGGCCGGAGTCCGCACCTTTGGGGGGGGTACTGTCACGCCCTGACCATAGAGAGCCCTTGTTTCTCTATGGAGTTGTTGGTCAGGGCGTGACTAGGGGGCACCAAGTAAGTCACATTTCGTTATTTGTTTATTGTTTTTGTTTGAAAGTTTCACTTAAATAAAAGATGTGGAACTCTAATCACGCTGCGCCTTGGTCCGTCCATTTTCACGAGCGTGACAGGCACATATTGCACTTTTACTTTCTTCTCCAACACTTTCTTTTTGCATTATTTAAACCAAATTGAACATTTCATTATTTATGAGGCTAAATTGATTTTATTGAGGTATTATATTAAGTTAAAATAAAAGTGTTCATTCAGTATCGTTGTAATTGTCATTATTGTAAATAAATGAATCGTCCAATTAATCGGTATCGGCTTTTTTTGGTCCTCCAATAATCGGTATCGGTATGGGCGTTGAAAAATCATAATCGTTCCACGTCTAGTTAGTACGTTATTCTGACCGTACAATAACTGCTTGAAAAAAAACAGGGACAGTTAGTGTAGGTGGAAAGATCTACCTGCAATGAGAGAGAGGAATCAGGGATTGGTGTAAAGAGGACAAAAGAGCTGAATGGTGAGTAGAGTAGTGACCCCTGAATTGACCTTATTGCTGTGTGTCTGACTTCACGCCGTGGACCTATCAGGTATCAAACAGCAGGGACTGACACGAACACACACCCTGTTATTTGCACGTGCCTATGGCACACACGTATGCACACGGCCTGACGTAGTGAGGGAGGGTTAAGAACTCGTAAAATGTGCCTTGTAAAAAAATTGAAATTCTAGTGAGGAGATTTTACTCCTGAGTATAAGTCACAAATATGCATGTTTGCTTGTGGCCAATAGGCATGAAGTCTGTATGCATTAGAAAGTGGTTGTCAGATGTACAGTACCAGTCAAAAGTTTGGACACACATACTCATTCCAGGGTTTCTTTATTTTTACTATTTTCTACATTGTAGAATAATAATGAAGACATAAAAACTATGAAATAACACATATCGAATCATGTAGTAACCAAAATGTTAAACAAATATATTTTATATTTGAGATTCTACAAAGTAGCCACCCTTTGCCTTGACAGTTTTGCACACTCTTGGTATTCTCTCAACCAGCTTCATGAGGTAGGCACCTGGAAAGCATTTCAATTAACAGGTATGCCTTGTTAAAAGTTAATTTGTGGAATTTCTTACCTTAATGTGTTTGTGCCAATCAGTTGTGTTGTGACAAGGTAGGGGTGGTATACAGAAAATAGCCCTATTTGGTAAAAAACCAAGTCCATATTATGGCAAGAACAGCTCAAATAAGCTAAGATAAATGAGTCCTTCAGGACTTTAAGACATGAAGGTCAGTCAATCCGGAAAATGTCAGAACTTTGAACATTTCTTCAAGTACAGTCTCAAAAACCATCAAGCGCTGTCTCTCATGAGGACCGCCACAGGAAAGGAAGACCCAGAGTTACCTCTGCTGCAGAGGATAAGTTCATTAGAGTTACCAGCCTCAGAAATTGCAGGCCAAATAAATGCTTCAGATTTCAAGTAACAGACACATCTCAACATCAACTGTTCGGAGGAGACTGTGGGAACTCCTTCAAGACAGTTGGAAAAGCATTCCAGGTAAAGCTGGTTGAGAGAATGCCAAGAGTGTGCAAAGCTGTCATCAAGGCAAAGGGTGGCTACTTTGAAGAATCTCAAATCTAAAATATATTTTGATTTGTTTAACACTTTTTTGCTTACTAAACTATTCCATGTGTGTTATTTTATAGTTTGGATGTCTTCACTACTATTCTACAATGTAGAAAATAGTAGAAATAAAGAGAAACCCTTGAATGAGTAGGTATGTCCAAACTTTTGACTGGTACTGTACGTGTGAATACATGCCATTCTATCTGTGACTGTGTGTGTAGGTAAAGCAGGTTTGACTGAGGGTCTATTACCTCTCTTGAACACATGCCTGCAGCCAGACTGGGACTCCTGCCAGCTGGGGACAAAAATAGCTGCAGTGGTCACAGACCTAGTGACACTTAACTACACTAGTACACTACATGGGAACACATATATGTTGCACAGAATACCTGGTTATTACAATGCCTGGGGAAATGTTTAAAGGGAAAACACTTTTTCAACATCAAATTGGTCATCTCTAGCACCACCCCAACATCAACATATGAAATCGGCGGGTTTCTTTGTTTGTAGTCACAAAGATAGAAGATACGTTTTTTCCGATGACATCATCCGGAGACACTGATGACATCATCGACTGTGAATCATGTGATTTTAACCAACTATTAGGTTACTTACTACCACATCTACATGACATAAGGATCTTGTACCTGGAACGTGCTCATACTGAACCCAAACATTGGAGAGTGTTAGACTTTGACCTCTAAACCCTGACCTCTCTGCTCCTTATGACACAGAAATGTATGATGGAGTATCGAAGATGACCTTTCTGAACCCTCCAATTCAATTTAGGCGAGTATTAAGCAGACTGGGCTCGGTTCCACGAGGGGGCAAAAGAGAGCTTAGCCCACCTCAGTTGAAACGTGTGCTCCCTCAGTTTAAGTTACAAGTTCCTATATAAAAATAGCAAAAAAAGATCAAATGATTGAGTGACAGGTTGGCGCAAAATCTGTATCTCCCCTGCGCTGTGTCCACAAGCGCCGCCAGGATAATGTCTCCATAGCTCCCTCCACCTCCAACTGTTCCTGACGATCTTGGAACACAGGAGCCGGCCAGGTTAGCCTAGAATCCTACCCTAGCCGCAGGTTTTCTGTCAAAAAAACTTTATTTTAACTGATTCATAGAAAGAGTGGCTGGAATACTCAATATAAGTCCAATGCAAGAACCCAAATGACGCCTCTCTGTATAGCTCCATGTCGGTATGTTTCTTCATAGAAATAGATACATTCTATTATGGTTTTCTTAGAAGCCTATTGGTTGTCGTGCTTGTAAATGGAACTGTACGTATTGGAAACATGTTTATTGTAGGCCGGCATTACTTAATTGATTACGTGGGTCGAATATGATCCACACACGTGCATTGTGCCATATCACAACGTGTTGCTGCACTCTTGAGCGGCATGGTTTTCCATGTTTGAAGTGGGCCTATGGGCCCATGGGCCTATTTGTTTGGCAAGACAGTTGTGCATGGCTGCATCTCACTGTAGTAGAATATGTTTTGGCTATTTGGATCTCCATTTGCCTTTTGAATACTGCGTGTGTTTACTGTTAATGTAACTAGCCTAAATACAGATTGTGTCATCCCTTTATCAATCTGATATTTTGTTTACTATGCTTCCTTGCTACAGTTGTTTTGTTCAGTTCTCAGTCATTCGTTCTTATTCTACCGTGTGTCGGTATTCTAAGCCAAACGGCTTTTCAGTATTTTAGTTTGCACGCATGAATAACTAGGCTACTACTTTCAGCATTTAGTCGGCCTTCTTTTGGTAAGACAGCAGTGTGTACGGCTGCATTCACATAGTGTTATGCACCTATTACAAACAGCCTATCTATCTTGTAGCCTATATTCATTACCAAAATGGCCCTGCTTTAGTGCTGATACAGCGCAGTGGAGATCGGCTATTTTAAAAGCACTCAATCAATGGTCTTGGAGTCTCGGCATTTGAACTTTATGTTTATTGAATTCAATATCATTCCAATGCAAGAACCCACCAAAATTGTAACCCCTCACTGATTTCAACTATCCCTTTAGTCATTTTATACTGGTGCTGGGTCTGAAGTGATGACCCCTTCTGAAGAATCCCCCTCCCCTGTCCATTTTGGTTGATCTCTCTCCCCTTATTATCTCTCTCTCCATCTCTTTTGTCTCTGTCTCTCTGATTCTTTGCACTCCGATGCAGCAAAACAAATAAAGTTGTATCTCAACCTTGAAAGGGCCAGAGGATGGGCCCAAAATGGCACCCAACTCGCTTTATAGTGCACTATAGGAATAGCGTGCCCATTTGGGACACAATCAGAGAGACAGCACCTGCCACACGAGTCCTGTCCACAATGACTGACTGACTGGCTGGTTGGTTGTGTCATGCTCGCTATGATGACGATCACCAACAGGATGTCAGGTCACTTCCAACCATCATTCACCTGGACACAGCAGGCAGCCTTGCGGTTAAGCGTGTTGGGCCAGTAACCGCAAGGTTGCTGGTTTGTATCCCCGAGCCAGCTAGGTGAAAAATATGTCGATGTGCCCTTGCGCAAGGTACTTAACTCTAGTTGTTCTGGAAAGGAGTGTCAGCTAAATGACAAAACAGGGAGATGTGGCTTGATGGTCCTAATTTCAACAGTGCTTGAAATGGGAGCAAGCACAGTTTATATTAGGTTCTGCTGTAAAATGGCGCCGGAGCAGAAGGCAGACGTTTTACGTGCCTCCAAACAATTGTGTTTTTTTGTTTGTTTATCTGCGTTGTTTGTAACTTATTTGTTTACTACTTTTGTACATAATGTTGCCGCTACTGTCTCTTATGATCAGGACTGCGATTACTCACGGACTAGCAGAATCCTTTTACTTCTTTCACGACTCTGACGAGCCCGAGGCGGAGGATATACAGCTCCCTCGGAAACAGGCCCGACCCATGTGATCTGCGTGAAGAGGAGGCGGAAAAAGAGAGGCCGGAGGGCGGGCTGCCTTCTGAGGAGTAGTAGGAGATCTAATAAACCCCCACTCTCCTCAATTCTGCTCGCAAACATGCAATCTTTGGACAATAAAATGGAAGCGTTATTGGGAAGATTAAACTACCAACGGAACATTATAAACTGTAACATCTTATACTTCACGGAGTCATGGCTGAACGACTACAATATCAACATACAGGTTGGCTGGTTATGCGATGTACCGGCAGGATAGAACAGCGCCGTCTGGTAAGACAAGGGGTGGCGATCTATGTATTTTTGTAAACAACAGCTGGTGCACGATATCTAAGGAAGTCTCGAGCCATTGCTCGACTGAGGTCGAGTTTCTCATGATAAGCTGCAGACCACATTACCTACCGAGAGAGTTCTCATCTATATTCTTTGTAGTTGTTTACATACCACCACAGTCAGAGGCTGGCACTAAGATAGCATTGAATGAGCTGTATTCCGCCATAAGCAAACTAGAAATCGCTCACCCAGACACGGTGCTCCTAGTAGCCGGGGACTTTAAAGGCTAGAGCTGCCACTTTCAAGGAGCGAGACTCTAACCCAGAAGCTTATAAGAAATCCCGCTATGCCCTCCGACGAACGATCAAACAGGCAAAACGTCAATACAGGACTAAGATCGAGTCGTACAACACCGGCTCTGATGCTCGTCGGATGTAGCAGAGCCTGCAAACTATTACAGACTACAAAGGGAAGCACAGCCGAGAGCTGCCCAGTGACACAAGCCTACCGGATGAGCTAAACTACTTCTATGCTCGCTTCGAGGCAAGCAACACTGAAACATGCATGAGAGCACCAGCAGGACCGGATGACTGTGTGATCACGCTCTCCGCAGCCTTTAGACAGGTCAACATTCACAAGGCCCAAGGGTCAGACGGATTAACAGGATGTGTACTCCGAGCATGCGCTGACCAACTGGCAAGTGTCTTCACTTGCTGTCCGAGTCTGTAATACCAACATATTTTAAGCAGACCACTATAGTGCCTGTACCCAAGAACACTAAGGCAACCTGCCTAAATGACTACTGACCCCTAGCACTCACATCTGTAGCCATAAAGTGCTTGGAAAGGCTGGTCATGGCTCACATCAACACTATCATCCCAGAAACCCGGGACCCACTCTAATTCGCATACCGCCCCAACAGATCCACAGATAATGCAGTCTCTATTGCACTCCACACTGCCTTTTCCCACCTGGACAAAAGGAACACCTATGAGAGAATGCTATTCATTGACTACAGCTCAGCGTTCAACATCATAGTGCCCTCAAAGCTCATCAATAAGCTAAGGACCCTGGGACTAAACACCTCCCTCTGCAACTGGATCCTGGACTTCCTGATGGGCCGCCCCCAGGTAAGGGTAAGTAACAACACATCTGCCATGCTGATCCTAAACACAGGACCCCCCCAGGGGTGCGTGCTCATCCCCCTCCTGTACTCCCTGTTCATGACTGCACGGCCAGGCATGACTCCAACACCGTCATTAAATTTGCCGATGACACAACAGTGGAAAGCCTGATCACCAACAACAACGAGACAGCCTATAGGGAGGAAGTCAGAGACCTGGCCGGTGATGCCAGGACAACAACCTCTCCCTCAACGTGTCCAAGACAAAAGAGATGATTGTGGGCTACAGGAAAAAGAGGACCGAAAATGCCCTCATTCTCATCGGTGGGGCTGCAGTGGAGCAGGTTGAGAGCTTCAAAATCCTTGGTGTCCACATCACCAACAAACTAACATGGTCCAAACACACCTTGACAGTCGTGAAGCGGGCACAACAAAACCTATTCCCCCTCAGGGGATTGAAAAGATTTGGCATGGGTCCTCAGATCCTCAAAAGTGCTACAGCTGCACCATCGAGAGCATCCTGACTGGATGCATCACTGCCTGGTATGGCAACTGCTCGGCCTTCGACCGCAAACCACTATAGAGGGTATTGCGAACGGCCCAGTACATCACTGGTGCCAAGCTTCCTGCCATCCAGGACCTCTATACCAGGCGGTGTCAGAGGAGGGCCCTTAAAATTGTCAAAGACTCCAGCCACCCTATTCATAGACTGTTCTCTCTGCTACCACATGGCAAGAGGTACCGGAGCACCAAGTCTAGGTCCAAGAGGCTTCTAAACAGCTTCTACCCCCAAGCCATAAGACTCCTGAACATCTAGTCAAATGGCTACCCAGACTATTCACATTGCCCCCTCCACACCACTGCCACTCTGTTGTCATTTGTGCATAGTCACTTCAATTAACTCTACCTACATGTACATACTACCTCAACTAACTGGTGCCCCCGAACATTGACTCTATACCGGCCCTGTATATATTGTTATTTTTTACTGCTTCTCTTTAATTACTTGTTACTTTTATGTCTTATTCTTTATTTCTTTTTTTTTTTTTTTAACTGCACTGTGAGTTAGGGGCTCGTAAGTAAGCATTTCACTCTAAGGGCTACACCTATTGTATTCGGGGGATGTGGATAATAAAACTTGATTTGATATGCAATTCTTAAGCCAATATTCTATAAGAAGTGCTGGAACTCCAGACACAGAAAATGTGAGGAGCCTGTACATAGTACCGGTGTGTTCTGGCCAGATTCAGGCACTGATCATGAGTCATTTTTTGTTAAGTGTGCTGGTAGAACCAAAGAAAAAAAGGGGGAAATAGTTTGGCAAAGAAGTATCTTTCTCTTTCACAGGAAGATGGAGCCCGACAGAAATGGCAGCTCTGCTTCTAGCTCCTACACAACTTCTCAGTATTTTTGTTGGTTGTGTGTCCTCCACCCAGTGCCCTGCCCTAAACTTAGTCACTGTCACTAACTGGCTACCACCCGGTTACTCAACCCTGCATCTTAGAGACTGTTGATCTATGTACATAGACATGGAATCATTGGTCACTTTAATAATGGAACACTGGTCGCTTTAGTTATGTTTACATACTGTATTTTAATCAAAGCCATCCTATTCACCTATTGCTGTATATATACTATTCTATCCTATATATTCTAGATATGTACAGTATGTGGATAGAATATTTAGTATGTCTATTTTTTTATATTCAGAAATATATAAATATTCCTAAAATATATACTCCTAATATTTATATATTTCTGAATTCCATTCTTTTACTTTTAGATAAGTGTGTTTTGTTGTGAATTGTTAGATATTACTGCACTGCTGGAGCTAGGAACACAAGCATTTCGCTACACCCGCATTAACATCTGCTAAATATGTGTATGCAACCAATAAAATTAGATTTGATTTACAAGAGAATTGGAAAGCATCATTCTAAGAAACTCAGCAACTTTTGGAGGACTGTGGAAGTCAAAATGTAATCATAAACAAGCACTTTTATCAACTTCCACTACACTCCAAGAGTTGCTGAATTTCCTATTCCTGATTTAGGCACCAGCTAAGGCAGAGTATATACACTGAGTAAATACACAATATTTAAAACCAGGGGTGGTAAAACCGCCCCACCTCTCTCTCTCTCTCTTTCTGTCTGTCACTCTCCCTCTCTTTCAGCTGTTTCCACTCGTGCTGCCTGTCCGTGGGTGGTGGACGCGCGTGACCCCTCCTCGTGCTCCCGTGTGTGCGCACTGACAGCTGCGTCCAGGTGTCACCGGTGGTGCCACCTTTTACGTGCACAGCGCATAGATTACGCATGGATTGCCCAGTACTGTTTAAGTATACAAAGTTGATTATAAACAAACTACTGGTCACCCTCCATTATACTATTTTTATGGCCAAACAATACCTGAAACGTGGGAAGGGCATTGTTTTATGTATATAATTAGCGCCAAACACAATACTGTCAACATATTAACTTTAGCATTGTGCAAACGGATATAAGATTATCCGTGTCACTCGGTCTACAAAAAAGTAATGCACATTAATAGGATAACAAATGAAAGATTATGAAAAATAAAAAATGGGGGGGAAAAAACTAATATACAAGTATTGTGCCATGTGCGTAAAGTCAAATTCCTCTTACCAGACACACAAAAGATCAGCAACATATCTGAACATGCACAAGAAAAAAATGGAAATTACTTACTTCAGACGCTAATCCCTGAAATAATTTATATCTATGGTAAATTGTTTATTTCCCTTCTTTAGTGAAAAAAGGCGGGATTTAAACTGTTTGTCTGCTGCGAACACGTTACACAGTCAGTCACTGTGGGTCTTGTGAAACTTCACTACATTCAGTTAGTTCCTCGTCACAACTTCCTTACATTTGTATGGCTTTAAACCCCTCCTCTCTCGCTCTCTCCTTCCTAAAGTCTATATAAATGGACCCCCACCCACCCACCCACCCACACCGCAACGAGTTTCCATTTACGTATAAACGCAGCACGCTCAGTTGTCAGTGGTACTTTACAGCCTTAAAATAGAAACCTTGTTACACTGCGCCACCTTGCGGCGAATACTTAAATACAAACACACTAACAACATAATACGGAGACGAATTTTTCTTGATCAGGGCCCAGGCTTTAACCAGGACCCAGAGTTGTTCCTGGTGAGGTAAGCTGACATCAGGGTTTCCCAAACTCGGTCCTGCCCCGCCCCTCCCCTGGGTGCACGTTTTGGTTTTTGCCCTATCACCACACAGCTGATTCTCATCATCAAGCATTGATTATTTGAATCAGTTGTGTAGTGTGAGGGCAAAAAAACAAAAGGTGCATGCAGGGGAGGGAGGTCCAGGACCGAGTTTTGGAAACCCTGGCCTACATGGTGAGGGGCCATATTGAGACACACCATGGCTTTACAATGTGAAAAATACCCTAACCAGAGCCATGTATTTAAATACATGGCTCTGATCCCATGTGTCAAATTAGAAACCACAGAAACATAAATTTAAATTAACAATTTTATTGTTGTTTTCATCCCATAGAGCATTTCCCATCTTCCATAAATGAAATAGCAGTAGTGTGACAGACGGCAAATGGTACGATTTACAATAAACTAAATACATTCCCACCTTAATTTAGTCTCAAAAAAAGATATTTGTTGTTCAAATAACTCCACTGAATGTTCATTTCTTTGAAGTCATTACATTTTGTCAAATTATTTTGCTTACTGGTTTCAGATGAAGACAGAGAGCACTCTGTCAGAGCGCCAGTAAAGAAACGGAGAGATGGAAAGAAAAGACCTCTCAGCATCTCTCCCTCATCCCTCTCTTTTGTAAAGCCACCCTCTCTTCTCCCTAATCCCCCCCTTTTCCACTCCCCTAACATCTATTAATGATTTTAATGACTCCCAACATTCCCCCCCCACCCTTTACTACATTCAGAAAATAAAATGACACCCTCTAATTCTTTACAGGCACAGTAGGGGCTCTACAGACACCACAAGGACAATTAATTAAATCAGAATTACCATAATAGTTCTATCAATCATAATAATAACAAAAAACAATGTTGCGTGTGTGTGTGTGTGTGGGGGGGGGGGGGCAAATAATTAGTGTTCCCAACCCTAACAAACCCACTACTACAGGGAAAGTGATATTGCTGTCCACATGAGCAGACTACACAACTTTGTATCTTTAGTTCATGGTGTGATGTCACAGTGGCTGTTAGACTATCAAAACACACTGCCAACTAGTAGTAGAGTAGCCTAGCTAAAATATGATGCAATTCCTCAGCCTGACAACAATGAGTCGTCATGATTACACAGAGAGACAAGTCTACTGCTTCTAGGCCTACATGAGGATTGTGACGTCGTAACTTTAAGGATGCAAGTCCAAACTGAAATCATGTGTAGGACATTAGAATGAATCTGGTCACGCAAAAAGATGACAAGCCTGCACCTAACCTGGACAGTTTTAGTTTAGATCAACAGTCAGCGTGTTGGAGGAGGATGAGTTTGAGCAAGGCACAGCGCATAATCGCTAATCTTGATCACATAATGAGTAGTTATTTAGAAAGCCAGGTGATTTGGAGATCAGTGATTCTGAACAGTCCAACTGCAATGCACTAGTAGTCAATCTCAAACATGCATGATGACAAGGAGACAAAGGGTATGATGTCATAAAGAGTAGCCAACCTTTATCAGAACATGGAGACAACATCCATTCTGTAGCAAAGAAGTTAGGCATAGAAAAATATCCAACAGAAAGAAAAGAAAAACACATAATTCAGTGTCGTGATGTATTAATAAATATGAATAATGCAGTGAAAACTAACGTAAAATCTAACTTTCTTTCAAAATTCAGCTCTGCCAGCGCATAACCCTAAGAAATACACATTAAAGAAGTATTCTGCAGTACTCTTCCCTAGACAATTTGATGACATCTAAATTAAATCAAATATTTATTGATTGATTTCTGAAGATGGCTGGAGTGTCGGTGTGGCCAGTCTGACTGATGCTAGAAGATTCTTTATCTCTGCCTTTCTCTCTCTCTTCATCCAGTCATCCCTCCATTCCCTAGACTGGACTGAAGAAGCTTCTTTCTCCCTCACTTTCCCACCTGTCACCTTACAGGTAGAGAAACTGGAATGAAATGTATAAAGTACTCTGTTATAAATCATCTATAGACAGTACTTTCCCTTTCAAGATAAAAAACAACAAAAAAACACAACTCATTCTGAGCAGCCAGAAAGCTTGTTTGAATCAACTACAAAGTTGCGTTTCTTTCTGGTTTGTCTCACATTGTAAAAAACAATGTTGTCAAGGGGCTATGTGAACCTAAACGTGCATTCTTTCTGCACAAGAGGAGTGGTACTTTCAAGACTTATTCAGGTAACTTGCTAAACCAGGCTTGATTGAATAGGACCTTGAGTTTTGGAAAATCCCTCACTTACGGTCAGGGCCCATATTCAAAAAGGCAAGAGTGCTGAGCTAGGATGTATCAGTGCTCTCCTCTTCACTATCCCTCTCTTTCGCTCACCGTCTCAGATTGTTCACCTTACATCCCACTAAAAATGTATTTTTTAAAATTCTCTTTCCCTGCACTCCATCTTCATTTCTCCTCAACTTGCTCCCCTATTTATGTTATAGTTCCTTTGCTTTCATTCATAACCCAACCCCCCCCCCCACCCCCACCCTTCCCTTCACTCATAGAACATGTTAGTAATATCAGAGTCCAGGCTGTAGATCCAGACCAACAGGGGGAACGACATTAAAACGAATGACCAGGACACGCCCTTGAACACCCTGCTCACAGCGGCAGTCATGCCCCCTGACCCTTGACCCCTCCGCCGGCGCTCCCGCTCCTCCTCCTGGCGCTCCACGTCGGTACCCGGCTCGATCCAGTTCCGGGCCAGGAACTTGAGGGCCTCGTCCATGAAGATGACTGGAAGCGACATCTTGAGGACCACAACCCACTGTGGCCACGACAGGGGGCGGATCTGGAACACCACCTGAATGGGAGAGAGGGGGGGGGGGGGGGGGGGGGGGGAGAGAAGGGGAGGGGGGTGGTTAGACAATGAGATAGAGAGCACAATATAATGTAACACACACACTTCCCTGTGCAGCAGTGGTAATGTTTTAGATGTTGTCTAGTCTTAGTCATTTTGCCTAAAATATCAGTCTTGGTCCCATTTTTTTACATTTGAATAATGATTTAGTTTGTCAGAATAATGAAAACAATTTTAGTCAACTAAATGCCCTTTCATTTTAGTCACATCACATTTGTATCGCCTCATTAACCTATAGTCAGGCGCGAAAATCTGATATCAACTTGGAGGAGACAATTACATGACATTTTCTCAAGAGCAATTCCTGAGGGAGACACCAAAAGTGGTGCTGTAACACATAGCCTACGGGATAGAAAATCAAGCCATTCTGTGGAAAAGAGGGAGGCGTGGCTACGTTGGTTGCAGAACCTGTAAATAAAATTCAGTGGGAGGATTCGAGCAAGACTACAAAAAAATGTATATACTTTTCTATAACCTACTCAAGAGAGAGAAAAACATAGCTAGGCTGTTGTTTTACTATTAAAGTCAATGTTGTTATTGTTTTTAATTTCGTAAAATGAGCTTGTGTTTCTTAACCAGGCAAAGGGTAACTAACTACAAGGTTAGCTACGAGGAAGCAAGAGTCGTCAGCACGATGTGTATAATCGGAGGGGAGCAGTGCCCGTCATCGCTTGATTATTATTATTTTTTTATAAAATCGGCCGATTAATCGGTATCGGCTTTTTTGGTCCTCCAATAATCAGTATCGGCGTTGAAAAATCATAATCGGTCGACCTCTAATCTGTGCTGCTATTATTGATTGTGCACATCAATGAAAAGCTCTCAATCTCTCCCAAAATTATTGTCCAGTCCATTTAGTGGTCAAATTTTAGTCACTGCGATAGTTTCTCTCGCTTTAGTCAACTGAAATGAAAACTAAATGAAAATTATTTAGTTTTTTTCCTGAGTCTATTTAGGCAGTTATAGTCTCGTCAATTGCCACTGAAAAATAGGTTTGACTAATATTTTATTGTTGTTGACAACATTATGCCAGACGCACTCACACACACACATACTTACAGGCAGGGGGTCAACGTAGAGGATGAGGAAGTGGAGCGCCATGGAGAGACAGATAGCTCCCACCAGCCAGGGGTTGGACCAAGGAGGCATCTTCAGCAGGGACTGGTTTTCTGACAGACTGAGGACACACACTGCGGAGCTCAGAAATGGACCAGAACAAGCTCAAAAGAACTAAACGAGAACTAAACCCGTTCTGTGACGCGTCATAGATAGTGATCTCTATGACTGACGCCAAGTACCGCACGGGATTATGGGAGTTGTAGTTTTAGTAGCATACCTGTTGAGGGCGTTGCACATCTCTATGGTAACGAGCACAGACAGGGCCATGGTCATGGGGTAGGGTGACTCGAACACCGAGCACTGAACCCCCGCAAACTCCCCGTGGCCTTCACCGCACTGGAGATAGTGAGACTGCGAGGAGAGAGAAAGAGCGAGTGAGAGGTTAGACACGGTAAAGTAAGAGAAGTGAGAGAAGAGAGGGATGTGTTCTTACCAGTTGGTAGAAGGAG
Source organism: Oncorhynchus mykiss (assembly GCF_057628025.1). NCBI lineage: Eukaryota > Metazoa > Chordata > Actinopteri > Salmoniformes > Salmonidae > Oncorhynchus > Oncorhynchus mykiss. The sequence continues at coordinate 62,853,067 of NC_143031.1, forward strand.
AGTTTGGGTCCATCGTGTGCTGCCATGAACCACCAGGCTGCAGCTCCTACTGTAGCTGCTCCGACGTAGCCTGAGAGAAAGGTCAAAGGTTAGATGTGTATATTCTCGAATCCCAGCTGATATTGTGATGTAAATCAATCGTCCACTAAGGTTATTTGTATAATGCTTTTTACAAATACATTTGTCATAAAGTGCTTATGAGGCTACATCTGCAAAGTATACAATAACCCTGTCTGCTCGTAATCTATAACTTCATAATGCGGTATCTGCCACAGATATAGAAACAGATAAACCAGATATACTCACATCCGACGATGAGGTATCTGCAGAAGAGCCATCTGGAGATGAGAGGCTCCTTGGGAGAGCGTGGGGGGCGGGACATGATGTCCAGGTCGGGGGGGTTGAAGCCCAGAGCGGTGGCCGGGAAGCCGTCTGTCACCAGGTTGACCCACAGCAACTGGACCGGGATCAGGGCCTCGGGCATGCCCAGAGCAGCCGTCATGAAAATACTGGAGGGGAGAGAAGGAGGGGGAGAGGGGTTGGGATGGTGAGAGAGAGGGAGGTATACAATATAATAATTCAGAAATCCTCTCTAACTGTCCCAGACTACTATTATCCCTCAAGTTAATCCCTTCAGCCATCTCTCTTTTTTAAATTGTCCTTCTCTATTGTCACCTGACCTAAAGCATACTCCTCTCCTAAATGTGCACCTCTGTTCTGTTATCCTTCCCCTTTATTAAAAACAGTAATCCTGCACTCTTCCTCCCTCGTTTCCATCCTCTAACCCATCCCTCCAGTACCACTTCATCCCCCTCTCCTAAGAAGTATCCTTTAAACTGTTTCATTTAGTTATAGATTGCTCTCCCCTTCCTCTCTTCCACTCCCTCTCGTCCCCCTATCCTCACCAGACAACCTCTCCTATGTTGGAAGAGATGAGGTATCGTATGAACTGCTTCATGTTGTTGTAGATGGCTCTGCCCTCTTCTACAGCCGCTACGATGGTAGAGAAGTTATCATCAGCTAAGATCATCTCTGAGGCGGACTTGGCAACAGCCGTGCCTGAACCCATGGCGATCCCGATCTCTGCCTTCTTCAGGGCTGGCGCATCATTCACTCCATCACCAGTCTGGGGGAGAGAGGGATGAAGGGATGGGAGCGAGCAAGAACACGCCGGGAGTCAAAACAGGGAAGAAACGCATGAAAGGCCCCACACAATGCAAACATGTCTTCTCAATGCAGAGGAAGAATGTTACCGATGACAACAGGTCCGTCATTCAATTGAACAGTACTTTTTTATTTTTTAAGTGTCAGAGTAGAGCTCTAGACAAGAACACTGCTGCCAACAGAGAGAGATACACACACTCACACAACCTCACCATGGCTGTGATGTCATCGAGGCTCTGTAGGTACTCCACGATGCGGCTCTTGTGTGTGGGTTCCACACGGGCGAAGCAGCGTCCGGTACGACAGGCCTGCCTCTGGAGGTGGGGGGGCAGCTCGTCAAACTCCCTCCCCGTCAGGCCCCCTGAGAACGGGTCGTCCCTGCCCGCCTCCTCCTCCTCCTCCGTGATGATGCCCACGCGACGACAGATGGACATGGCCGTGCCCTTGTTGTCACCTGGGGGGGTGCCATGAGGTAAGAGGTTAGATGGAGAGATGACACCCAGCAGGCAAAACGGTTTGAAATCGCGTTATTAGGGCCGGGCCGATACCAGTATCGGGATACTCGTTAGTATCTTGGCAAGTAAACAAAACACAAAGTGAGGAAAAAAGCTGTAATGTCACATTTATTTCCTTTCCCAAGCTAAAGCACACAATATTTGAAATACAGCAGCTTTTTAAAGGACAAAACAGTTTGGTCTGCATCGTGTTTTCATTTTTGACATTGAAAAAAAAAAATGCGATACTGATATCGTCCCAGCCTTTCACATTATAATATCATTTTAAGGTAGATAAGTGTGAGGCTAGAAATTCTGTTCAGTTGACTTTATTGAATCCCCTTGGATAATGCGTCTTGGGTCTCCCCATCCAACGAGCATGTATCACAACACAACAAACAGAGGGAGTGAGGGCAAGGCGTGTTTTACCTGTGATCATGATGACGCGGATGCCAGCCTGCCGACACATACGGACCGCACCAAGCACTTCCTTCCTGGGGGGGTCCAGCATCCCCACGCAGCCCACGAAGGTCAGGTCCGACTGGGGGGGGGGGGGGGAAGGCATTGTTGTTTATTTAACACTAATCAAATAAAACTGTATTTGAAGTGCCTTTACAAACCGCAACACTTTACAGTCAAAAAGTTATAAAATAAGAGATAAATAGGCAACCAAAAAGCAATACAAGAGATTAATAAAAGTGCATAATTACACAAAGGATACATAAAATGAGTTAAAAAACCTAAAAAAAAAAAAATTCAAATCACCCACCTCGTAATCAGCGAAGGTGGCCGAGTTCTCCAGGTTGAGAGAGCGTATCTCGGGAGGCGAGTCCCGGGTCGCCATGGCGAGGCATCGGAGGGTGTCCCGCCCCGTGGCCCACTCCCTGACGGTCCCCTGGAGCTGCTCCCGCCCCGCCGGCGTCATGGGCACCCGCGCACCCCCGTTCACCCGAATCCAACGGCAGCGCTCCAGCACGCTCTCCGGAGCTCCCTGGGAGAGAGACGACAAGACATACAAAGTGAGGAGATGGTGGACAGAGAGTAAGAGAAAGAACTCAGAAGAAAGAAGCACGTAAGGAATAGAAATGACAAGAAAGAACAGAAAGAGAAAGGGGGGATAGAGAAGTGGATAAGTAGGAGTGAGACAGAGACACACAGCTGACCTTGACAAACATCTTGGCCCCGGAGGCAGAGCGGCTGAGTTTGTTGGGAGAACAGAACACTGACATGGACTTCCTGTCACGGGAGAACTCCAACGTCAACTCCTTCCTCATCAACTGTTTAATCACCTGATGGAGAGAAGGATAGAGGGAGAGAGAGGAGATGTATCATTCAATCACTCTGCCAGGAAGTAAATTAGGTCAGCACGTCTCAATGGTACACACACAGGTTATTTTTATATTACAGACACACACCGAGCAGCAGGCAGTAGCTCTCTCGACGGCGGACAGTCCTCTGAGGTCTGTGTCGAACACGTTCATCTTCTCCACCAGACAGCACAGGGCCGTCTCCGTGGCCTCGCCTACCTTCTCATACACACCCTTAGACTGGGACACACACCCCCACAGGTTAAGGGTCAACAAAAATGACATTATTTGAATGTATTATTTCAAACAGATGCTACTGGACTGGAACAAAAGTAGCTCTTCAGGACCAGAATTAAGAAGTGTCTGTCCATGGAGTTGTGTGTCGTGCAATGATTATGGTTGGGGCAGCAGGTAGCCTAGTGGTTAGAGCGTTGTGCCAGTAACTGAAAGGTTGCTGGATCGAATCCCCGAGCTGACAAGTTAAAAATCTGTCGCTCTGCCCCTGAACTAGGCAGTTAACCCACTGTTCCCGGGTAGACCATCACTGTAAATAAGAATTTGTTCTTAACGGTCTTGCCTAGTTAAATAAAAGGTTACAATTAGGTGTGTTATCGTGTGCAGTGGCTACAGGAAGAGCCATTTAAATTGGTGTGTTATGGTGTACAAAGTAGGCTGGAGCTGTTCTCACCTCGTTGTAGTCCAGAGAGGAATCGTTACACAGAGCACAGATAGAGGCCATCTCCACCAGGCCCTCATACTGACTACACTTCACCACCGTCTCATCCTTATACCTGTTGGAGAGAGAGAAGGACAAGGGAAATAAACAGAGGGAGAAAATTAGGGAAGAGACAGAAGGGTGGATATGGAAGATGATAGGGTAAGAGAGAAAGGGAAATAAGGCAGAACGAGACCAGAGAAAGAAAGTAGTGGAGGAAGGGAACCAAATATATAACCGATAACATTTCTCAGCATCTTAAAAGGTCCTGTTTTGGTGGGATGGAGTTTTGGCCTGCCTGGTGACGTCACCAGGCGGTAAATGAGTTAATACACCAATAAGAAAGAGTTCCAAACCCCTCTGCCAATAACAGCTAGTTTTCATTTTTCCTCTCCCCACTCAGACAGTCACAGCAAAATTGGGGATGAGTGATTCATCATGACATCTAGTGCTTTCAAAACAACTGGGAACTGCCCAGAAAACGAGGTCAAATCATGATGTCCCTGATCTTCAGGTCAGAATGTTGGAGCTCTAGAAAAATGCCAGAGTTTCTGACATGGAATTTCATTTTGGGTGACCATTCAAAGCTATTTTTCCCAGTTGTCTTGAACAGACTGAAGTCAGATATTTCCAAGTTCCCAGGTGTTTTGAACGTGGCAATCATCAGTTAAGGGTTAAAGGTTAAAGGCACTCACACTTCCCCTTCTGGGGCGTAAGTAGATCCGGTCACCGAAAACTCACTCAGGGCGCATCGCTCCCCTGACACACTGTCCACAACAAATATCTACACACACGGTTAGAAAATACACTCAATGTCACAAACAGTAAGGTTAGGTCAGCATCAGGCTGAGTGTCAATCAACATGCCAAACCATTCCACTTTCAGGTCAGCTCCTATCTCAATTTTTACTCTCCCTCCCTCTCTCACCTGGTGGACAGACATCTGGTTGGTGGTGAGGGTGCCAGTCTTATCGGAGCAGATGACGGAGGTGCAGCCCAAGGTCTCCACAGAAGGCAGACTGCGGACGATGGCGTTCTTCCGGGCCATGCGTCTGGTCCCCAGAGCTAGGCAGGTGGTGATCACAGCGGGTAGGCCTGCAGGGGGGGGGACCAAGATTGAATAGGGTGAAGGAACGGTTAAATATATGGTTCCATCATGGTTCTTCCGAGTCATGTAACAAAAGTACACTGGCTGATCAATCTACTGTGTTTATCAAGTTACAGTCTACATGGACACAGATAGGAGCTTTGTTTTATTTAACTCGGCAAGTCAGTTAAGAACAAATTCTTATTTACAATGACGGCCTACCGGGGAACAGTGGATTAACTGCCTTGTTCAGGGGCAGAACGGCAGATTTTAACTTGTCAGCTCAGGGATTTCATCCAGCAACCTTTCGGTTACTGGCCCAACTCTCTTAACCACTAGGCTACCTGCCGCCCCAAAAGATAATTCATTTTGGTTTCATATGGAATTTAGATTGCTCAAAATAGAATGGAATCATGCTCTACTTTGTGTGTTACAGACAGACACAGAGGTTGGTTCCACCACATACCCTCAGGGATGGCAGCTACAGCCAGTGCCACAGCGATCTTGAAGTAGTAGACAGCCCCTCTGAGCCAGCTCCCACCGTGGACCGGGTCATTGAAATGGCCTACGTTGATACCCCACACTGCCACGCAGATCACTGTGATCACCTAGAGGGAGAGAGGGAGCCTGTTATCACAACACTGCAACTCACAATACAGCTGACAGATGAAATAAAAAGAATGAGGGAAAGAAAGAGCAAGAGACGAGAAAAGGGAAAATAAGGAAAGTCCTTGTACCTTGGACAGCTGTTCTCCAAACTGGTCCAGTTTCTGCTGCAGCGGTGTTCTCTCTGGGTCTGTAGCAGCCATCTCATCACGAATCTTCCCGATCTCAGTCTGCACCCCAGTAGCTACCACCACACCTATAGCCCTGCCTGCCGCAATGTTGGTGCCCTGGAAGAACAACGATACAAAGCCCTGTGTTGGTTGACAAAGCCCCATGTTGGTACTCTCTACAACATGAGTTTGATCTGTAAAGCAGCATACATTGGCATTGTGCTACCAGCTCATTTCCCGATCAAAGACACGGTAATAACACCGAAAAATGATTCAGGGGAAAATAATGTATGTATAGGTGTGGTGGTAGCAGCTGTATGTATGTATGTATTACCCAGTCAGCACAAGACCAGAAAGATGTATTTCCAACGTTTTGTCAAAGACGTTTAAAACATAGGGCAAATGTATTAGAAATCATCAATTGTGTTTTTGACTATGTTGGTGGCGTGGGGATCAACGACATGCATCCCACACATACGGTATCTCTTGGTGATATACAGAACAGTCTCAGTTCCAGTATATGGGTGTAGCTCTAGTACCAATACAGATGATGAGTATATTAACCTGGAAGACAGTGGCCTCGTAGCTTGTTTACCTGACTCTTTAGAACTGTTAAGTAGATATCACATAGTATATTATGTGTTTGTGTGTGTCCTGTGCAAACAATGCGAGTGATGTTTTATTCAACAAACGGTTGAGTCACACCTTCGACACTCACATCAAAGCATCACAGTGCGCTCACAGTGCGCACACACACACACACACAGTTGTGTGTTCTGGTTCCTCTCTCACACCATGTCTCCCATTAGATCAATAAACCACACACACACACAAACAAACAAATGTGCTGGTCTATTTCTAATCAGATAATGACCCCCTAAAATACACCCACCCTCCTCCACCACCACACACACTTACAGAAAACAGCATGTTTTTCTTGTCCTGGTTGACGGCTCGCGGGTCAGGCACTGGGTCTGTGTGTTTGATCACGGACACCGACTCCCCCGTCAGGATAGACTGGTCCACTCGCAGCGTGGTGGAGCGGATGGAGGTCAGCCGGATGTCTGCTGGGACTTTATCACCCACTGGGGGAAAACAGGGCGGAGGTGATGGAGACGGTTTTTCAAGCCAAGTTCAAGTCTTACATAGCTGAGGATAAACACAACATGGCCAGAAGTATGTGGACATCTCTTCAAAGTATTTCAGTTACACCCATTGCTGACAGGTGTATAAAATCCAGCACACTGCCATGCAATCTCTATAGACAAACATTGGCAATGGAATGACCCGTACTGAAGTGCTGAGTGACTTTTAAAGTGGCACAGTCATAGGATGCCACCTTTCCATCAAATCAGTTAGTCAAATTTCTGCTCTGCTAGAGCTGCCACGGGCCACTGTAAGTGCCGTTATTGTGAAGTGGAAACGTCTAGGAGCAAAAACGGCTCAGCCGCGAAGTGGTAGGCCACACAAACTCACAGAACGGAGCCTCCCGAGTGGCGCAGCAGTCTAAGGCACTGCATCGCTGTGCTTGAGGCGTCACTACAGCCCCGCTTCTGATCCCAGGCTGTGTCACAGCTGGCCGTGATCAGGAGAGCCATGAGGCGGAGCACAATTGGCCAAGCATCGTCCGGGTTAGGGGAGGTGTTGGTGCAACACATTGGCGCGGCTGGTTTCCAGGTTAAACGAGCAGTGTGTCAAGAAGCAGTGCGGCTTGGCAGGGTCGTGTTTCAGAGGACGCATGGCTCTTGACCTTCGCCTCTCCTGAGTCTGGAGGAGAGTTGCAGCTATGGGACAAGACTAACTACCAATTGGATATCAGAAATTCCCAGAAATTAGGGAGAAAAAGGGGTAAAAGTTCCCAAAAATGATAAAAAGAAAAACAACTCGGGTGGAGGCGGTTATAGCAGCAAAAGGGGGGGGACCAACTCCATATCAATGCAAATTTTGGAATTGGCATTTTGGAATGAGATGTTCGACGAGCATGTGTACACATACTTTTGGTCATGTCGTGTGTTTGTTGTTGAAAAATAAATATGGGTTTTAATAAAAACTCAACGAAAAACAAGCAAACTTATTAGAACGATTCACTGTCCTGTTTATATGGTGACAACGTCTGTGGCGCGCATGCAATGCAACTTCTGAAAAAGTGTGAATGCAATCTGTAAGATGGTTCCAATATGTATATTAAACATATGGACATACTCCCTTTCTCTTTATATGGGACCGTTGTCCAGCTACTGTATTTAGACATAGTCTACTTTTAAATTAAGTTGTTTCGCTTTGTTTAGAATTATTCAGTCTCTTTTTAGGCCTTATCAATAATGAATGTAATCTTGCTTATTGACATTTAGCATGTCCAAGCGCAGCCATAATGCAACTTACAGTAGGCCTAGCCCCTATTTCAGTGTGAATTCTATGTATACGTTTTCACATTGAAGACATGCAATTACTTAGAACAATGTGAACTGCAAACAGGTTCAAGTTAACATACTGTATATTGCAAAGATGGGACAAGTCTACATGTTGTTATTTTGTTTCTGTAAGCTGTTTAACAAACTAGAAAACGGACTAACATTGGAATTGGAGTTGATTCCAAGGCAATACATAAAAGACTGTACATATTTAGCCATGGAGCACGTTCTGATTGACCAGTGAGGGGCCAAGCCTCGACACACCCAAAATGTATTTATTCATCAAAACCCAGCCCTTTCGCGTCCATGCCAGCACAACTATGGTTGTGAAAATAGATATTTTTTTCTGACACTGCTAGCGCTTAGATTGACCATTGTGTTAAGTTTGTTCAAATACAGCCCATAATACCTTAGAACAGCGAAACTAAATCCCATCATCATATTTCCTCATAAAAGTTTTTTTTTTTATGAGCTGTCAATCAACCAAATTCATTGGTAAACATTTCAAACCCTGCAAGGTCATTGGCTCAAAGGGATAGACAGGCAGTGATGTGATGATTGATGAGATAAAAAATAAAATTAAAAAAGTAAATGTTTAACAATCCTCCATGGATGAATCCCAAACAGCACCCTATTCCCTAACTCTGGTCAATATTAGCGCACTATAAAATGGAATAGGGTGCCATTTGGGACACATCCCCAGTGTAAACTGTGATTGGTGTCACAAAGTTCCCATGCTCTTTAAGCCAAACATCGCCACAGTGAATCTCTCTGAGTCACACACACACAAATAAAAACACACTCAGCCCCCATTTCCTCTGTTACTTCTTTGAAGCTCTAAGAATAGAAACGGATCGCCTTGAGGATTCGACGATTGGAGCGGTCTTAACCCTTCGAGCTGTGTTGTCGCTAAGTCGCACAGAAAATTGAAACTGACCCGCAAACTGCCTTTTCAGTCAGAAATGTGTAAATAGTTTCGAGAAAATATTTGACCCCGTCTGGCGACATTCCCAGAGCTTAGCAAGATGCAGTGATATTGGGTATTGTAGGCCTCAACTTGATTAAAACTTAATTTCCAATAAAACCTTTCTTTGATTTCCATGATGCTGCGAGGGGAAAAAAAACAAACCCATACAGATTAAAATATTTCCAAGGCTAACTAAACATCTTATTTTTGGAAGTTTAAACAACTAACTCAGTCAATAATAGAACACTTTGTGTATGGGATTTGCTAAATGGGATTTGTAGTTTGTTTCCCCTACATGCCTGCCACCTCCACTGTGTCTCCACTCCCCAGGTATGTATGTACAAGGGACCTTTGAGGAGTTACAGAATTTGTCGTTTTTTCCCCTACCTGCTATAGTACCTCAATAACATGTGTTTTTTGGGAGTTGCTGTTCTATAAAGAACACTAGAGGATGGTGAGATGTTTTTGCCTACCTGCTACAGTACCTCAACAATGTTACCAGTCATAGTGTAGAACACTGTGGTCCCTTGATGGACTCTGGGATTTGTAGTTGTTCTGCCTACCTGCCACCTCCACTATGTCCCCAGGTACGAGGTCCTTAGCCCGGACCCTCTGGACACTCTTCCTGTCCTGTCGGTACACCTTCCCCATCTCAGGCTCATACTCCTTCAGCGCCTCTATTGCATTCTCAGCATTACGCTCCTGGAAACACACATGTGAATGAACACACATCGTCGCACACATTAATAAATGTGTTTATACATGAACACACACACACTAATGCAACATGTCAAAATACTGTGTGACTTTACCTGCCACACCCCAACGATAGCGTTGGCGATGAGGATGAGGAGGATGACGAAGGGTTCCACAAAGGCTGTGATGGTCCCCTCCCCTTCCTCGAACCAGGCAAGAGTCTGTCAGAAAAGAGAGACAGGTTAAAGAAGAACTTGTTTTCAAGAGCCAAGAGAGTATGTGACAGGGATGGTAATATTGTGAGGATATAAAGAGTGGATAGGAATGCTCAGAGCAAAATATAGAAATAGTTATAAACATATGTCTGAATGGCATTGGGTAGGCTGAGACATTTATTGTAAAGTTACAGTATTTACTATAGTGTTTGTTTAGGTGGTCTTTCTGTGTGTGTTAGTGTGTGTGTCCTTACGAAGGAGATGCAGGCAGCCAGCAGAAGAATCCGAACCAAGAGATCCTCAAACTGTTCCAGGATCAGTTCCCATAGCGACTTCCCTGGAAACACAGATATGGAAAGAATGTAAATGCAGGGGAAAGAGAAAGAGAGAGCGAACAGGGCGAGATAATGAACATCTTACCTTCTTCCGCCGGTAACTCTGCATCATGGAGTTCAGAAATTGAGAGAAAGAGAGAGAGAGTTATAAACATGGTAATAACATTGCTACTATCACTCATCACTGTGAATATCATCATCACATTACTAAACATAGGCCTACCTTGGGTGTCATTACTTTATAGTAATCATTGAAACAATTGAATACTTGTGAGAGTAAGAGTCTGCCGTTTTTTTATTTAAGGGTGAAATAGGGGTCAAGGGTTAGGTTTGCGTCCAAAATGGCACCTATTCCCTACATAGTTCACTATTTTTGACCAGAGTCCTATAGGCCCTGGTCAAAAGTAGTGCACTGCATAGGCAGTGTCATTTAGGTCACGCACTAGGACTGTGACATACCGTTTGGGCCCCATCTCTCCTTGCTTTTCCTCAGCTGTTCGCAGCTCAGGCCTGTCGACTCATTCACACAGAAATACCCCAACACCTCCTCGACTGTCTTAGTATGGGCATTGTCCATCCCTGAAAGACAGCGGGATGGTGAAAGGGAGGGGCAGGAAGATGGAGAGGAGGGAGGAAGGATGATATTGGGGAGAAAAAGAGAGAAAGTGAAGGGGGACTAACGTCAGTAGGCTTACATAACATTGAAACTTAACTAGTGAAAATAAAATTAGGAAAAAATAATAGTGTACTCTCCATTCTATTCATACTCTCACTGCAGTGAATGAAACATTACCACAATATGGGGACGAACTTGATTCTGTAAATACGATAATGTTGAGTCGGAGACCGAAATAACGCCTGGGGACGTTACAAAAGGAGCCTAGAGAATCAGGTGAGCAATTGCACCTGTTGCATGTAAATTACCTTGATTTACAGCACCTGTTCGCTAGGGGATTCAACAAGACATGATGCAATAAACTTAGCAACCCCATAATATACTATAAACGTGAAGCCTCCTTTAAATGCATTTAGCACAATGTATCGATGGTTCGAATAAGACCCAATGTCAGAATCTCAGAATGTTCTTGAAATAATCATCTTCGCAGCATCCAACGCAGGTCACATTATTTTACAAATAAAATAAAAGCAAAGTTTGTTGATATACAAAGATAAAGTCTTGTTGACGAGCTTTTAAATATCTGCATTGAAGGTAAATGTTCCCTTCTAGGCCGATCCGCTGCGACGCCTTCAATACGCTAACGTTTGCTAACTAGCTAAATGGCATTCTCAGAAACGGTAACTAGCTAATAATCTTGTTTGTACAGGACGTTTGCGCTCTAATAATGAAGGGAGACTTACCAGTACAATAAATATCCCGGTATTCCGTTGACTAACAACTAATTCAGAAACGTTGAGTAAATAACACAATATCAACACGAATAGGATTAGAAAACTACAAAAAGAAAACGTTAATTCCAACGACGATTTGAGAAATCGATCTATATTAACTGCTCGGCTATTTCTCTCCCACTGGATCACTAGCTAGCTAACGTTACGTCCTGAAAAATTATAAGGAAGGCATTGTCATAGAATAAGTGATTTTTCTTCAAGTACCACTAAGGCTTGTTGGAGGCGTATTCCTCTACTTTTGTATTTGATTACAGCACCGATGTCGTGCGCTTTAATCCACCCGCTATGTCTTAGCTATCTAAATAGCCGTCGCTTTATTTAATGCAAGGCCACAGAATTATACAGTAGTGCTTCAGTCGCAGAAATCGTAGGAGCAGAAGTTAGGCCAATTAGAGACCTGGGATTTAGACTGAAATGGCTGTACATCGAATGAGATTGCAACAACTTCTATAAACCCGCCTACCGGTGATTTGCTGCAGGAGGGCGGAACCCCAACCTTGCCCTTGGCTCAGCGCTTGACCAATGAACGTGCTGTGCGACAGTCGTTTTTCAGATGATTGACTTTTTTACAACTCAATGGGTTCTGCAGGACACTCGATTCTCGTTGCCCCCTGACCAATAGTAATGTCCGTCAAGCAAAACAGGCGGGACGTGTATTTAAAGGTAAAGCGGATAGCTTCCTCCCCCCAACGCCCATCTGTCACCAGAATACCGCTAATAAGTGACGTGAAATATCGGACTCTTACTAGAGTTCCGACTTTCCGACCTGAAGATGACTGACATGATTTGAGTTCCCAGTTGTTTTGGACGGGGCATGTCTGATCGCATATGTGCTTAAGGTACATATGTGGTCAGACATTATGTTCCCCAGCAACCCACATCCTCCCTCCCTCTTTCTTTCTCTCTCTCACACACACACACCTACCTATCTGCTCTGTTAGACGTCACGTTAACAGCAGTAGGCTATTGCTCTTCTGATGCAACACATTATCCTACATCATTTATTCTAGGCTATTACTCAAATCACATTTTATTTGTCACATGCTTCGTAAACAACAGCTATAGACTAACACTTACGGGCCCTTCCCAACAATGCAGAGAGAAAAAATATAAATAATAGAAAACTACACAATGAGAAACGATAACTTGGCTACATAGCTACATATACACTGAGTATACAAAACAGAACACCTGCACATTCCATGGCAGACTGACCAGGTGAATCCAGGTGAAAGCTATGATCCCTTATTGATGTCACTTGTTAAATCCACTTAATCAGTGTAGATGAAGTGAAAGAGACAGGTTAAAGAAGGATCTTTAAGCTTTGAGACAATTGAGACATGGCTTGTGTATGTGTGCCATTCAGAGTTGCTGGGTTGTTCATGCTCAACAGTTTCCTGTGTGTATCAAGAATGGTCCACCACCTAAATGACATCCAGCCAACTTGACACAACTGTGGGAAGCATTGGAGTTAACATGGGCCAGCATCCCTGTAGAATGCTCTCGACACCTTGTAGAGTCCATGCCCCGATTGAGGCTGTCCAGAGTTCTAACGATTACTGTGTAATAGAATGTGTCACTGTCGACACAACATAAGCAGGTAATAGCAACATCTGACTGTCCCTCTCTCTCTCTCTCTCTCTCTCTCTCTCTCTCTCTCTCTCTCTCTCTCTCTCTCTCTCTCTCTCTCTCTCTCTCTCTCTCTCTCTCTCTCTCTCTTCCTCACTCTGGTACATATACAATTTAAATGTATTAGCTTGAAATGGGTTACCTATACAAATATGTATGTAAATGTCTCAAAAGAGGCAGTGGTGTGTGTGTGTGTGTGTGTGTGTGTGTGACAGACCTAATAAAAACTGATATTTTTGTAGAGAAGGGCATTTTAATAAAAACGTGTGGTGTGATGGTTAGCAGTCAAACCTGAACTAAACAAAAGCAAAACCACCTGAACTTTGGACATTCTACTTTTATCTTCTCTGTCTCTCCTCTTTCCATTTTTCACAATGGATAGTCACTCGACAGACTGAAAGACAAAACAGTACGAAGACAATATTTTAACAACAAAATATGACAAATGTATCATTTCTCATTACTCTTATGCACAACATTACATATGATACTGTATGGCTGGAATACATTTGTAATGGTCCAGAATCAAGTGTGTGTGTTTATGAGAGAGTTGTCTGTGTGTTTTTTACTGTGTGTGTGGTGTGTGTACACCCATCTAGCACCTAAAAGGGTTCTTCGGCCTTCCCCATAGGATAACCCTTTGAAGAACCCTTTTTTGTTCCAGGTAGAACCATTTTGGTTTCCATGTAAAAACCCTTTCCAAGGAGGGTTCTATATGGAACACAAAAGACTTCTACCTAGAACCCAAAAGGATTATTCTATGGGGACAGCCAAACCTTTTTGGAACCATTTTCTCTAAGAATGTCCATGCATTTGTGTGTGTAACAGAATGTGTGTGCATCTGCTTGTGCGTCGTGTCTGTGCTATTCTGATCATAGTACCAGTGTGTGTAGTCTGTGTCTGCGCTAAACGGCATATATCTGATCTCCCGAGGGGGGTTTAACCCATGCTGTGCAGCTCTCTCCCACCGCTGCAAACGGCTGATACCTGAGAGAGAGAGAGAGTGTGTGATTACAGTGGGATTAGAAATGCTACTGTAGATCATATAGCACTATGATATACAGGAAGGAAAACAATTGGATTGGATTAAAACAATTCACAAAGCAATATGAAACAGGAGAGGAAACAGTAAAACAGTACAATATAAAGGGACAGTGCAAAGATGAAAAATTGGCGCTCCACCGTGCTGAATATTGTTATTATGAACAACAGTATTAAAAATGTGTTGTCAGATAGTTAATAACACCGTTTGCTGCAGGGTCCACACCGCCAGTCCTGGTCAAACTGTCTCAGCTCCTGCAGCTCTTTCTCTCTGGCTGTGAGGGGGCGCAGCTCATCGTGTGATTGGACTCGGAAGCAGGGTTAGAGTGACACCACCATGACCAATCACAGAGCTGGGGCATTAATAGTGGTCGATTGACAAGTTGAGTTGGATCACTGAATCACTAATTTCCTCTCTAAAGACAAATACAACTATTGTACAAACAGATTGAAATTCGTAAATTATTTTACCTTTATTTAACTAGGCAAATCAGTTAAGAACAAATTCTTATTTTCAAATACGGCCTAGGAACAGTGGGTTAACTGCCTTGTTCAGGAGCAGAACGACAGATTTCTACCTTGTCAGCTGGGGGATTCGAGCTTTCAGTTACTAGTCCAACGCTCTAACCACTAGGCTATCTGCCGTAATGCAACATTAGCTGCATTAACAGGAAATTTATGCGATATTTCGCCACCAATGTTCTTAACTGACTTGCCTAGTTAAATAAAGGTAAAATAAATTACGAATTTCAATCTGTTTGTACAATGAATAGAATGCTAGAATAGTTGTATTTGTCTTCGGAGAGGAAATTGGTGATTCAGTGATCCAACTCAACGTGTTAGCATTTCGTATGTACTGCGCGTTTTCATAGGTTTCTTACACTTGTGCAATTCATTGTGTGCAAAAACGTTTTTATCAAGCCCCTGATGTAGTTTTATAACATACTTATTTGCAATTATGTTCGATGTCTTTCCCTTCGGTTTTGGTCTGATGATCAATGTGTAAGTTATCATGAAGAAAACAATCGAAACGCAAAAACCCAGACCAAGAGGAGAGAAAAAAAACGTCAAACGTAACACATACAAACCGTGATTACGTCACGTTCGACGCACAGGACGCAAAGACTTTACTTTCTCCCCACGCACAACATTGCAAGTTGACAGCTACAACACAACGGTTAGTAATGTAAACATGACGTTATTCCACAGATCAACTGTAATCGGTAAACACTAACATAATAATAGCACCATTATAGCAAGCTGTACTATATTGCATAATAGTTTTTACATGTCATAAGGGTTATTTACATGTCTCAGTCCCAATTTGCTTGACAGCTGACAGCAACACATAACAAGCAAGTTTGGTTGGTTGTTATAATTTTCATTGCAAGGCCTACGGTATTAAGTTGTTGAGACATGCAGGTCATACAGGCTTCCATATAAAATCACTTAGACCTCCATATAAATCATTTAGATGTATTTAATTCAAGATTTAGTCCAAATGTAAATCATTGAAACAAGATATATATTTTTTTTACAAATGTATATAAAGAGATATAAATATATATATTTCTATGACTTTGTAGTTAGTTTATGCTATAGATAGTACAGTACGGTAGATACATGAATAATATTATAATAATTATATAGGCCATTTAGCAGATGCTTTTTTTTCAAGGCAAATGACAGTTATGTGCATACACATTATTTATGAGCGATCCCGGTAATCCTACCCACCGTCCTGACATTGCAAGCCCCATGCTTTATCAATTGAGCTATAGGACTAGTATAATGAAGGCAGACTCTCTGTGTGTGGTATTAGAGGGACAGTGGCTCCTGAGGACCAGAGGAATAGCTGCCATGGGCGACACACTGGAGTTCAGTGACATTTACCAGGAGGTCAAAGGGTCATGGGTGAGTGCGTGCGTGTGCGTGTGTGTGTTAAGCGAAAGAGAGAGAGAGGACTCGAGGAGATGCTGTCTGTGTGTGTTTCTGCACAGCATTACATATCTGACAATGCAGTCAACAGTTAAAAACCATGGCAAACTATTCTAAATGTGAGTGTGTGTCTGGGTTTCCTTCAGGTGTTGCTATACTGTATATGTATGTCAACACTATTTACTGTGTTTTCCCCAGAATGACGGCCGTCTGCGGTTCGGTAGACAGAGTGTGGTGTATAAGAGCAGTAAGACAGGGAAGGTGGACAGCATCCCAGCTGCGGAGCTGTCTCAGGCCCAGTGGAGACGTGTGTGTCTGGGACAGGGCATCAAGCTGACCACCAGCACCGGGCACATCTACAAATATGACGGCTTCAGAGACACGGTGACAAGAGGGATGGGAGGAAGAGAGAGGGGAGAGAGGAGGGTAGAGGAGAGGTGCGGAGAGGAAAGGGGTGGAGGAGAGGAAAATAGGAGGGAGGGAGGTGAAGGAGGGTAGGAGGAGAGAGGAGAGGGAGGGAGATATCGTTGAGGGGAGACAGAGAGATGGAGGGAAGGATGAAGGGGAGGGAGGTATGATGATGGAAGAGAGAAATAAGGAGAAAGGGGAGGAAACAGATAGAGAGGTGGAAAGAGGCAAGAATGGGAATGAAAAGAGTAAAGAGTGAGTTTGGAGTAGGAACGAGATCAGAGAGGAGTGTGGAATAGAATCATTTGAAACAGAAAAGTCAGCATGGAAAATAAACATAGTCTTTTCTCTCCTCTCTACCCTCTCTCTCCACCCCTCTCCTCTCCACCCCTCTCCTCTCTACCCTCTCTCTCCACCCCTCTCCTCTACACCCCTCTCCTCTCTACCCCTCTCCTCTCTACCCTCTCTCTCCACCCCTCTCCTCTCCACCCCTCTCCTCTCTACCCTCTCTCTCCACCCCTCTCCTCTCCACCCCTCTCCTCTCTACCCCTCTCCTCTCTACCCTCTCCTCTCTACCCCTCTCCTCTCTACCCTCTCCTCTCTACCCCTCTCCTCTCTATCCTCTCCTCTCTACCCTCTCGCTCCACCCCTCTCCTCTCCACCCCTCTTCTCTCTACCCCTCTCCTCTCTACCCTCTCTCTCCACCCCTCCTCTCCACCCCTCTCCTCTCTACCCCTCTCCTCTCTACCCTCTCTCTCCACCCCTCTCCTCTCTACCCCTCTCCTCTCTACCCTCTCCTCTCCACCCCTCTCCTCTCTACACTCTCTCTCCACCCCTCTCCTCTCTACCCCTCTACTCTCTACCCTCTCATCTCTACCCCTCTCCTCTCTACCCTCTCTCTCCACCCCTCTCCTCTCTACCCTCTCCTCTCCACCCCTCTCCTCTCTACACTCTCTCTTCACCCCTCTCCTCTCTGCCCCTCTCCTCTCTACCCTCTCCTCTCCACCCCTCTCCTCTCTACCCCTCTCCTCTCTACCCTCTACTCTCTACCCTCTCTCTCCACCCCTCTCCTCTCTACCCTCTCCTCTCCACCCCTCTCCTCTCTACACTCTCTCTTCACCCCTCTCCTCTCTACCCCTCTCCTCTCTACCCTCTCCTCTCTACCCTCTCCTCTCTACCCTCTCTCTCCACCCCTCTCCTCTCTACCCTCTCTCTCCACCCCTCTCCTCTCTACCCCTCTCCTCTCTACCCTCTCTCTCCACCCCTCTCCTATCTACCCTCTCTCTTCACCCCTCTCCTCTCTACCCTCTCTCTCCACCCCTCTCCTCTCTACCCTCTCTCTCCAGGACTTTGAGAAGATCTCTGAGTACTTCAAAGCCCACTACAAAGTGGAGCTGTCAGAGAAGGAATTGTGTGTGAAGGGTTGGAACTGGGGCACCACCAAATTCTCTGGTAAGGACAACACTAACACATATTCAAGTTTTCAGAGGCCATTTTGGGTTGTAACATTTTGTCTCCAACACAGTCTAGTTTCTGTCCCCAGGCCCTCTCCTGTCATTCGAGGTGAGCGACAGCCCAGCGTTTGAGATCCCCCTGGCCAGCGTGTCCCAGTGCGCCACGGGGAAGAACGAGGTGACACTGGAGTTCCACCAGAACGATGAGGCAGAGGTGTCGCTGATGGAGGTCCGCTTCTATGTCCCGCCCGGGGACACTGCCACCACGGAAGAGGGGCCAGAACCTGTGGAGGTGGGGGGCTGTGTGTGAGTGTGTGTCTGGTATAGACTTGGAAGAAAGGAAAAACCCACACTCACTGAAATATTCTTCAAGTTTGAATAAAAAAATGTAGCAGCAGAGGTCAGAACGAACGTGATGGCAGCATTCATAAACGTCTGCTGTAGTCTTCCATATTAGTCCTGTATTCAGATTCAGAAAACGTTAATGTCCTCAAGAGGCAATTCATTTTGCAGCAGTTAAAGTACATACAGACAAGATCACATGTTAAAATGTAAAACACAACAACAGAACAAAGCATCTGACATTGACAGAATATTTACATTAAGTCGTCAGGATAATGCATTGCCTCTCATAGCCTCCAGTTTTATGGATGTTTTTGTTGTTGTTTTTTTTCTACCCTTTTTCTCCCCAATTTCGTGATATCTAATTGGTAGTTGCGATCTTGTCTCGTCGCTGCAACTCCACAACAAACTCGGGAGAGGTGAAGGTCGAGAGCCGAGCTTCCTCCAAAGCATGATCTGCCAAGCCACACTGCTTTTTGTACACAATGCTGGCTTAACCCGGAAGCCAGCCGCACCAATGTGTCGGAGGAAACACTGTTCAACTGACGACCGAAGTCAGCTTCTATTATAGATGTTTTGGCCTTTTCAGTCCTGCAGATCAAACTCTTCCCCACAACAAACTTCAGTGTCAGGACTAGACATCTCTGTCTGAATGAATGAGACACTCAAACGGCTCTGACTGGCAGTGCAACTGAACTGCCACCAACCGTCAAGTTCAACTTTATTGGGATATAAGTTCTACATGTTAAAACTGAAATACATGAGTATCTACAGGATATTTGAACAAAAGTCTCTGCCAATACCACAAATGAAGAAATGAAATGTTGATATTGTATGGAATGTGACATGTTTTGTCCTCCTCCCAGGTGTTTAGAGACCGTGTGCTGTCCAAGGCAGATGTGATCCAGGCTACAGGAGATGCTGTGTGTATCTTCAAAGAGCTGCAGTGTCTCACGCCCAGGGGCAGGTACATATGCACACACCTTTACACACATATAGACACACAACTTTACACACACGCCTTTACACAAGCCTTTGCACACACT